>NW_012105098.1:334077-335787 GCF_000951045.1 Mandrillus leucophaeus | reverse complement strand
TCTGCCTTCCCCAGCCCACTGATTCAAATGTTCATCTCTTTTGGCAACACCCACACAGACACACCCAGGATTAATACTTTGTATTCCTCAATTCAATCAAGTTGACGCTCAGTAGTAACCGTCATACCATGTGACATGCCTGTTCCTCCTTTGCTTTCTACCATGAGTAAAAGCTTCCCGAGGCCTCCCTTGAAGCTGAGCAGATGCTGGTGTCATGCTTGTACAGCCTGCAGAATTATTGCCTAAATTTACCTGTTTTCTTTATAAATTACCCAGTCTCAAGTATTCTTTATAGTAACACAGAACAGTCGAATATAGATGCCTTGCTGGGTTTGCTCTCCTTTAAGCCAGGAGGTGTAATGGGACTGTTATTCTAGTTTTCCCTTCTGCCTTTGAATAGACACACACACACACACACACACACACACACACACACCACACACACAGAGTTTTCTTAGAAATAAGAAAGGAAGAAAACATTTAATTCTCATTAGGACCTAAAACTTTACAACTACACAAAGTTATGAGCTTCTATTGTGTAAGAACGTTGTATCATTCAGTCATTGAAATAACCCCTTTTATAAGTCAAAAACAAGCCAAAACAAAATTTAAAACCCCGAAATGCAAAGAGGATGAGCAGTTGTTTGTAGTCCAGAAGCTGGTGGGTGGCAGGTTTGTCTAACTGCAAAACTTTTTTCCACTACACCCCTGCTGGCCCATATGAGAAGCGGAGAGATTATGACAAACAACAATAAATAGAGATGTCTATATTTACCAAAGCCTGGAAAAGCTGGTACCACTTATGGCCTCCTTTTCTAGACTCTTGACTTAACAGACAGCTTTCCTTCTTTAATGCCCAAGGGTGGAGTTCTTTAAACTTTTTCATTACTTCATAGTCCAGATCATACTAACTGTGCCTTCTAGAACATAATGATACAGTTAGATGAGGGCATATTATGAATAAAAGAAAAAATGAAGGGGAGAAGAAGAAAAACAAAGTTAGAGACCATTTGACTATTCTTGAATAGGATTGACAAACACTTTCTGTAAAGGGCCAAGAATAAGTATTTTAGTTTTTGTTCACCAAGAGGTAAAATTGAGGATATTGTGTAGGTACTGATTAGCAAGAGAGAAAACAAATTTTTACAAACGTTTTATTGATGAAATTAAAAATAATAATTGAATATAATACTTAAAATATTAACTAGTAAATAAGAAAGAAAATTTATTCTAGTAATGAAAAGGATGAAATCATTTTTGGGTGGGTAACATTTTGCTTAATTGTTGTTCAAAATTAGTTTTCCTGTCATCAAACTGATCATAAGTGCATATTTATAAAAAGCATTCTTAGCATCTGGGTTATACTGAAAGAGATGGGAGGCTAGATTTGACCTGCAGGCTATAGTTTGCCTACTTCTGCTGCAAAATCTCATGTGGATATTTTCATCTCATGGAATCTAGGAGAAGCCACTACTGTGTTCTCTTGATTTCCCAAGTCCTCACCTGAAAGGTCATCTTAAGGAAGGACTTAATCAACATTTTTTCCTGGGATACTTCTATCTATACTTTAAGGATTATGGATAAATGGCTTGAGACACTAGGAGAGAGGAGTTAGAAGCTGTCTCAGTGAAATTTCCATAAGATCTATCTGAAAAAAATTACGTGAGTTTTGAAAATTACTCTATATTGTGATCATATTTGTTTCCTGAA
>NW_012105098.1:322671-334027 GCF_000951045.1 Mandrillus leucophaeus | reverse complement strand
AAAAATGAAGGGGAGAAGAAGAAAAACAAAGTTAGAGACCATTTGACTATTCTTGAATAGGATTGACAAACACTTTCTGTAAAGGGCCAAGAATAAGTATTTTAGTTTTTGTTCACCAAGAGGTAAAATTGAGGATATTGTGTAGGTACTGATTAGCAAGAGAGAAAACAAATTTTTACAAACGTTTTATTGATGAAATTAAAAATAATAATTGAATATAATACTTAAAATATTAACTAGTAAATAAGAAAGAAAATTTATTCTAGTAATGAAAAGGATGAAATCATTTTTGGGTGGGTAACATTTTGCTTAATTGTTGTTCAAAATTAGTTTTCCTGTCATCAAACTGATCATAAGTGCGTATTTATAAAAAGCATTCTTAGCATCTGGGTTATACTGAAAGAGATGGGAGGCTAGATTTGACCTGCAGGCTATAGTTTGCCTACTTCTGCTGCAAAATCTCATGTGGATATTTTCATCTCATGGAATCTAGGAGAAGCCACTACTGTGTTCTCTTGATTTCCCAAGTCCTCACCTGAAAGGTCATCTTAAGGAAGGACTTAATCAACATTTTTTCCTGGGATACTTCTATCTATACTTTAAGGATTATGGATAAATGGCTTGAGACACTAGGAGAGAGGAGTTAGAAGCTGTCTCAGTGAAATTTCCATAAGATCTATCTGAAAAAAATTACGTGAGTTTTGAAAATTACTCTATATTGTGATCATATTTGTTTCCTGAAACCTCTGTCTCAAATAAAACCAAAGTCAAAAGAAGATTCACCATATTGCCAAGTAAAGGAAGCTAATTTGAAAAAGCTACGTATTGTCTGCTATCAACTGCAGTCATGATCCACTTAATAATAGAGAGAGGTCCTGAGAAATGCGTTGTTAGGCAATTTTATCATCATGTGAGCATCGCAGAGTGATTTCTGCAAACCTAGATGGTATAGCCTACTACACACCTAGGCTATATTGGTATAGTCTATTTCTCCTAGGTGACAAACTTGTACATGTTACTGTACTGAGTAGTATACGCAAATACAACACAATGCTAAGGATTTGTGTATCTAAACATGTATAAACTTAGAAAATATCCAGTAAAAATACAGTATTTTAATCTTATAAGACCACCATTGTCATATATGTAGTCTGATGTTGACAGAAGTGGTGTAATATGGCGCATGACTCTATATGACACTCTGGAAAAGGAAAAACTATAGGAGACTGTCTATATACACATATATATGTATACACATATAGTCTTCTATATATACACATATGTATATATGTATTTACATATACATAGGAGACTATATACATATATGTATACATTCCAATTTTAGTATACATGTTGCCAAAGCAAGCACTACAGACAATAAAAATATTAGAAGTTGCCAGGCATTGGGCAGGGAAAGAGATGGCTAGGTGGAACACATGGCATTTTTAGGGTGGTGAAATATGTATGATACTGTAATGGTGAATACATGTCATTATGCTTTTGGCAAAACTCATAGAGCTATGTAACATGAAGAGTGAACCCTAATGTAAACTATTGACTTTAGTTAATAATAGTGTATCAATACTGGTTCAGTAACAAATGTACCACACCAGTGCAAGATGTTAATAATAGAGGAAAGTGAGAAAGAGGGGAGAGGAGTGTATGGGAACTCTCTATACTTTCTGCTCAATTTTTCTGTAAGCCAAAAATCACTCAAAAAAATCTATCAATTAAGAAAATAAATACATATATTTATGTGCCCATACATCTGCTACTGTGCATGCAAACAAGCAAAGTTAGCAGGAATAACTGTTGCATTATGTGATCCTTTCCAATATTTTTTGTGTCTATTTTATTTATTAGTAAAGAATTACCTCAAATATGGTGAGTGTTTGCAATTATGAAGCTATTATTATTTGTTGCTGTATATGACATTGGTTGTATCCCTATGTTACACAAACATGACAGACATTTTAGCTAATTAACCTATAATTGCAGGTTCCTACCAATGTAGGCAACTGCACATTAAATACCAATTCACAGTCTGAAGTATTGAGGATCTAATGTCAGAGAAGCTCCACTTCCTGGCTTTCTTTTCATTGTTCCTAGTAATATTTTTTGATGTTTTTATTGGTGGTAGACTTTGATTTTGTATCATTAAAGTTGGATAGAACATATTTTATGGAATTTTACTTGAAAGAGACTATTTGAAGCAGAATAGTCTATACAATTTATGAACATGACTTAGAAATCTTATATTCATGTGACAGTCTCATTCACATTTAATCTTTAAATCAGACATTCACGACAGAATTTTAGAGCATTCTTGCACACACTGGTGATATATTCTAAAGAAGACAAGATGACCTGGTTCTCCACAATGACAAGTAAGCAGCAATTAACTCTTCTCATTACATAGCTTTATGAGTTTTGCCAAATGCATAATGACATGTATCTACCATTACAGTGTCATACAGAATAGTCCACTACTACAAAAATGCCACGTGCTGCAGTTAGCCATCTCTTCCTCTGCCCAACGCCTGACAACTTCGGATATTTACATGGTCTCTAGTGCTTTCTTTGGCAACACATATACTAAAATTGGAATGATGCAGAGAATATTAGCATGGCCCCTGTGCAGGGATGACACAGAAATTTGTGAAGCATTCCATAAAAAATATATATATATATAATATATATATATTCTCTATAATTTTTTCTTTTGCAGTGTGTCATATAGAGTCATGCACCATAATTTCTATACCTGTGATGCAGTTACTTTTACAAGACCTTGGAGGATGCGTACTGGCCACATGCCCAGGTCAGGCTTAAGTTCCCTCAGGTACACTCTAGTGTCATGATGCCATCGTTTGCTAAAAAGTGGCACAGAGTATTAAGAAGGCAGCTCTAGAAGGAAAAGCCTTGGGCTAAAGTCCCAAGAGACACTTAGAACCTCTATAACTGGAAATATAAGCTCATTCAAATGTTTTTGAGTTTTAAATGGGCATTTATGTCTTCAGAAAACTCTGAGAGGATTATTTGGGCCACCATTCATAGATGTCCCCTATGGAGAAAGGTTAGGAGCTACATATATTCCAGCCCTCACTCCTGGCTCTTAGATGTGTCTTCCCAGAGAGGGTATGCTTTCCTAATCACGTAGAAGCATCACAGGGTAGGCTAGCATCACCCCGTTGATGATCCATTGTATTAGTCTGTTCTCACACTGCTAATAAAGACATAGTCAAGACTGGGCAATTTATAATGGACTCACAGTTCCACATCACTGAGGAGGCCTCACAATCATGGCAGAAGGCAAAGGAGAAGCAAAGGCATGTCTTACATGGCGGCAGGCAAGAGGGCGTGTGCAGGAGAACTCTCCTTTAGAAAACCATCAGATCTCATGAAACTTACTCACTATCATGAAAACAGCATGGGAAAGACCTGTCCCCATAATTCAGTTATTTCCCATGGGTTCCCTCCTATGACATGTGGGAATTATGGGCACTGCAATTCAAGATGAGATTTGGGTGGGAATACAGCCAAACCATATCACCCAAGGAACACATAAAAGATCACTTCTCACACATTTTCACTGGAGCACACAGGCTGAACTCCATGAACTGTGGTGTCTTCATTGGTCAAATGGGGATAAATGTACTACCACCTTGAAAGCCTCCTGTGAGGATTAACTGATTTAACGTGTGAGTGTTCAATAAGTGTAAGCAGGTCCTATCCTACTCATAGCCTAGAATTTTCACAATGATTAAAGAAGCATGTAAACTGGACCTCATAGGTCCTCAATAGTGGATACCTTTATTACTGATAAAATTTAATTAGATTTATTTCTCCTACCCTACATCATTCTGGTCCAAAGAGCAGTAACTCTGTAGAACTAAGTTTAGTATCAAAAGAGATTTATTGAAAGTATGCCATATTCTAGGCATTAAAAAATACTACTATTCACTACTTAATCCTAAAGTTTCTCTTTGAGGTTACTATTTTATAGTCTCCATCCAGATGAGAGAATTAAGCAGCTTTAAAATCATGAATTTTAACAGGAAGGACAAGAAGGAAGAAGAAGAGGAGGAGAAGAAGAAAAAAAGAGGAGGAAGAAGAGGAAGGGGAAGAGGAAGGAAATTAATATGTATTCTTAGAATAACCTGTTAATCTAAATTAGTTTGGTTTATTTGAGTATATACCTAATTTTTGAGTGATTTGTAGGATTTCAAATGGTGTCAGCAAGTTATTAGATGTTTAATATAAACATCATAATCAAAAACATTTGTTAAAACATATGGGAATTTTTAAGTGATACTCTATATTGCATTTTATATTCATATTATATTTTTAAAATAAATTTTTAATATTAAAAAACATATTTTTCTCTAAACAAATGAATAATACAAAGTTAACTTCTTTATAATTCTATACCTATCCTGTGGTTACTATAGATTACCACTGACATAAAATTTTTTTTCCATACTACTATTTAATACAAGAATTGGAACAGACTATTGAACTAGTTTTAACAGGTTTAGTGTTGTAGATATTTTGCTGAAAAATGATTTCCATCGATCAAGAGATTGCTTTTCCCTCAAGGGAAATGAGCCTCTGTCTAAGGTACCAACCTCCTCATAAATAGAATTTGTAGGGAGTTCTTATTTCCCCCCACGAGGATGGCATGCAGGTTTAAATTACGATTCTTTACCAAAAGAAGATTTCTCATCATTAGCTAAACACAAAACACGCAGAACATGATATTCTGAGTTTTCAAGTGTGGTGACTTTCCCATGTTGGTTTTGTTTGTTTGTTTGTTTACAAACTTGGGAATTTTAAGAAAAATACAACTACATGAAGAGTATTTTTTCACAGTGGGGGTATTATTTTCACAATAAAAAATCCGTATTATTCCATCTTAGAAAATTTGAGAATTATATTTTATAATGTTTATTGTATATCAGTTTAAAAATTCTCATTAATGGGAGAGAGAGATTGGATTGTGTTTGTGTGTTCAATGAATCAGTACAAAGTTCCTATATTATCAGCCTAAGTCTTGGGTGGTGTCCACCTCCTTGCTTCAGAAGAGGCAGCTCTGATGGTCTCCTCGAGTTCCTTAACCAGACCTGGAAGCCTGGGCAGTGTCACTTTCCTAAATAGGTCTATTCTCAGGAATTAATTTGCTGCTTAGTGTTACAAATAGGAAAAGGAAAAAAAAAAAAAAAAAAAAAAAGGAGTAGGGGAGGGCACAGATGAAAATTCTCTACCTCTCTACCTACTCCTTTCCCAGTCCTCAGAGGCTCCTGATAACACCAGCCAATAGATCTACACTATCATTTCTGATAGTTTTAACAACCCAAATGGGCTGAATTATCTATTCCAAAGATCTGTACAGCAGGGTTTCTCAGTTTCTACACTATGGACACTTTGGGCTGAATAATTCTTTGGTATGGAGTAGGGAGAGGCTGGGGTGCTGTCCTGTGCATTGTGGGATGTTTAGCGGCATCCCTGGCCTCTACCCACCAGATGCCATTGGCACCTCCCAACCAAAACTGTACGCAGATCTTGCCAAATTTCCTCCTGGGGTAGGGGGAAAAATTCATCCCCCTCAACCCATTGAGAGCCACTCCTTATTTGGTAATGCATTGGTGAGAGGCAGAAAAAGGGAAAGCCTGGATCATGAAGATAAATTCTGTGTTGCAACTGTGTAGTGGGATACGTTTGCATGCTCTGTTTGTATGTTCCTCTGTTATAAGGAATTAGGCCTCACAAGAAGAGTGTGCAACTAAAATATTATTACCTAGCTGACAAAGAATTCATAACTGAAGTTACACTGTGGTAGACTAGTATTTCCTGGACAGTCCTCCAAAGGGGAACATTAATTAGTTCTCTGAAAACAAAAGCTTCCCTGGTCTCTTTCCTCTGAATGTACACGAACATATTAAAACTCCTTGAGTATCCAGTGGTAAATAAAAGGCATTTACCATGGTTTAAGGTTAAACAAAGTTCTTTAAGGAAATAAGATTCTTTTCTAATTCCCATTCAAATGCTTTTGTTTTCAACAATTTGGAAAGTTGATGAATACCATATAAACTATTCTCTCAAAATGTAAGGATTTCTAGCTATTCTCTTATCATAGATTTCCACACTAATTTAACATATTTACACTAGCATCTTGTTACTAGAGCCAGATTTAATTGGGACTCAGAATTTTACTTGAGAATGATGTTCTGTGTTTGTAAATGATATAATAACATATTTATTTTTTATTTTTACTGTCTGTTCCTATTCAATAGCTATGAGTAGACTTATGGGCTTAGTTAACCCATATGACTCTTAATCAATGGATCATTTGCCTGCATCCAAATGTGCTTCTGAGTATTTACTTATTTATGTATTTATTTTATTATTATTATTGTTTCTAAATATACCCAGGGAACTCTGCCAATTGCTGAAGGAGCTTTGGAGATATCAATAAAAGAAAATGACCTAGCACAATTGCATGGGCCTGACCAGTAAGAACATTCCAGTACACATTCAGAGCCAAGCTCATCAGCTTGCTAGGGCACTCAGTCTGGGCACTCAGTGTGGCCTACACAGACACTGATGTCTTAGTGGAAATCAGGCTCAGAGTCAAGTGCAGCCCAAAGAGCCAGGGAGAATGTTCTCCTGCAAGTTCATCTTTACATGATAATAACAAGACTTAATTAAAAATCACTGGTATTTTCTCTATTTGTTTCCTAGGCAGAAAGCTCAAATACCAGACTGTCTGGTTCAAAATTGAACACCTGGCAACCCTAATGATTTGGTTTACACAGTGATTTATATTGTGCAGCAGATTCAGAAATGTGGCATCAGTGGGGGTAGGAGTGGGGGAACGCAGAAAGATTCAGGAGAAAAAGACCTTTTCTTTCATCTTTACGTGTTTAATTGGGTTAAAAATGTTTCTCAGGAAGAGGAAATGTTTTCACCTATTATTCCATTTTATTATAGGCCTGTCTATCTGTTTGTCTTATTATGTTTCTGCTTTTGGCCTTCAGTGCTAATTTCCATAGCTTTAACAGACTCTGATGTCTACCAGATCTGATTTTGGTGTTCCTGACATAGGGCTCTGTCCTAAGTCTGTGAAACAGCTATCATGTTTCAATCACTGTGGCGATATGAGTGTGTGGTCTGGAGCCAAATGGCTGTTTGAATGACAGCTCTACTATTTCTCAGCTGTGTAGATGAGACACTTAATCTATATTTGCCTTAATTTACTCAGTCATGAAATGTGGTGCTGGTGGTGGTGGTTGGGAAATAATATCTATTTTTGAAAAAAGTTTAAGCCGGGCACAGTGGCTCATGCCTGTAATCCCAGCACGTTTGGAGGCCAAGCTGGAAGGATTACTGGAGCCCAGTAGTTCAATACCAGCCTGGGCAACAGTGAGACTCTGTCTCTAATTTAAAAAAAAGAAAAAGAAAAAAATTTGTTGTGAGAGTGAATGGGCTCACCCCTAATATGTGTGGGTCTCAGGATAAGAGTATAAATGGAGCCTGAATATCTAAATATTTCAAAATTATGAATTACCCCAACAAGTTGCTGAATAAACTATTTGTTGTCTGCCTGCCTTGACAAACGTACCTTCAACGTTTAAGGGTCTGGGTTTAAATGTAGAATTCTGAGCTCCTCAGAGTCCCACGTTGGAATGTGGTGGCCTAGGGAAGATGGACCTTAGCTCTAGGCCTGGCCCTCCTCTCTTCCCAAGCTCTTCTTCACACTACAAGGGCCTCCCAGATCGTGCATGAAGATCCTGGCCCATATATTCAGCTACATCCACATCCCCAGCAAAAGGGAGACTGAGGCCATTTCTCAGACCTAGGGGACTGCCCCTGGAGGCAAGAGCAGTGGACGATGCCTAGAAAGGCCCTGGAAGTAGCTTCAAGGCCATTTTGATAGAGAATTCTGGGGGCCCGAAAACCTAGAGCCAAGGAGTGGACCTGGGCTCTGGATGGGCAAGTCCCCTGGATCGAAAGTATCACTGTAGGAGGAAGGGCAGTCAGAAGAGGGCCAGAGCTGAGTCTTCTAATGCACAAGACCCAGAGTGGAGTGAGGAGCAATGCTGGGGTTAGACACCCAAATCTACTGAATTAGCAAAGTCCAAGCAAAGTACCACAAGCAAGGTCTGGCATATTATAAGCAATTGATAAGTGTTACTTTTATTATTAAGCACTTACTGGATGTCAGCATTTAGCACTGAGGGTGTAACAATGAATAGAAAGTGATCACTGCTTTGGGATCTGTCTCTCTAATGATAGCCATCTGTACCAACAATTTGGGCTACCTGCTGTGACAGGGATATGGAAGTTTGTTAGGTGGAGAATAAATGAACCCTACCTCCCTGGAAGGTCAAGGGAAGGTCTTATGGAGGAAGCCATGGCTGAGCTGAGATGTAAAGGGTGAATATGAGTTTAGTCATCAGATGACTGGTACAGGTGGACAGTCCCGTCAAAGACAACAACTTACAGGATACATGGAGGTCAGAAAGAGCATGGCATTTGGAATAACTAGAAAAAAAAAGGTTTGTTTTGTGCAGAGGCAGGGTGCTTAGGAGGATGGCAAGTAATGAGGATGGAGAAATGGGCAAGGAAGAACTCATGAATGGTGGTGAGTCATTTCCTTAGGGAGCTTCAGATGTCACAGTGACCTTCCACATAATTCAGCATATCTGCTACAGAGGAAGCCGAGAAACCAAGATTAGGACTTCAGCCGGACAATGCTAGCCTGCTGGCTCACAGGGCATGGGGAGCAAGTTCACATAAGGCAGTAGGGAAGAGGAGGAAAATTGCACTCATCCAGGAGGATGTGAGTGCCAGAATTCCGGAAGGCTTTCTTCCAGAAGGCCCTCAACCTAACTGCCACGTCTCCTCTCCCACTTTTTTATTTAGCTACCTCTTATAGACTCTTCCTTCAGAACTTAGATGAAGCATTACCCATCCTCCAGGAATCCCTTCCTAAATTCTCATTCTAATTCAGAAGACATTCTTTTGTATTTCTGCAGTGTCTCGAGAAGTAGATTGCACGAGACTTATTAATTCATTGGTCAGTTTTCCTAGAAGAGTGATTTTTAAAACTTTATCATGAATTCTCCAGTGATTTGGAGGACTTGTTGAAATATAGATTTCTGAGGCCCATCCACAGACTTTCTGACTCAGAAGGACTTAGAATTTTGATATCTAACAAGTTCCCAGATGAGGCTGATACTGCTAGTTTAGGGACCACACTTTGAGAACCACTGACGAAAGAAGTTTCACAAGTCAGAGTTTTACAGTGGAGGTACTAAGCTTTTCTCAAGTTAGTTTATCAGAAGCACAAACCATCATCCTCCACCAATCGTTATAATGAAGACCACTTCATTTCAGTTTATGTACAAAAGCTTATCTCCACGGTTATGCCAAGTGTATGAAGACAAAGAAACAATATCAGGAAAAGAGGTTTATTTGGTTTTGAATCCCCAGCCCCTTACACAGTGCCTGATACATATAGGAGGCAGTAAATAAATGCTCATTGAGTGATTACATCAAGAGGTAAATGGGAGGCTGAGGCAGGTGGATTATGAGGTCAGGAGATCGAGACCATCCTGGCCAACTGGCCAACATGGTGAAATCCCATCTCTACTAAAAATACAAAAATTAGCTGGATGTGGTGGCACCTGCCTGTAATCCCAGCCACTCAGGAGGCTGAGGCACAAGAATCGCTTGAACCCAGGAAGCGGAGGTTGCAGTGAGCCGAAATTGCACCATTGCACTCCAGCCTGGCGACACAGCAAGACTCTGTCTCAAAAAAAAAAAAAAAAAAAAAAAAAAAAATACCCTGGTCGTGTATCTTGGACATTTCAGTGTACTCCAGCAGACTTCTAACTGACCACATCTGCATCTCCATGACTGACGGTTTTCTAGAACTGTGGAAGGGCCCTTTGCACAAGGCAGGCTGAATGTGCTGGGGAATTAATGTTCTCTAAAGCAGTCCTCAGCCTGGGCAATAAGGTTAGACTCTGTCTCTACCAAAAAAAGAAAAAAATTAAAAATTAGCTGGGCATAGTGGTGTACGCCTGTAGTCCCAGGTATTCGGAATATCACTTGAGCTCAGGAGTTTGAGTTTGAGGCTTTGGTGAGCTACTTTTGGGAGCTGGAGAATAACTACTCCTGCTTAATTGCCCTTTGGTAAAATTTTGAGGCATGTTCTACACAATGTCCCAGAAATGCGCAGCAGCATTGAGCTCTAGTTGCCCCAGCAGTCACCTGCCCACCTGCATACTATTTTATTGGCATCTTTCTCTCACTACTTGTGCTCAACTCCTTGCTCAGGGCCTGTTTCTAAAGGCATCCAAACTAAAAAGGAAGACAAGGAGCTAAGGATAAAATGTAGATAGATAGATAGATAGATAGATAGATAGATAGATAGATAGATAGATAGATAGATAGATAGTCTAGGGAGTATGGTAGAGATTCTAGATAATGCAAATTCAGATGCCCCTGTCAAAGTGACAAAAAGTAGATTACGGGCAAAAGTAGCGGCAGCAAAACTGGATCTGGCTGTGAGTTCCCCATCCTGAGTCCTGCAGTTCATGATCTTCATCCCAGATCCCAATGTCACAGGATCTCTAGGGTGTTGCTTTTCCAGCCAGAAACCTCTGAGGCTGGTAGTGCCTTTGCCCGAATTTTGCTTGGGCCTGCTGGGGCTTGTTCTGCCCACTCGGCCCATCAGACTGCACTTCACTCGCGCTACCAGCCCAGATCCCACACCTGCCAAGGGTGAGCCAGGCACGGAGCAGTGAAGGGTATGTGAGGGAGCTCAGGGTCTGGCCACTGTGCACAGCCAGGCGGTGGTGGGGCGGGCAGCTCCAGGTGCCTGCACAGGCGCCAGCTCTATGCGAGGCTCCAGCTGGACCAGGCACACTGCAAATGGCTTCCGCTGTGGGCGCTGGGGAATGTGGTGGCACCCAGAAGCTTGGAGACGTCAGGAACCTCAGACCCAAAGAGGGTGTCACAGCCCTAGCTCAAAGAGGCCCTAGGTCTGAGCTCCCCAAAGGGCTGCAGCTCTTCTCTCCTTCTCGTCTCTGGCAATGTGGCAAGCGGGGGTGGGGCGGGGGGGGTGCGTGTTTCAGCCCTGTTTATGTTACAGTTCTTTCAGTCCTGCCATCTAGTGGGTCTGGGTTATTGTCTGGCATCCAGGTAGAATGAGGTATGTGGACAACTGGAAGGTGAGCAAAATGGAGAGGCGCTTCCCCTGAGTGACAGAACAGCTCTCAGGAAACCCATAGTGGATAGCTTCTTTCTGCAGGCAGGTCGTCCTGATAAGTGGCCAGCTTTCAGCAGA
>NW_012105098.1:305574-321792 GCF_000951045.1 Mandrillus leucophaeus | reverse complement strand
CCTACCCCTCTGCAGCCGGCGTCGTCTTTGCAGCGGCCGCTCCAGATGGACCACCCTGCCATCACCAGGAGGCTGCAGCTGGAGGTAATTCTGCAGGTAAATTGCCCAACACAGTAGGATTGGGGGATTCAAGGAGCTGAGAGCGAAGAGATCACTTTGAGACTCAAATCCACACTTCACCCTGAACTATCACTCAGAGCTGCCCATATTTACTCAGTAATTGGTCAATTTTTGACCTTCACTGTAACCTGAAATGCACATGTAAAAACTACCTTCAGCAGCTGCTGTGGAAAGCAGTTTCACAGATCCTCAAAAAGTTAAACAAAGAATTGCTACATGACCTACCGATTTCACTTTTTGGAACACACCTAAAAGAATTTAAAACAAGAACCCAAATAGATACTTGTACACCAATGTTCATAGCAGCATTATTCACAATAGCCAAAAGGTGGAAGCACCCCAAATGTCCATCAACAGATGAATGGATAAGCGAAACGTAGTATATCCATGAGACAGAACATCATTCAGTCTTTAAAGGGAATGAAATTCTGTTATATACAATGCACGGATGAGCCTTGAAAACGTTATGCTAAGTGCAATAACCCAGACACAAAAGGACAAATGTTGTATGATTCCACTTATACAAGGTAACAAGAACAGGCAAATTCATAGAGACAAAAAGTAGATTACGGGTTTCTAGGACCTGGGAAAGGGGAGGATGGGGCGTTATTGTTTAATACGTACAGAGTTTCAGTATGGGGAATGAAAAAGTTCCTGGAAATGGATAGTGATGATGGTTGCACAAAACCGTGGATGTAATCAACACAACTGAATGCTTAAAAATGGCTACGGTGATAAATTACATTATGTATATTTTACCACAATTAAAAATGCATGTCTTCATACTAACGCAGGTATCTTAAAATGTTTACCTCTGCTGCCAAAGATGGGGAATGAAAAATCAGTCTGTTACTATCCTTTCCCTTGGTGAGCTTTCAGCTGCCACACTTTCTCATTCTCTTCCCTCAAGCTGGGCCAGATCACATGGGCAGGTAGAGGAAGGAAGACTTAATAAAAGGTGTAATTTTGTCCTGCTGCTGCTTGTCCCAGTATATGCTTTGTCCATTTTATCTGCTTATGACCCAGTTATTTACTTTTTCTCTTTATACACTTGAGGTAACCTTGGAAATGGGCTCTAAAATCTGAACTGAAATGAAATGGTCTTCATGTACCCCCTATGGTGTGGTGGTTTGTGCTTCTAATGAAATGATATAGGCTAAACTAAGCACGCATCCACTATAACTCTCTAACTTGTGAAATCTGTAGCTTCAGAATCATCATTCATCATTTTTGTCTTCCAAGACACTAATGGAAATTAAAATAAACAAACCTGTCCATGTTAGAAAGAGAAAAGATCCTCTACAGTGACAAGTTTCACACAAATTGCAATATGCATAAAATATCCCCCAGGTTTTAAAACAGGTCATCCATTAAGGGTTCAACAGACACAAGGGAGTATTGCAGTTAAAAGGTGGGTAGGGTGTTGTTTAACCCACGTTTTATTAATGACTAAGAGTTCAGACGGCAAATGATAGTCTAACAATATCAGTGTATATTTGTGAAGATTAAATAAGACTCATGTTTCCCCTGTTTGGAGGTTTGCAAACGAAATCTGGCACGAAATATACAGGAAGATAAACTGGAGAGGAACGTAGCCTGTCACAGTGATTGATGGGGCTGCTTTGCACCCAACAGTGTTTGAAAATGTAGATATCCTTAAATAAATGATGCCGAGTGAGCCATGCCAGCCTAGGGAATTAAGAAGACATTATTGCATTTTGCAGAAACAACATAAAGCACTGCTACCAAATTTGATGGTTGGAATTCTATATACTCTCCATGACACCTCACGATGTATGTGCTCTATAAGAGTATATGGTATCATTTTTAGTAATGAGGTTTCCAAGGTGTTCCAAGGTGAGGCAAATAACTTTCTCTGCTGTGTTCCTGGAGGTGAATTTTAAGATTGCAAAATCAGCAGTATCATTTTCTGGAACACTTTAGGAATCCACCTCCACAACTTTCCTTTCCCCCTAGCCCCCTCAGTTTGTAGAGTACTTTGAAGAGGGACTCAGCATATAGTTGACAAAATTGGGGGTGAGGGGATTTAAAATCTAAAGTACAAAGTTTGGAAGTGATTTATTAGCAAGACAAAAGTATTTAGATTTACAGCCTAATGCTTACTCCGCCATTTTACCTCCCCCACCCCGCCCCACCTATACTCGTCAACCGTTGGTTATTCTCAACAAACCATAAAGATACTGAAACTCTTTACCTACTGTTCGGCACATGAGCTGGAATCATAGGCACAGCTCTAAGCCTTCTTATTCGAGCTGAATTAGGTCAACCAGGCAACCTACTAGGCAACGACCATATTTACAATGTTATTGTTACAGCCCATGCATTCGTTATAATTTTCTTCATAGTCATACCCATCATAATTGGAGGCTTCGGAAATTGATTAGTACCTCTAATAACTGGTGCTCCTGACATAGCATTTCCCCGCCTAAATAACATAAGCTTCTGACTTCTCCCTCCTTCCTTTCTACTATTACTGGCATCTGCCATAGTAGAAGCCGGTGCTGGAACAGGCTGAACAATTTATCCCCCCTTAGCGGGAAATTTCTCCCACCCAGGAGCCTCTGTAGATCTAACTATTCTCAAATGGATGTAAATTGTGAAGCGTTTTTCTTTTTTTGTCAAAATCAGCAAATTATAGCATTCAATTTGTTTGTCCATGATATATTTTGAGTTAAAAAATAAATACACATATTTATAGGCATATAATTAATGAAAAGAGCATAGTATTCTGCATGGTATTTTATCACCTGTTTCTTTCATTTAACAGGAATTAGTAATATACTTTGATGCTAACAAAATATTTTTATAATATAGTTAGTAGTTGAAAATAATGCTCTGCTGTCAATCTACTTTAATTCATTGTTGGACATTTAACCTGGCCCTCCCATTTATACAAATAGCACTACTGAGACCACCATTAGAGCCAGATCTTGTTGTATATCTTTAATTGTTTAATTAGAGCAAATGTCTAGAAGTAGAATTGCTGGATTAATGTGTCAGTACAATTGTAGGTCTTTCGATATGCATTCATGCTCATATCAGCAGGATTCCAGAAGCCCATTTGCTCACTCTTTTGCCACCACTGAATATTATTTAAAAAGTGGTACCAAGGCAGGGTGCATTGGCTCAAACTTGTAATCCAGGCACGTTGGGAGGCTGAGGCTGGAGGATCGCTTAAGCCCAGGAGTTCCAGACCAGCTTGGGCAACACAAAAAGTAAAAAAAGTTAAAAAAAATAAAAATATAAATAAATAAATAAATAAATAAATAAAAACAGATGTGGTGGCATGCACCTGTAGTCCCAGCTCCTCAGGAGGTTGAGGTGGGAAGATCACTTTTGCCTGGGAGATCAAGGTTGCAGTGAGCCTTGATCACAACACTGCACTCCAGCCTGGGCAACAGAGTGAGACCCTGTCTCTAAAAAATAAGTAAAATAAAATAAAATAATAAAATAAAATGTAGGTACAAAATTGTAGTCAAATTTGGGTGTGCAAGAAATATTTTTCCTTGTTTATTTTCTTTAAGTGAAATTTCATCTTATCTCAGGCCAGCAACCCACCCTTTCCCCACCCATCTGCACTGACAGGAAAAGCCATCAGTGACAGTCTTTATGGAACCTCCTGTCCCTTGCTCTGGTCACTGAGGCTCTTACTTGATACTTAGAAAATGGACAAAGATTTGTTACATCATGGAGGCTGCTGTGTCAGACCTCACAGCCTCAGGAAGATATGGGCAGTTCATACCAAGGGACCACAGGATCTTTAACTAGACAGAGGGACCCTGTTCTTTGTTTTTCTCTCCCCCACCTGGGGCCTACCAGGAAATCCTAGGAACTTTCCTCCTCTTCTCCTTTCCTAGCCATGGGTATTTTCCTCGCTGGCACTGCCAGCCCTGCTCCCCCCATTTTTTTTTTCCTAGTGTCATTTCTTTTAGGAGATCTGGTATCAGTGAAGACAAAAGTCAGGCATGCCAGCTGTCTGCAGGGAACATCCAAGTCCAAGGGAAGGGGAATGGGAGGAGGATTAATTGGCCGCCTGCTTGAAACAGAGGAGCCAGAAATGAAGGGAAATAAATCACAAATAAATACTTTGATTAAGTATTTTGACTTATGTGTATGAGTTTGTCGTGTATTTATAATTAGTCAATTTATTAGTCTTTCTAGTTAGTTCTAATAGATTTCTTTTCATTAGAACTTGCTTCTCAAAAGTTATCCCATTACTACTCTTTTTTTCGTATTTAAATGTGACCATCTTCCTGGATTGGTGCTATCTCTGGAAAGAACACTTGTAGAACTTGGATGATAATGCTTTTATATGACCAGTCGATAATCCATAATTGCAGTACATTATGATGACCATCTATGTCCCTTTTGTCTTCACTGGTGGTTCTCATAGTTCCCAGATTAGTATAATCAGCATCACCTGGGAACTTGTTAGACAAATTATTGGTCACAACTGCAGACCTACTGACTCAGAAACTCTCGTATCCCCCCTACCCCCACCAATCAGTATTTTAACAAGCCCTTCAGCTGATTTCAGTACGTACTGAAGTTTGAGAACTGCTGCTCTACATCATAATCAATCATAATCAGGCCCTCATCTTGCTCATGGGTACTTTAGGTTTCCAAACCCTTTAGATGATTCCAAATCACTAATGGGATTTTTAGGGATAAGGCTGATGCAGCAATACACTAAAGTCAGTGTTTAACTGCACAAAAACTCACCATCATCTTTCCATACCCAAAGTTGTGTCTTTAGAAAACCATTTCCTTAATTGGCAGGCAACTCCAGAATTTGTCATGAAGGAAAGCAAAATTCATTAGCACGAACTGTACAAAAGTTTACACGTCAAAAAGCCAACGCTGCTCTTCTTTTTATAAAGATTAATTATAAAGATAATTATGAAATAATTACTATTTATGTTATATAAATAATCAATATTTATAATTGATAATTATAAAATAATCTTTATGTGTTCTTTTAGAACTACAAAAATTATGTATTTTTAGTAAGTTTATTAAAAATTGGTCTTTTTATGAGACTAATTATAAAGATTAAAGTCTCCTGCTTGCTTATCTGTGGTTTGAGTAGCTCCAGTAGCTCAGTGGGTTAGTGTGCAGTGGTACTTATGCAGTGGTACTTACATGACATGTGGTTTGCCCTCTGAAGCTTTGTGATCTTTCACTGCATTCCAATACTAGAAATAACGTCTTTACATTTTTACTCTAAGTCAGTTGCCGCCTTGGGAAATCAACTTGTTTTTAGGTGCTCGGTTCCCTAAGAGGGATAAGAGGAGAGTGGATAATTTTAGTGGATATTAATGAGAGGTCCTCAAAAGCCATACTTTTTCAAATTCTTGTTTTTGAAACATTTCTGGCACAATAATACAGGTTGAAAATTAAAACCAAGTTTTCTCATTTGGCATGTTTAAGTGAAGTCACTCGCCCAGAGCAGGTGCTGCTATTTATGGCCTCGCCTGAACCTTTGTGGTACAACTCTTTAGGATGATGCTTCTGCCAGGACTGTCACATGTACACGATTTCAAATGTGCTGGCATTTCAGTCAGTGTATTGGAGATAGAGTCTTAAAGCAGCTGGAAGAGAACCATCTTCTCTACTTTGATTGCTTTTTCCCTCTTTAACACTACCTCATGCCTTTATTTTTAACTATTTTAACTTTAACTCTTTTTTTTGAACCAGACTTGATGACAATCCAGGTTGCAAATTTTAGTTTTACCATGTATTAACTGTATGAACATGTTCGTTTCCTCATCTATAAAATGGAAATTTTAATGTATACCTCACAAAATCATCAAGAGTACATGAATTACAATTAGACAAGAGGACTAAGGGCTACTGTTCTATAGCACAGGAGAGTACAGTAAATACGAATTTATTGCATATTTCAAAATGGCCAGAAGAGAGAATTTTGGATGTTCTCACTACAAAAAAATGAGAAATGCTTGAGGCAATGGATATGCCAATTACCTGATTTGATTATTATACACTGTATACATGTATCAGAATATCATATGTATTGCATAAATATGTACAATTATTGTGTCAATTAGAAATTGTAAAAAGGATAATAAATGAGATAATGTATTTAATATGCTTAGAATATATGCCACCTAGTTAATAACATATTATTAGCACATAAGAAATAATCATGTAATTCTTTCACATCATTTCTTAATTCTTTGGTATGATTGAAAATAGAAATTATAAGATTTCAAACTGCATTTATATCTCTGTATATTTTTTACTTCAAAACTAGGTTATGTACATGATTAACTTTTATTTCCAACCATTTCAAGAAAAGAATATGGAGTAAAATCTTATTTATAAAGGAGGAAATGAGGTCTTATGTTTGTAAATGAGGTTTTATTTACAACCTGGGGATAGATTCCAATTTATTCCGCAAGGAATTCTTTCCGAAAGTTTTTTGATGTGAGCAGTGTATTTATCTCGTGCTCTGTTTCTGGCCCCTGTTATTGGTTGTGGCCAAGAAATTATAAAATATAGGATGAATCTATGAGGAGCTTTATGAGTGTGAATGGCCAGAGGCCACCTGTCCATGTGGGTGACTCTGCTATGGCTGACTCTAGGATGCAGCAAACCCCAGCAGTTTCAGTTGTTCCACACCTTCCACTTGTTAGTAAGGGGTCGACGTTCAGTGTGCTCATAAGGATGAAGTCAGGCCTGGCCCAAGCTGGAGACCAGGTGATGGTCCCTAGTTGGCTGATCTGAAGACATCTTTTCATGCAGTTTGGGTTGAGGAAGGCAAGAGATGTATTGATACTATCATGGGAGTGAATCAGGTGAGGTAAAGGCAAGGAAACATGATATGAAGTAGAGCTGCATTCATTACCACATATGTGTGATTCAGTCACACAAATATGCAGGCAAAGAATGTCAAATATTAATCAAATAGGTCAACTAATAATTGAGGGCCAGACACAGGCAAGCCACTGTCAGGACAAGGAAGTAATACTTTTATCTCACCTCTTACAGAGTCCATGACTGACACCCCTGTAACAAAGGACCTAACAAGAGAAAAGCATAAAAAATTTATTTAATAAAGTTTTCTATGACCCAAGAGCTTTCAGACACAAAGAACCAACGACCCAGGGAAACCTGTGTTTTTTTAATGCTTAGGACTGATGAGGAATGGACAGTCACACAGAAATGTGATTGGACAAAAAGGGTATCTATAATTTGATGGTAATGAAGTGTGGGAGAGAACCTAGCAAAGCCTGTTTGTTCACATTGTTCTTGGTCTCTCTATGTAGCATTCCTTTGCCCTGGTTATGGGGCAGGACACCTGGCACAACAGGCTTATGACCTGATCTTAGGGGAGGTAGGTCAGAGAGTAACCTTTTCTAGGTTTTATGGCTTTCTTTGGGGAAGAGGAGTTGTAGTTTCTATGACACACCTTGGTGGAGAAAGGGGAATGGGAGAAAGGAGGGCAAAGGAAGGTTGGAGAGACCTTGCCTTTGAAGCCCTTCCAGTCTCCTTTACTTCAAAGTACTCTGCATGGCAAGGTGCCATACTTCATGGTATTGTTTAATGAGCCCTGACATCACTTAACAAACCACAGTGGCAGGTTTCAGTGCATGTTGTCAGGGAGAGCGGGAGAGGAGAGTGTGATAGACAACCACACAGAAAGTGACTCTACAGTTTGCTAAGGGAAGAAGAGAGGGAAGCATTAAATGAGAAATCAACTGGTGACAGCAGATACTTACAGAGATAGCAGATATTTATAGCTGGCATCCTACACCAGGGTTTACTTTCATTATCCCCCTTGTTTTTTTTCAAAACTAAGGATCATTTTTTTCAACATAATATCATTATCAGAACCTAGTTGTTGTGAAGTTTTGGATGCTCCCAGAGTTTCTGGAGAGGTAGGTGTCTGAGTCCTTGCTTCCTTCCACATCTTCCACTTGTTATTAAGGGGTCGACATTCAATTATTTAGTGGCATTTATTATCCCAAGGTTTCTATAAGTGTCTTCTTGGATGTGAAACGTTGTTCATATATGAGGGGAAAAGCAGGTCTTTTTGCTGGGAACCATATAGAGGTGATCTCGTCACTTAGAAGTACCTTAATTGGCTAACATGGTTAAACCCCATCTCTACTAAAAATACAAAAAATTAGCCGGGTGTGGTGGCATGTGCCTGTGGTCCCAGCTGCTTGGGAGGCTGAGGCGGGAGAATGGTGTGAACCTGGAAGGCAGATCTTTCAGTGAACCGAGATCTCGCCACTGCACTCCAGCCTTGGCGACAGAACAAGATTCCGTCGCAGGGAAAAAAAAAAAAAAAAAAATAGTACCTTAATGCAGCCCCTCTCAACAGTGTATTTGGCCAGGTCTACTCCTTCCTTTTACTTCCCAGATTTAACTTAATTATAGTGACAATGGCTTACTCTCTCTCCATTCCCCACCTTGTTTCCTAATGTTCTTTAGCCAAGAGTTTTGTAGAAGGACTGTGTTTCTACCAGTGGGATGTCACCGAAGTGGGCTATTGAGGTGACCAATTAGGACAAAGGTGAGGGGGTGTCTTCAGGGGAGTCCTTATCTCCAGTTTCATCCCTCTGTATGGATTGCTGCTGCTCCTACCTTTTTGGGTTGCCAATTCCCCATGTCTAGTTTTCCTCTATGTGTTTAACTAGTGTTTTCTCTGACCCTGTCGGAGCAGTGTTCAGCAGATGGCTTTATATAAAGTTATTTTGTTTGCTATTAAGCATCTTAGCTATGCTCAATGTTTTGGGGGCTGAATTGTTCATTGTGGCAATTTTTAATATTTGTAATATATTTAAGTAACTCTAGAGTCTTGGATTTTAACATTCTTATTCAATTATGAGGGTCAGGTCTTGATCTGAACTATGTGTTTATGGCCTTTTCTCACCTCCTTAGATAGAGATAGTTTTCCAGAAGTATTAATGATTGATTGAAGTAGATAAAATCTTTTATGTTTTCATTCTTTTGGAGCTCACTTTTTGGTGGAAATATTTGCAATTCATCTAATTTACTGGTATGACTTGTTATATGGATTCTTGACATGATGATTGGTTTTTATAAATTTGAACTTTATTTACTCACTTCCATGAATTGTGCAGTTCTGAAAATTAGAATCTGTTAGTTTCTGATCTCCATCTGTGGAAGAAAAAGCCAAGAAATGGGGAAGTTCTTTTAATTCTGTAATGCTACATCCAGAAAGGGCATGACAAATTTTTGTTTGTAATACAGTTCCCAGTCATTGGAAGGGGACATCTCTTGGTCTAAGTAATATTCTTCGTAATATTAACACCTGCTCAATATTGAGCCAAACTTCAACTGCCCACTTCTGGCCACATATCCAACTTTAGAAAGTCATGTACGTCTAGATTTTGTAGAATACTATTTCTAGATTTTGATTTTTTAAAAATTAATTTCTGTCTCTCTCTCTCTCTCTCTCTCTCTTACTTTTTTGAGACAGGGTCTCACTCTGTCACCCAGGATGAAGTACAGTGGCATGATCATGGCTTACTGAAGCCTCAAGTTATCCTCCCACCTCAGTCTTCTGAGTAGCTGGGACCACAGGCATGTACCACCACACCCATCACACCCATCTAATTTTTAAAACATTTTTTTGTAGGGGTGGGGTCTCCCTGTGTTGCCCAGGCTGGTCTCAAGTTCCTGGGCTCAAGTGATCCTCCTGCCTCAAGCCTCCCAAAGTGCTGGGATTACAGGCATGAGCCACCACACCCAAACTGAATTTTTTAAATTTATATTTTTCGGATTTCTTGCTGTACCCTTCTTACCATTGAGTACTTAATTTCTCCATCATTGTTTCTTTGACTTTTAATATTGAAATGCTTCATTATATTGTTCAATAATGCAGAATGTTTGAATTTAACATAGAGATTTTTAGGCCCATAGGCTGAAATAAGTCATGAAAAGATGGAAAAAACGTGTGGTGATGAGGCATGTCATACATGCTAAGCAGGATTTGAGGAAGCTGGAGAACTTGAAGCCATTCAGGGACAAGAATATTAGTGAGAGGATTTCAAAAAAATTTGGAGCCCCAAATCATGAGAAATAAACACATGATTCCTTGTCTGATACTCTAGTAGTGAAGGAAAAAATAAAAAACAAGCTCTCATTCCTGGGAGTATAAATTACCCTATGACAAATAGAAAGTGAAATTCTATAGATTATTTTCATAAGCTACCTTCCAGAGAATTTGCTGACTCCTGGAAAAAGGGAAAATGCAGGAAAAAAAATGTATAAATCCAAAGAGTTTCTAATGTAGCCAAAAAAGGCAGGAAAATGTCTAATCTTACTGTGCAAAAAGGAGGTGGAATCTCTGTGGAAGAAACAGTAATATAAAGATAATGGTACATGTTCTCATCTGTGTAATGCTCATTCATTTCCAGTATGCCCTCACCTGGCCACGTATAGGAGTATAGCATCCTACAGCAGAATGGGACCTGGGTTTGGCTGAGGCCTGACTCTTGCCCCTCATAGTTTATAACAAGAGTACTGCGGCCAAACATGGAAGAAACATCTCATTCTAGGTCCCCCAGTGAAGTATGGCCACTTCAGGGACAGAACCAGAATCATCTCAGGATAGGTATCATTTACCCACAGATTTCTGCCTCAGGATTGTGGGTGAACTTGAAGGTCCCTCTCTTAGCACCTGAAATTCCATCAGCAGAAGCTCAGCGTGCCATAGTTTGCATAGAACAGAAGCAGGAAATCTTAATGATGAACTCTACTTACATCCCTTCAACAGGATCATGGAACTGGTAGGCAAGAAGCCTAGATCGTGTCTTGCAAATTTAGAGCCAAATCCTACTGAAAGGAATGAGGGAATATAGATGAGTAGCGACTGCTTTATTTTTCTACAACACTGTTGCCTTTTTGAGTCCTGATTCTGCTGACGTGGCACAGAACTTTAAGCTCAATGGTTGAGGCGTTTCTTTCCCTTCCTGGGGTTGTATCAACATTTCTGGAAGCTCATGTGGAACTAGGCATGGGTGAAAGGGACTCAGTTGTTCCTTGACCCTAAGTCTGCTTTGATGTGTCCTTCATTCCTATGTATGTGGCCCCTCAGATCTAGCAAACCTCCTGCTGCTTTGGTAGCTTGCTTAGGGCACAGCAAGCCTCTAAGACTTCATGTGTCTATGACCAGGCAGTGGACTGAATTTGTTCCACAGACGCATTTTATTTCACCCACAAAGTTTTAAGAATCTGGAAGTTTTACTTGAATAACGTAGTTTTCAGATTTCTCTTGAAAAGTGGGAAATACTGTAACTCAGTGCCTGCATTCTTGCATAGGAGCAGCCAGCTGGCTGGGGCTGTGCCTTTGCATGGGGCATTGCTGTGCCTCAGATTGGGGCATTGGCTGTTCAGGCCTGCACAGGCCCCTCCACTGTCTATTGGATTTTACCTGGCTTCCTTCACCCACTTGAGTTTTATGCATGACGCCTCCATGCTGCACACCCACATTCTGTCTCTGGGGTTTGTCTCTTTCTGAGTGGCTTCTTTTGGAAGATTGTCTTGGGCCCCTGTACTCCTGGGCCTACAGATCTTCCTTTATTTATCGTCTCTTCCCTTTCCTCTTCCCCCAGTCAAAAAGAAGTTTTTGCAGTCTGGGCATCGTGGAGAGGAGCTCTTTTCATTCACTGTGCTTCTCTCTAACACTTTGTCTGTACCCCTGGTTATGGCCTCCACTTCAGATGCCAGTCACACATCCCGGCTTCCCGTATTTCTGACCAACCAGCTGATCAGAGGGTCCCATGATGCTCTCTTCGGGTTTGATAATGTGTTAGAATGGATCGCAGAACTCAGGAAGGCACTTTACTTAATATGACCAGTTTATTGCAAAGGACACAATTCAAGAATGGCCAAGCAGAAGAGATGCATGAGGCAGAAAGAGGCATGAAGCTTCCAAACCTTCTCTGGGAGCACCGCACTCCTTGTACCTTCATGTGCTCAGGTACATGAAACTTGTACCTGAAACTCTCTGCACTTCCCTGTGTAGGGTTTTTATGGAGATGCCATTAAATAGGCAAGATTGATTAAGTAATTGGCCATTGGTGATTGAATTCAATCTACAGCCTATCTCCCCTCCATGGAGATTGGAAGGTGGTGCTGAAAGTGCCAACCCTCCCATCACATGGTTGGGTCCTCTGGCAACCAGACCTCATCCTCAAGCTATTTAGGGGCCCACCAAGAGTAATCCTATTTGCATAATCTCAGGTGTGGTTAAAGAACCTTATTATGAATAACCAAAGAGGTTCCTCTTACTCCTATCACTCAGGAGCTTACAAGGGTTTTAGGAGCTCAGTGCCAGGAACTGGGGACCGAATATATATTTCTTACATCACACTATCAGTTTTGAAATTCAAAAATGCCACAATCAAGATTATTCCTGTTTTCTCCCTTAACACACCCCTTCTCTGAGTCAATGAGTACATCTGTGTGGAGTGTCTTCCATTTGCCCTCCAGACCCACTCTCCCCGTCTTTCCCATTCTCTCTGCCTGGAGAGCTGATCCATGTGGACTATCTCAATGGACTTCTCTGCCTTTTGGCTTCTTTTTGGGTTTGGTCAATGGGCAGCTCTCCCAGAAAGTCTAAGGTAAAGAGGAGAGTAAAGATGAGGTGTTTTGCTTTTTGTGGTTGTCTACAAGTGCGGGAACTATACTTTCTCTTCATGCCTTTTGGCTTGAAAATGTTGACAGTGCCTGCTTGACAACTTCAGGGAATGTCACTAGCTCTGGGGGTTGCTAAAGTCTTCCCACATATTTTTAAATAGTCTCTATTAAATACTCAAATTACTGTTTGAAAATACCATTTGTTTCTTCTTGGGACTGTAACAGATAAAACATTACGTGCAGTTGTTTATCCATAGAAATATTTAATAATATTTATACAGATTTTAAATTTTATCTAAAAATACATTCAATGTTAAAATGCAGCATCTGAACCTTGAAGCAATGTAAGAGTTTTCTACAAAACAGTCACATGTGGTTCAAAACACAAGAGGCTGAATTGAAGCTTTTTAACTCCTACATCACAACCTTTTAACACACAAGGAATCCCGAGTGCACCAGTTTCTAAGAGAACTTAGCAGTACTAAAGATGATCTAGGAAAAAAGAAAGAAAAGGAAAGAAAAGAAATGGGGATGAATTGTCTGAGGAAGAATTGTCAGTAACAAGTTCATCATGGCTGTCACCATGCAGAAGATCCTACACAGAAAACACAGCTTCACTCGGTTACATTTTTAATGCTCTTCTAAATAATGTCTAAGGTTAGAATGTCAGCTTGGGAATCCCAAACATCCAGTAAAATGGGACACCTTTGCCACCTCTGTGAGAGTGTCCTGACCTCGTCTGTGTTTTTCTCCCCTTCAGTTCACTCAGCAACACCGGGAGGTGAGTAAAGGATTTGGCAGCACATTTGGGGCCTGGGGGGAAAGAGTGCTTGCAGGCATTCCGTTGCTCAGAAAACATGATGTTTAGCTGATGAAACTATTGTGAAACTTGGCTTTCTTCCTTAGTTTGCCTTTTTAATAAATTCCTAAATCATGATTTGATTCATAAATTACAAATATATGGTGTTCGTACATGTGAAATACAAGATCATAACCATGGAGAAAGGCCACCATTACCCATAGATTTTTAATCAAACAAATTGATTTCTTCTGATGTTCCTCTGATAATTTCTCTCCAGACCAGGGTTTGTTTTTTTTGTTTTGTTTTGTTTTTTTTTTCTTTTCTGGTAACACACCACACTTTTGGAGTATCTACCCAAATAGCTATGAAAAATGGTCTTGTTATCATTGAGGGAACTTCATTATATTGAAGTGCTTTTTTGAAAAATATTCTAAAATATGAAACCTGGCCATCCGAACAGGAGAGCAGTATTTCTGAGGGTGTTCTGCTGGCTCGCCTCTCCATGTCTGACCTCTCTTCTTTGTGAGCTCTGAATCTTCCCGTCACCTGTCACCTCCTCAACTGCAGCACGTTCTACAAGTCCAGCCTTCTCCTCTCTGTGGCGTCCTTTCAGAGGTCATCCTTTCGGAAGATGCTCAAGACTTCAGTTAATTACTTGAATAACATATACATTTAAGCATCTTCTTCGCCTTTGTCTCTTCTGTTTTAGGTCTTCTCAGACTCCTCCTAGAACAATATAGAATAAATGCCACATAAGGCAAAAATTTAAAAAATACATATATAAAAGAAATTCAAATAAACTGTTTTGTAAAAGTAAGAGACAACATATGGATCAGTAATTTAAAAATATATCTCTGAACCTTCCCACATGATGACTTCTAAAGCTATAACTCTTACCTCATGGTCTCTTTTGAGCGTAAGTTTTGCAAGAAGAATGGTCCCAAAACCAAAACATTTCATGCACCTGTTCTTCCATTACCTCAGATTCACCATGACCAAGATTAAGCCCAATGAGAATATCTTCCTACCAACAGGGAAAATCAAAACCTTTAGACTGTTTGCTTCTGTCTGACAGAATTACTCCCGGTAAACAAGTGTCACATCTATGTTTTTGCACGTGTGTGCTTAGGTGTGTGTGTGCACACACACATGCATGTATGTATTAAGAAAGGAGTTAGTATTTTTTGTTTTAACCCCAGTTCTTACTCTGGCTGTCTATACCCAGTCAGTTTCAAATCTTGGATTCTTTTGAAATGACTCTTAAAGTCCCCCTTCTTCTCCATTCCAGTTGTGTTTCGTTTAATCCCAGGCCACAGTCCCCTCACTTCCCCTCAACACCTGCTCAGTTGGCCTCTCTGTCTACTCTTTCCATGCCTAGGTGATAAATTACTCAGTTGTAGCTATTATACCTCATAGCTTTCTCTTCCTTGACTTTGCTAATGTTTTCTTTCTGAAAAAGAATTTATTAATCTGGGCTGTTGGTCCTGTTCCTCTTAACATTTTGTCAACTATACTTTAATTACTTGCATCTGATTAACAGCTGCTGTGACTTTCCCTAAAGTAGATCATCTTTCTCTATGTCTCTTTGATAACTCACTGCATTCATTGGTTGCCCTTGACTGAAAAGCACATTGCTTATCAATGTGTTTTGTTCACAATGATCTGGCAGCCCAAGCATGATATTTAATGTAATTGATGTCTCCTATTTACTAATGGATGTTACATCATCATTATTTAGAAAATTTGCTACTGAATTGACATCTGATTGAGGATACGTGATTGAGGTTAAGAGCCTGTGAATGTTTGGAGAATACTTGTTTATGGTATGTACTGTGCAGTGTGGTATGCTATCTACAGGCTGCAGCTGGCGTTTCCTTCTGTTAATATTCTGTACTTGATGTGGTTAAGTAGGCACTGAGACGCTCAACTTCAGTGTTGCCTCCTACCTATTGAAGGACAAAACACTGGCAGCAATCATCCGATGAAATGTAAGTAAAAAAAACAAAAAAACAGGACACTTACGGAATTACATGAGATAAATTTGTATGATACACCCATCTTTTTAACTCATTTGTATCAGGGTAGTTTTAAATGAAAGTGTTACTCTAAATATGGAGAATCTAAAGATCTATGTAGTTTTAATAGTTTATTATAAGAGAACTTGAGTTAGAGGCTTTGGAGTGTTAGTCATTAAAATTTACTAATTGTTCTAGCCACCCCGCCCCTCCAATTCTGGGTATATGGTAAGACTGCATTTACTGGAGCTCTTCTGATTGGACAGAGTTTACAACCAGTTTTGGCCACTGAGTTGTGATAAATAGTGGCTAAGGCTTTCATTACAATGTGGTAAGGTTTCCTTTGCTTTTGTTACAATGTGATGAGGTTTCCGTTGCCATGATGACTAGCAATGATCTCCACAGTGGCTATTCTGTCAGCCTGGAACTCACAGTGAAGACACTACGGAACAGAGTTTAGCCACCTGTCACTAGACATGAACAAGAAAAAATAAATACATAATTTTTTTAAAAGGCTGGGCATGGTGACTCACACCTGTAATTCCAGCACTTTAAGAAGCCGAGGCAGGCAGATCACTTGAGGCCAGGAGTTCAAGACCAGCCTGGCCAACATGGTGAAACCCC
>NW_012105098.1:298375-305524 GCF_000951045.1 Mandrillus leucophaeus | reverse complement strand
GAATTTATTAATCTGGGCTGTTGGTCCTGTTCCTCTTAACATTTTGTCAACTATACTTTAATTACTTGCATCTGATTAACAGCTGCTGTGACTTTCCCTAAAGTAGATCATCTTTCTCTATGTCTCTTTGATAACTCACTGCATTCATTGGTTGCCCTTGACTGAAAAGCACATTGCTTATCAATGTGTTTTGTTCACAATGATCTGGCAGCCCAAGCATGATATTTAATGTAATTGATGTCTCCTATTTACTAATGGATGTTACATCATCATTATTTAGAAAATTTGCTACTGAATTGACATCTGATTGAGGATACGTGATTGAGGTTAAGAGCCTGTGAATGTTTGGAGAATACTTGTTTATGGTATGTACTGTGCAGTGTGGTATGCTATCTACAGGCTGCAGCTGGCGTTTCCTTCTGTTAATATTCTGTACTTGATGTGGTTAAGTAGGCACTGAGACGCTCAACTTCAGTGTTGCCTCCTACCTATTGAAGGACAAAACACTGGCAGCAATCATCCGATGAAATGTAAGTAAAAAAAAAAAAAAAAAAAAAAAAAAATTAGCCAGATGTGGTGGTGGGTGCTTATAGTCCCAGCCGCTCAGGAGACTGAGGCATGAGAATTGCTTGAGCCCAGGAGGCAGAGGTTGTAGTGAGCCAAGATCAGATTGTGCGACTACACTCCAGCCTGGGTGACAGAGCAGACTCCATCTCAAAAACAAACAAACAAACAAAACTTTGTGGTTTGAAGCCGCTGAGATGTAAAGGATTTTTGTTACCACCGCATAACCTAGCCTCTCCTAACAGATGTACTTGGTGTGATTCTGGTTATCTCTCTGGCTGTTTCATCTCATGTAGGTTACTTAACCATCTCATTTTTTTTTACTTATCTGGAAAGAAAAATGAGTATAATACCTATGTGCCTACCTTACAGTGTTATTATAAAGACTAGATTAGATAATGATGTATATGAATGTGTTACACAAATAAAGTGATATACATACATATAAAATATCATTATTATGTTCTATACAATCAGAGAAACTTCTCCAGCAACGAACTATAGAAATGATTCCTGAAAGAATAGCCTTTAAAATATTATTTTTAAGTGGTATTCATTTTTGGAGCTTAAAAATGTTTCTTCATTTTAAACATAATTTATGCTGGTGCTAAGTCTAAAGCATAAAGAAGGATAAATGTATAAGAAAAATCTTTCATCTCAACATACCCCCACCACATTCTCAATTATAGATATGCCTACTGTTAAACATTTCTTATGAATAATCATAGCAGTATTTTTAATACATAATGTTTTTCAACATTTTTCTGTCACTTAACAGTATATTTTGAACATTTTTCTCATTTTTTTTCTTTTTAGTGATTTCATAATACTCCACTGGATAAATGAACAGTGCATTATATACTTTTTCAATCAAAGTTTTCTTTTTAAAATTTTTCTTTGAAAAAATGAATAACCCTTATCATTTGACACAGTTTAAACTACTTTTTTTAATGTCCAAAAGAAAGAATGTTACAGGAACTGATATAATACATGCCACCATCTTTGTGATGGGAAGTAAAAACAGGATGATAGTAATATTTATGATGTGGAATGATAAACAGTAATGCCTATAGAGACCAGGGAGATAAATGAGTAAAATCAGAGATGTGGGCTAAGGAAAAGCATTGCAAGGAGAGAGAAGGGTAGGGAGGGAAAGAAGGAGGGATAAGAAGAAAAAGAAGAGGGAGGGAGAGGAAGAGAAAAAAGAAGAGAGAGACTTGTTGCCACCAGGAAAACATGTCTTTCTACAGGCAACTGCTATTCAGCTGAAGTCCACTGTTTTCAATAACAATTCTATCTCGTCATTGGCAAATATGATTTTTCAAGAGAAGTAAATAATATCAATATATGTATGGTTTTGATTATTTAAAGTGAGAAACTAACTCAGAAACTTTATTTTTAATGCATAAGCCAAATTACATTTTTTATCTGGGGCAACCAGATGTAGTCAAGGGATAGTGTGCTACCCTTTAAGATAAAAAAATATAATACAGGCACAGAGTTTGAACATGTCTTCAAGAATATAGCTACATGACTGGGAGCATTGGCTCATGCCTGTAATGCCAAGGCAGGCAGATCACCTGAGGTTAGGAGTTTGAGACCAGCCTGGCCAACATGGTGAAACCCTATCTCTACTAAAAATACAAAAATTAGCCGGGCATGCTGGCAGGCGCCTGTAACCCCAGCTGCTCAGGAGGCAGAGGCAGGAGAATCGCTCGAACCCAGGAGGTGGAGGCTGCAGTAAGCCGAGATTGTGCCACTGTACTCCAGCCGGGATGACAGAACAAGACTCTGTCTCACAAAAAAAAAAAAAAAAAAAGAAAAAAGAATATAGCTGCATATTTTGGTCTTGTCTTCATAATCTACCTGTGTTTCATACCATAGAAAGCTTCCTGCCTCTAAGTATGTTTTCATAAACCTATACCACCAACTTCAGTTAGCAGAAATCCTTAAGAAACAATATTTTAATGTAATGTTATTTCCACTCTGTCTTGTGCTCTAAAGCACTTAGCAATCATACAAAAGGAGCTTTTGATGATTCTCTTTGACTTGCCATTTACCACCTCTTTCCATATCAGAAATCAAAGTGAAATTATGCATGTTAATATGGTTGTAATTTGACTTTCATATGGTACTGACTAAAAGGTACTCAATACAGCATATCACATTGGTTTAAAAGCAAATATTTTATTAAAGAGTTTTGAAAAGCACATAATTTATCTCCATACCTTTTTCATAATTGATTAGTTGTACAATATGCATTTTGATAAATTCAATGAAAAAATAGAAATACTCAATACTCATATATAAAAAGTAACAGAATTTTAACATTTTTGTCTATTTACATTGGACATTTAACATTGTTGTTGTCTTTTTACACTTTCTATTTAGGTCTCTTTTTTTTTTGTTTTTTGTTTTTTTGAGACGGAGTCTTACTCTGTTGCCCAGGCTGGAGTGCAGTGGCGCAATCTCGGCTCACTGCAAGCTCCGCCTCCCGGGTTCACGCTAGATCTCTTGTTAAATGGCCTAAAGGACACGATAGATGCAGGCTGCATACTTTTTTTTAAAAAAAAAGTAGTGAAATGCTTGCTCTAGAGAGTGTTTTTAAGCTTAGGTAACTTTAATTAATAAAACTCGTCATATACCTCAAAGAAGGGAAGGTATGTGAAGAAAAAAAATAAATTCGTCCCTAATACAAGGTTGAATGCATAATTATTTATACTTATTTGTAAATTAGAATAAAGATGACTCTTGGTTGACTCAAAGGGTGGGGTCAAAATTGGAAGTTATTATTTTATGGAAGAATTTCATTATAAAATGTAAAATTATGGTTGAACAAAGAGGTTTTGTTCCATTTGGTTGTACATGCTGAGAAAATTCTTCATTTTTTTAAAAATAAGTCTGAATATCTCCTTTCCAAACTTGGTAATTTTCTGGAGTCTAATAATAACTGAAATCCCTTTTTAAAAACCTGCCAAGAGAACCCACTTTTCTGTCTGATTTAACTAATGTAAGTATTAGATTTAATCTGTTTAGTTGGGGAAAAATTAGTTTGTGACCGCAAATGGCTGTCTGCATTCGTTATATCCAAATGAACAGAGGCATTTTTAGAACATTTTTTTGATATCCATTTTTCCTTTACTTGGCTACAATTTTCCCCAACTTTATCAGTTAGGGTTCACAGAATAGTTCTGCAGAACCAGAAATCAGTAGGGTGGGTGTGTGGGGGGGGGTGTGTGTGTGTGTAAAATGTGATTATAGCAGCTGACAGATCCAAAATCCATAGAACTGGGGACTGGCAAGCTTAAACTGCAAAGGGCAGGTGGGGCAGTGGGAAACACCCTGGCAGTGGCTGAAGCTGCAGTCTACACATGAAGTTTCCTCTTCTTCAGGAAAACCTCAGTTTTGCTCTTAAAGCCTTTCAACTGAGTAGATGAGGCCCACTCAGATCATCAAGAATAATCTCCTCTACTTCAAGTTAACTGTTTAAAATAGCTTCACAGCTACATCTTAATTAGTGTTTTATTGAATAACGGAGTACTAAAGTCTTGCCAAATTGACACATCCAACTAGCCATTATAAGCCATTATACCATCTTTTTTTTTTTTTTTTGAGGAGGAGTCTCTCTCTGTCCCTACCAGGCTGGAGTGCAGTGGCACAATCTCAGCTCACTGCAACCTCCGCCTCCCAGGTTCAAGCCATTCTCCTGCCTCAGCCTCCTGAGTAGCTGGGACTATAGGTGTGCACCACCATGCACAGCTAATTTTTTGTATTTTTAGTAGAAATGGAGTTTCACCATTTTGGCCAGGATGGTCTTGATCTCTTGACCTTGTGATCCGCCTGCTTCGGCTTCCCAAAGTGCTGGGATTACAGGCATGACCCACCGTGCCCAGCCTATACCATCTTTTTATAATCTTCAAGGAATTTTCATAAATCATGTAACTGAGTTCCTTCTCTGTGCTCATTTTGTGCTGGCTGCATTCATTTGTCTTGTAATTTACAACCCTATATTAAGGCTCGATATTTATGTTTGTCGTGGTCCTCAAACTGTGTGTGCTCCTTGAGGTTCCAGGGAATTAGCCATCTATCTGTGTGTTCTCTGTGCCTAGTGTGATGGGTAGCATTTATAGGCATTGCTTGTTTTATTGTGTTTTGCTTTATTGTGCTTTGTAGATATTGTGTCTTTTTACAAATTGAAGGTTTGTGGCAACCCTGCATCGAGCAAGCCTATTGGCACCACTTTTTAAAGAGCATATGCTCACTTTATGTTCCTCTATCACATTTTGATCATTCTCTCAATATCTCAAACTTTTTCATTATTCTTATATCTTTTATAGTGATCTGTGGTCAGTGATCTTTGACATTACTATTGTCATTGTTTTGGGGTGCCACAAACTGTGCTCATAAAAGGTCACAAACTTAATTGATCAATATGTATGCTCCGACTGCCCCACTGACCTGTCATTTCCCTGTTTGTCTCCCTCTCCTGGAGCCTCCTTATTCCCTGAGACATTACAATATTGAAACTGAGTCAGTTAATAACCCTACAATGGCCTTTAAGTGTTAAGTGAGAGAAAGAGTTGCAGGTTTATGTTAAATGAAAAGCTAGAAATCATTCAGCATAGTGAGGAAGGCATGTTGAAAGCTGAGACAGGCCAAATGCTAGGCCTCTTGTGCCAAATAGCCAAGTTGTAAATGCAAAGGAAAAGTTCTTGAAGGAAATTAAAAGTGCTACTCCAGTGAACATAAGAATGGTAAGAAAGTGAAACAGCTTTATGGCAGATACGGAGAAAGTTGTAGTGGTCTGAACAGAAGATAAAACCAGACACAATTCCTTAAACCAAAGCCTAATCCAGAGCAACACCCTCACTCTCTTCAGTTCTATGAAGTTTGAGGAAGCTGCAGAAGAAAAATATGAAGCTAGCAGAGGTCAGTTCCTGAGATTTAATGAAAGAAGCCATCTGTGTAACATAAAAGCATAGGTAAAGCAGCAAGTGCTGATGTAGAAACTGCTGTAGCCAGTTTTCCAAATCTAGCTAAATTTACTGATGAAGGTGGCTACACCAAACAACAAATTTTCAACATAGATGAAACAGCGTTATATTGGAAGAAGATGCCACTTAGGATGTTCATTGCTGGAAAAGAGAAGTCCTAACTTGGCCTCAAAGCTTCGAAGGTCAGGCTGAGTCTCTTGTTAGGGGCTAATGCAGTGGGTGACTAAGTTGCAGCCAGTGATCATTGACCATTTTGGAGTTCCCAGCGTCCTTAAGAATTATGCTAAATCTACTCTTCCTGAGCTCTAGAAAAGGAACAAAGCCTGGATGACAGCACATCTGTTTACAGCGTGGTTAACTGAATATTTTAAGCCCACTGTTAAGACCTACTGCTGAGGAAAAAAAAAAAAAAAATTCTTTTCAAAATATTACCACTCATTAACAATGCATCTGGTAACCCAAGAGCTGTACTGGAGATGTACAAAGAGATTGACATTGTTCGTGCCTGCTAATACAGCGTTCCTTCTGCAGCCTATGGATCAAGGAGTAAGTATGACTTTCAAGTCTTATTATTTAAGGAATACATTTTGTAAGGCTATAGCTGCCATAGATAGTGATTTCTCTGACAAATCTGGGCAAAGTACATTGAAAACCTTCTGGAAAGGATTCACCATTCTAGATGCTATTAAAAACATTTGTGGTTTAAGGGAGGAGGTCAAAATATCAACATGAACAGGAGCTTGGAAGAAATTGATTTCAACTCTTATGGATGACTTTGGGGAGTTTAAGAGTTCAGTGGAGAAAGTAACTGCAAATGTGGTGGAAATAGCAAGAGAACTAGAATTAGAACTGAAGCCTAAAAATGTGACTGAATTGGTGCACTCTGGTGATGAAACTTGAATGGATGAGGAAATTGTTTCTTATGGATGAGCAAAGAAACTGGTTTATTTAGATGGAATCTGCTACTGATGAAGATGCTGTGAACATTGTTGAAATAACAACAAAGGATTTAGAATATTCCATAAATTTAATTGATAAAAGCAGTGGCAGGGCTTGAAAGGATTGACCCTAATTTTAAAATAAATTCTTCTGTGGGAAAAATGCTATTAAATAGCATTGCATGCTACAGAGAAATTTTTTGTGAAAGAGTCAATGAATGTGACCAACTTCTTTGTTGTCCAATTTTAAGAAATTGCCATAGCCGCCCCAACCTCAGCAATTACCACTCTGATCAGTCAGCAGCCATCACCATAGAGGCAAGACTCTCCACTATTAAAAAAACTACAGCTCACTGAAGGCTCAGATGATTGTTAGTGTTTTTTAGTAATAAAGTATTTTTTTAAAATTAAGGTAGGTACATTATTTTTCAGATATAATGCTATTGCGCCCTTAATAAGCTACAGTATACTATATATGTAACTTTGATATATACTAGGGAATAAAAAAATTTGTGTGACTCATTTTATTGTGGTAGTCTGGAATTGAACATGTTAATATTGCTGAGGTATGCCTGTATTAGGTGCTCAGTAGCATAGCACTCCACTATAGTACAAAATGTCATTCACCACATTACAGAGGGAGATTAGATCAC
>NW_012105098.1:295878-297140 GCF_000951045.1 Mandrillus leucophaeus | reverse complement strand
CCATCTTGGCTCACTGCAACCTCCGCCTCCCTAATTCAAGAGATTCTCCTGCCTCAGCCTCCCATGTAGCTGGGATTACAGGCGCCCGCCACTATGCCCAGCTAATTTCTGTATTTTTAGTAGAGACAGGGTTTCACCATGTTGGCCAGGCTGGTTTTGAACTCCTACCTCAAATGATCCACCCGCCTCAGCCTCCCAAAGTGCTGGGATTACAGGCATGAGCCACCGAGCCTGGCCAAAAGCACCATCTTTAAGGTCTGCTTGACAGCTGCAAGACAGCACCCCACCCCCTCCTCTGTATGCAGACTCACTGGAAGTCTGACATTTACGGCCAGGTCAAACACTTGAGAGAAGAGCACTCTTCTCTCAAGAAATTAGAGGAGCTGAGGGAGCTAAGGGTTTCTAAAGTGGATGCCAGGAACCCAGAGATAACTTCGCCTCATCCTGGCATTGGTGGGAAACCTCAGTCTGACAGCTTTGTCATCATTCAGGGTGAAGTGAAATCTGCCAGTTTATGTGCCTTGCCCTAAGTACTCAGAGCTCCCGGTGAGACTCCTGTGAACTAGGCTGATGACTTTTTTTGACTAAATGTTTCATTTTCCACCCTCCCTTGCAGCTGACCATGGTCATGTGACTAGATTCTGGCCAGTAGTATGTAGACAGCAGTGACGTACACAGCTGGTAGGTGATGCTGTTGAAAAGATGGCATGTGTCTTTCCCCTTCCACTCACACTACTTTGTTCAACAGTAAATAACTTTAACATGGTCCCAATTGTGTAAATTTAGCTGTTTTTTTTTAAAAAAAATGTTTGGAATCAATCAAGGGATAATGTAAGGAAGGCTAAATCATGGTTATAGGACAAAATTTACATATTTTAAATGAAAAAGAAATGGTAAAACTAAAATAACTTGTGGAGAGTCAAATACCATGGGTAACTGATGTAACAGCAAAGAGACTTCTAAGTATATGATTGACAGCAACAAATAAGAGAACTAATCATATAACTTTAAAAAACAGAAGAAAGATATAGGAATGGAGATGAGAATAGTAAAAATAAGTTGTAACTTTTTAGTAGAAACCAAAATAAATTTAAAAACCTGGAAGCCTAAGTTCATCACAGAGAGTTATGTGGTTACCTGACCAACCCGAAACAGAAGCTATTTAAGATGATTGTCTCTGGAGAATTAAATGGAATTGAGGATGGGATATATGAGTCAGAGACTTGTGTGTTTCATTTTATGCCCTACCATATTTTTTTTTT
>NW_012105098.1:290180-291023 GCF_000951045.1 Mandrillus leucophaeus | reverse complement strand
TTTTTTTGAGATGGAGTTTCACTCCTGTTGCCCAGGCTATAGTGCAATGGCATGATCTCGGCTCCCTGCAACCTCTTCTTCCTGGGTTCAAGTGATTCTCCTGCTTCAGCCTCCCAAGTAGCTGGGATTACAGGCGCCTGCCACCACACCCAGCTAATTTTTATATTTTTAGTAGAGACAGGGTTTCGCCAGCCAGGGTTGGCCAGTCTGGTCTTGATCCGCCCACCTCGGCCTCCCAAAGTGCTGGGATTACAGGCGTGAGCCACCACACCTGGCCTATACCCACAAATTTTAAATAAGATATCTAATGTAAATTTTAAGGGCATGGTAATATAATACAAACAAAGCATCAGGAATGAGGATTCCTGGTTTTTAATTCCAATTCGGGACCTAACTGGCTGGCTGTGTTTCGGGTCACCCATCAATCTCTGGGTCTTGGTTTTCTCATCTAAAACATGAAGGTTGAATGAGATTACTGTCTCTGGTTCAGAAGTGGCCTAATGGTTTACAAGAAGACTGAACAGATGTATTTGCTCCCCATCTTTCTTAAAATGCATTGAAATGACAGTGAAGAATTATAGTGGAAAACAAATGCATGACAGGAAGTTAAATTGGGAGGCTCGGATGGGAAGGGAGGATCATCAGACCAGAGTTATGAATTCAATTTTTGATTAAGGAGCATGGATGGAATACCATAATGGATAATATTAAGTGGGACAAGGTTTAGCCCAGAGTATATTTAGTAGGAGGCTAAATGCAAGGACTACTGTCAGAATTGCCAGCTTCAGGAAGCCGGATTGGGTGGAGGGACAGAAAGCAACATCTTTTTTTTTTTTTTTTTTT
>NW_012105098.1:282394-289130 GCF_000951045.1 Mandrillus leucophaeus | reverse complement strand
TTTTTTTTTTAAAGTGCATGTGCTAGCTTTATATGATATCAATAATGATGATAAATTACATAGCCGTGCTTTAAAATAATACCATCCCAATTTTATTAAAGTAACTTTTCTTTGCATAATAGGATATATGTGCATGTAGTATGTCAATCTAATTCCCTCCATTTTATTCCAGGACTGTCTTCCTTAAGTGTTTTCTGTGTTAGAGGATATTTTCAGAAAAAGCAAGTGTAAAGTAAACATTTCTCCTTGGTTATTAAAAAGTTCTAAAGCCCATCACTAGTTGGGACGCCGTCCTCCTTGTGGTCATTAGAATAATTCAGAGATCAGATTATTCTGGTTTATGTGGCTTGTTCTGGGCAAATGAGCAGGCCAAGCTGCATCTCAAGGGTTGGCCAACTTCTCAGAGGCCATATATGTCCTTCTACTCAGAAGGATTCTCCTGCAATATAACTACAAATCCTTTCCCATCCCACCTTGCAACCATGACACTAACCATATTGCATTATATATGTTTATGTATATTATATGTTGGGACATAAGTGAGCTCAGCTAGGCCATGACATCCCACAGTGGAGACAGGTTTGCTTAGAAAGCAGGTGTCTGGGTGTGAACATTTGTGTGTCCCATTAACTGCCATTCCAGATCCATTGTATCAATTTCTTCCCTTCCCCTGTAGTCTTTCATCTGTGGAACCTGACTCAGGGGATTCATGGGACAGAAAAGACAGGATTAGAATCAGAATGTTCTTTTTTATTTTTGTCTCTCATTTCCCTGCCCCTAAATGAAAACTTGATTTGTCTATGACTTTTCTGTTGATTCCTAGATAGTAAAATACCCTGTCGCTTGGCAGACAATCATGATCTCAATTTAGAATTTATAATATCAAGTCACATGTGTCAGAATTCTGAATTTGATTTAAAGTTCACTTGTTCTTTCTTTCACCTTGTCTGCGGCCTGCTGTGGACCGGCTGCTGGAGGTGGGGGAAGGGCATAGTCTTTCTACTTTCTTTTATGCCTACCATGTCTTCTCCTCTATTAGCTTGAAAACTGAAGTTTGTGATTTTACTAGGGGGAGTCAAAAAAAGGTTAAAGGGGGACGGATGCAGAAAAGTTCTTATTTGACAGCTGGCTTCATGCTCTTATTGTTTCTTCATAGACCATCCCCCTACCCCAGCAACCCCAATGCCTAGTGATCTGTCCCTTGCAATTCTTTTGACCTGGGTGGTTGTGTCCTATCTTGTCACTTATTTTCTTCTCAGTAGGGTTGCCAGATAAAATACAGCACTCTCAATCAAATTTGAATATGAGGTAAATAATATGGTCTTAGCATAAGTACATCCCAAATAATGTATGGAATATACTTATCCTAAAAAATGATTTGTTTTGTAGCTGAAATTCAAATTTAACTGGGCATCCTGTATTTCTATTTGCTAAATCTGGCAACTGTGGGTAGAAGACATTTTTCAGGGATGTCTGCTTTCTTGGGCCAACCAAATCTGGATATTTAACTATGCTATGCTCTACTACTAGAATATTATTTTTCCATGTCAAGCACCTTTTCACAAATATAACATCTCAAAAGAGCTTTGTAGAGCAACTGAATATCTTATAAACTTCTCCCTCTTTTTAAAAATGTAACCATCTGTCCAAAAATGTAACTCAAATGTTAAACATTTAGTACATTAAAAAAATTATATCAGTACCTACATGTGAGAGAGTGTTTTAAGTCAACTAGAGCATTAACTTGTAAGAAGCTATGGTTGGAAGGAAGTGACCCTTTCCACATCACAGTCGGTATCTTGTGAAACAACTGGCAGACAGTGGGTGCTTATGAACTTTTGATGACTGACTCATAGTGTTAGCTACGGTTTTATTATGTAAAATTATTTCAAGAATTTCACCAAATTTAAATTCCAATGTTGCTAATTCATCACTGCTATATCTGTACAGTACTAGAATTACACACACAATGAAAAGAATCCTGGGCCAGGAGCAGTGGCTCACACTTGTAATCCCAGCACTTTGGGAGGCTGAGGCAGGCGGATCACCTGAGGTCAGTCTGGCCAACATGGTGAAACCACATCTCTGCTAAAAATACACAAATTAGCTGGGTATGGTGGTGCGTGCCTGTAATCCCAGCTACTCAGGAGGCTGAAACATGAGAATAGCTTGAACCTGAGACATAAACGCTGCAGTAAGTCAAGATTGCACCACTGCACTCCAGCCTGGGAGACAGAGCAAGACTTGGTTGAGAAAGGGAGAGGAGAAGAGAGGGAAGGGGAGGGGAGAGGAGAAGAGAGGAGAGGGGAGGGGAGGGGAGGAAACTGGATGTACATTATGATTAAGTGGATCTCAACAACTGATGTCTTTCAAGATGGGTTGTGAATATTTAATGAGAGGGATTATTAGAACAAACTATTGTTTTCTTTATGGGGGTAGTAGAATTTTGTTTCTTTCAGTAGTGTTAAAGAGACAGCTGTGCCAGAGAAAGGATTAGTTTATCCCTTCTTTTCAGTTTCATCAGGCCTGTTCTGAGCCAAATCCATTCCAATCAGTTTGACTCATTATTCCTCAAGATGGAAAGCTTGGTATTTTTACCCAACATATAGGAATTTCATGTGACTTCTCAAATTCATACAAAACATTTGCAACAGAGAATAGAATTTTTTAAGAGAAAGTTTTAAAGCCCCTTGCCTCTAACATCACTTTCTTAGCTAGCCAATTTCATGTAGCCAAGGAGGTAAATAGATGTAGCTAAGTAATTTCCTTCCAATAAATTGAAATAAAGACTCCCTAAAGCTTGCTGTATACTACTAGAAGTCAGAAAAAGAAGATGACACTAGAAATAGTAAAATATCTTCCTATCTGTTACAGATTAGAGGCAAATATAAATATGACCGCTGCCATCTCCCCCCAACAACAGTGCAAAATATTCTGGTACAAATATGTGAAGGAAAAGGCTAATACATACATATCCACAATGCCATTTGATAGCATTCATGTCACACCCTTGGGAAGGAGATTGCTAGCACTGCTGTCCCTAAATCATTGTAAAGAAACTGTATATAGTGTTTCAACTTGATTAAGTTGGAATTCTATTTCCAAGAATCCCCTGCCCTGTGTAACTCTGGTTGGATTGGCTAAAAGAAGAGTTTTGAAGGTAGAAGTGAAGCAGCAACCATTCCTCTCTGAAGGTTGTCACAGTTCGATGTGATGACAGTCACAGAGATGCTGGCAAGTTCTGGCTTGATCTTTCCTCCACCCTGCGTCTTGCTCTTCTTTCTCCCTGCTTGCCACGTTGACCTAGCATGGCCCAAGGCCCAGCACTACAGGCTTGACTGCTGACCCACAGAGGCTACAGCCCCAGGCGTGCACTTCCCTCTCTATGAAGCTTCTCTTCATGCTTCTCTTGCATGGCTAGGCACCCTTGGCTTCTCAGATTGACTGGATGGTGACTTCCCCCATCTTCCAACTTTCCCCCAGCTCCTTCATATCCCCAGCTTTTCCCACTACTCTATAAGCTCTGCTAACTATAACAAATCCCTCCTCCCATGGCTTTATAATTTAATATTGTAGTACACTTTATCATTAGACATCTTTGCTTTACCTGCAAAGCCCCTTCCCCTTCTCTTTTTACCCAATACGCATTTTAACATAAACGAATCCGTTTAACGTAAACAAGGATTACTGAAGTCCAGTTTCTCTGGACATCAAAGTTCTCATTTAGAACAAAGCTGCCATCAAAGTGTCTAGCTCTGCATTATGCAACAGACTATGCCCTTGCTAAAGGTAAACTTGAGAAGTTGATGTGACTGCATTTGGACATAACAGCCAAATATACACTAGCAGTATACCCATGAGTAATAGGAACTTCTTGAGAATAACAATCCCATCTGAGAGAAAAGCTCATGCACAATGAAGCTGGCTCAGGAAGTTTGGTCTCATTACAGTGCCGTGATTTTTAACTTGTGTGGGGGTGTTGCTGGTAAAACTGAGTAGCAGGCACCCTGTATGGGTGAAAGCTCAGAGAAATTAATTCAATAAAAGTCAAAATGATATGAAATGGCTGATGAGAGGGAGACAGAATGATTTTACAGCATGTGTTTTAAAAGGCCCTGATGCTTGTGATAGTGTATGTTCAGATATCTGGATTATTTCCTTCTTTGGACCACTGCGATCAACTTTGAAGACAACCCTCACTTCCCAGTGTGCAGGAGCTGTCTTGCCCTGCCCACTCCCTCGTACTCACCTGTAAATGCTGCCTCCTAGAATAGCTGTGATTCTGCCTGAGGGCTTTTGTCAGGAGCAGGAACCTTTCACCCACACGAGCAAAACAGAAATGCTGGAGTGTTCATGCCCTTGGTGGCATCACTCAATGACAATTAGGAGTCGGTGGATACCTACCTGAGCTTCCTTCTCTCCCCTGAAGTGCTTGCCCTGCTCTGTCTCCCCAAGCTCTTCAGTGGGCTTGAGCTCTAGTAGCCTGCTGTGGTAACTCGCTTGATAATGCACCCTGTTTTAACTGCTCTCCTTTCCCTGTCTCACTTCCCCACTCCCCTGCTGATATTTCCTGGGATCTGTCTCCTAATACACCACTAGCACGTGAGTCCTTGTCTCCAAGTCTGCTTCTGAGGGATTAAAACTAAGGCCTTCTCCATGGCTTTTAGCCAGGGATGCTTCTTCCTGACTATTTGTTCTCTTTAAGGATTCATTTATGTTAAAATGTGTATTGGGTAAAAAGAGAAGGGGAAGGGGCTTTGCAGGTAAAGCAAAGATGTCTAATGGTAAAGTGTACTACGATATTAAATTATAAATTTCCCCGGAAGCCTCCAAATGAATTTCGGGTCTCAGAGAGAGTTATGAGACCCGGAGGATGATAGAAAGTGGCCTGTCTCTCTCTTTCTAAGCCCAGTGAGAGGGCCTTCAACGGGACTCTTTGGGGAGTTTGATATGCACCTCTGCAGGTGGGGGGACACGATGGACTGGTGCCTGCCACCTCTCCAGAAAAGCTGAGAGATAGAGGAGACCAGGCAGCTTATTGCTCTGAAGGCAGAGCAAGGGCAAATACGGCAGCCTCGGGCTTGCCCTGGGTCCTAGTGGTCACTTGCTAACATACCTTATATTTGCTGATGAAAAATGGGGGAGTGTTTCTAGTGGAAAAGAATTTGGCCTCGTGCATGAGAGAGAGGGAGTGTGCATGTTCTCTTAGATCCTGAAAATAGGTAAACAGCCTCAGGAGAAAGAGGCTGGAGTAAATAGCTGAATTTCTAGGTGTTGAGAAATAGGATGGCTGAATTTAACAAAAATGCAATATGCCCAGTTAAATTTAAATTTTAGTTGAGCAATGATTTTTTTTTTTTTTAAAGTATAAGTAGATCCCATGCACTGACTGGGATGTACTTATGTAAAAATTATTATTTGTTGTTTAGCTGGAATTCAAATTTACCCAGACATCCTGTATTTTATCTGGCAACTCTGCTTCCAAACCGCCTCCAGTTCCCAAGAGGGCTAGAAGGAAGGTTCTGTAATTGTGAAAATGAAGTACTCATCATGATACCTGTAAAAAAAAAAAAAAATCAGTGGAGTAGAAGGTGAAGGTTTTGCTGTGCTCCCAAACTGAGCTGAAATGTTAATAAAAACTTAATGCTCAACTTAATTAATTGTGTTTTTCTTTTAACTGATTAATCTATTGATCACATATTTACTGAGTGAATACTATAGGTCAGACATAGTTCCAAGCACTAGGCACACAACAGTGAACAACGCAGATCAAGTTCTTGACCTCACAGAGCTTTGATTCTAGTGATGTCTGTACTTGGCAATCAGAATAGAACTTGGGACCAAGGAGGCCTGCAGAGTTTTGAAGCAGGTGATGGTCCCTGCCTTGGCCCTTGCAGTTCTTGCCTCCTGCACTGGTGTCCAAAGCTCCCCTGGGACACCATCAAGAGGAAAACCTTCATTGTTGCCAGCGCTGCTCTGTCTGCAGATGGGATTTGAGCACAATATGAGGGCAGATTGCTCAGCTAGACCTAGTGCTATATATTTCCTTCATACCATAGTTCATTTCTAAAGGGATTCGAAGCAGCGTAACTCATGCAGCTTTATCTGCTTCACTCATTCATTCATTCACTTCATTCCGTCAACAAAGAGATGAGTAAGGCATGATGGTGGTGGCTCCCAGCTCACAGGGCCGTGAACCATGATATGCTGGAGTAAAGGAAGGACAAGGCCCGCAAAGCAAGAAGCTACCGACTCTGGGAACTGCAAATTGCAATGTCATCATATATGATGCTGTCAAGAAAAAAAATTAAGGAGAAACAGGAACTGCTTCAACTCCCTCTCCTAGAATTCAATTACAATTTTGCTTCCTGCTTCTTTTCCTAAACCTTTCTACCACCCTCTGTGAGGGACACAGAATGAAAACAAATATAAATACTGAATTGCAACCACATGCAGATAGCACATGTAATAAAAGAAGCCTGCCTATCATGGAATTTAGCATGACTGACTGGGGAGAATCAGGCTCTTTGTCGTTTTAAACTTGACTCATATTTTAAATGACGTACCTCTGGGTACATCACATTTTAGTCTAAAAGAAAAGTATCAGGCCAGTTTATATACACAAATAAATATGCTTTACCAGGTAGATGTCTGCATTAACCCAGGAAATGTGAGTGTGTGAGTGTTGAGATAGCCACACATATTGTGCGTATACTCACCATGTGTGTATACAAAA
>NW_012105098.1:251919-282344 GCF_000951045.1 Mandrillus leucophaeus | reverse complement strand
CAGCCTCAGGAGAAAGAGGCTGGAGTAAATAGCTGAATTTCTAGGTGTTGAGAAATAGGATGGCTGAATTTAACAAAAATGCAATATGCCCAGTTAAATTTAAATTTTAGTTGAGCAATGATTTTTTTTTTTTTTAAAGTATCCCATCTACTTAGATCCCATGCACTGACTGGGATGTACTTATGTAAAAATTATTATTTGTTGTTTAGCTGGAATTCAAATTTACCCAGACATCCTGTATTTTATCTGGCAACTCTGCTTCCAAACCGCCTCCAGTTCCCAAGAGGGCTAGAAGGAAGGTTCTGTAATTGTGAAAATGAAGTACTCATCATGATACCTGTAAAAAAAAAAAAAAATCAGTGGAGTAGAAGGTGAAGGTTTTGCTGTGCTCCCAAACTGAGCTGAAATGTTAATAAAAACTTAATGCTCAACTTAATTAATTGTGTTTTTCTTTTAACTAATTAATCTATTGATCACATATTTACTGAGTGAATACTATAGGTCAGACATAGTTCCAAGCACTAGGCACACAACAGTGAACAACGCAGATCAAGTTCTTGACCTCACAGAGCTTTGATTCTAGTGATGTCTGTACTTGGCAATCAGAATAGAACTTGGGACCAAGGAGGCCTGCAGAGTTTTGAAGCAGGTGATGGTCCCTGCCTTGGCCCTTGCAGTTCTTGCCTCCTGCACTGGTGTCCAAAGCTCCCCTGGGACACCATCAAGAGGAAAACCTTCATTGTTGCCAGCGCTGCTCTGTCTGCAGATGGGATTTGAGCACAATATGAGGGCAGATTGCTCAGCTAGACCTAGTGCTATATATTTCCTTCATACCATAGTTCATTTCTAAAGGGATTCGAAGCAGCGTAACTCATGCAGCTTTATCTGCTTCACTCATTCATTCATTCACTTCATTCCGTCAACAAAGAGATGAGTAAGGCATGATGGTGGTGGCTCCCAGCTCACAGGGCCGTGAACCATGATATGCTGGAGTAAAGGAAGGACAAGGCCCGCAAAGCAAGAAGCTACCGACTCTGGGAACTGCAAATTGCAATGTCATCATATATGATGCTGTCAAGAAAAAAAATTAAGGAGAAACAGGAACTGCTTCAACTCCCTCTCCTAGAATTCAATTACAATTTTGCTTCCTGCTTCTTTTCCTAAACCTTTCTACCACCCTCTGTGAGGGACACAGAATGAAAACAAATATAAATACTGAATTGCAACCACATGCAGATAGCACATGTAATAAAAGAAGCCTGCCTATCATGGAATTTAGCATGACTGACTGGGGAGAATCAGGCTCTTTGTCGTTTTAAACTTGACTCATATTTTAAATGACGTACCTCTGGGTACATCACATTTTAGTCTAAAAGAAAAGTATCAGGCCAGTTTATATACACAAATAAATATGCTTTACCAGGTAGATGTCTGCATTAACCCAGGAAATGTGAGTGTGTGAGTGTTGAGATAGCCACACATATTGTGCGTATACTCACCATGTGTGTATACAAAATGCTACCTGCATGGGATGACAATTTAATGTTTCCTACCTTGTGCTAACTATTCCCCTTTGGTCAGTCTTTTCCCCCATATCAGTAATATTATTCAGTTATTCCCTAAGGGGTGAAAATTAAGTGCTATTCTGTGTGCAGAGTAGAGGAAATTAAATCTAGCTGCAACAAGTTGGAGCTGTTCCATAATCCACGATCTGTAGCCATGATTCGATTTCCAAAATTTACTACTGGAAATAAGGTTAGTAGTCTCCACATGTTCGTTAAGTCTAAATTTCACCGCAATTATAGGTGAGGAAACAGACTCAGAGAAGCTAAAGCCCCCAGTTTAAGTTTGCAGGACTGGTTAGTCACAGTCTCTCGCACTGGTGATTGAGTGACTGCAGCCTGTTGCCTCCTTTTTTTTAGAGGATGGGTGTGTACATCAGAGCCTGCATGTGTCAAATACATAGGAAGGGACCAATCCAAGTTGGTACCTGACCGCTTCACCAGAGTAGGAACTGAGAAAATGATCTTCTCCAGCTCACCTCTCTAGAAGGAGGGGCACTAATGATGTTTGGAGATGATTTTAGAGGCAAAGCTAGAAGCTGTGAGGCCACCCAGGAACCACCAAGCCCAGTGAAACGTCAGATGGCATCTGCTCAGATGCTGATCTTGTATAATTCATGAATCACTGAGCCTGTTGACTAGGACTTCTGATGGGCTACATAAGCCCTACCGAGGTATGTTTTAACTCTGCTGTCTTTGCCTTTCAAATATTTCACATTGAAGTTCTAATAGTGCAGAATCTCCCTGAAACTTCTAATGGGTTTCATTCTTTTGTTGACTGTTCATTCATTCAGGTAAGTAACTTCCTATTTCTCCTTTGTACTGGTAACAGCCATTTCCTAAACATTTTAATGTTGCTGGTTTTGAATAATAGCCACTCCACGCGTAGCAATCTCAACCTCCCTCTCCACTCAGGCAAATGCAACCATCCATTTACAGATGCGCATAGGAGCTCTATGCTTATCAGGGCTGCCATTTTCGCAAGATCCCAAGCCTTACAGATTCCACTACACTCTGCAAAACAGCACACTTGGTCTTTGTGTTGTATGCACTTATGTCCAAGTCTTATGATTATTCAAGAGAGTGGTCGTGGCATAAGAACTCTGAATTAAGCCTGAGTGATGCTGGCATGCCAGAGGCAAGTGTGAGCACATATCTTGACAGCCAAATAGCACATCCCGTTCCATATCACATAAAGTTAAGTATGTACACCATATGAATAGCCACGTACATTATTTTATACTGCAGTTCAGAGTAGTTGGTAAATGGAAAAAAAAAGATTATCTGTTTTCCTCATATCTATGCATGATGGCAGATCTTGACAATATCTTGGAGGGTTGCTGATTTAGTTTCAGGCAGAACCATGCAATTCCTATTGTCTCAGCATGACTAGACCACCTCTTCAGATTTCATAATGGGAAAATAACACAATATCTGCATTTATTCTTCTGGCAGTCAACTAGTGGTGTGATTGCATTGTTTTCTCAATCAAGAAGTACCATTATTTCAGACAGACTGGTACATGGAAGAAGAAAAAATAAAAAGGAGAAATAAAAGAAGTACCATTGCTTTTGTCTTCATTAAGTTACATCAGGATGATTTTCTTTGGTAGTGCTATATTAGAGAAAGTAATTTATAGTTTTATTTTCTCTTATTTAAGCATCTAACATTATTATATGCCTAACAGAGTATATTTATCTCATACAAGTTGCTGAAAATTCTTTTAAATTAATTTTACTCAGTAGTTGCATTATGTTATAAAATAAGAGATGTATTCCAGGGAAGAAAGTTTTAAGTAATACTTTTATATTGATCAACTGTTGTTGCATAAGAAACAACCAGAAAAAGTTTATTGGCATAAATCAATAAACATTATTTGTCATCCACACGTCTGTCATCCAGCTGATGTGGCTCTGCCCCAGACTTGGGGGTTGAGTTTAGGTTTGCTCCGCATTCTGGGGCCCAGCTTGGGAGTATTCTACCTGGTGGCTACCTAGGCAGTGTTCTCATGTTAGAGGTGGGAAGCTCCCAGCGGGGAAAGTGAAAACAAGAGCTGCTTCCTTTTTTAAAAAAAAATTTATTTTTATTTATTTATTTATTTATTTTGAGATGAAGTCTCGCTCTGTCACCCAGGCTGGAGTGCGATGGTACAAGCGCAGCTCACTGCAACCTCCGCCTCCTGGGTTCAAGTGATTCTCCTGCCTCAGCCTCTCGAGTAGCTGGGATTACAGGCACCCGCCACCACGCCTGACTAATTTTTTTGTATTTTTAGTAGAGACAGAGTTTCCCCATGTTGGCCAGGCTGGTCTCGAACTCCTGACCTCAGGTGATCCGCCCACCTCGGCCTCCCAAAGTGCTGGGATTACAGGTGTGAGCCACTGCACCCAGCCAACAAGAGCTGCTTCTTAAGACCTAAGCTCAGAATAGCCACAATGTTACTATTGCCTGCATTCCATTAGCCAAATCAAGTCATATGACAAAAACCAACATCAATGACACTAGCAAAAATACTTATCCCGTGGTTACACCTTCAGCTTTAAAAGTGCAGTGAACTCGGCCAGGAGCGGTAACTCACGCCTGTAACCCCAGTACTTTGGGAGGCCAAGGTGGGTGGATTGCCTGAGCTGGGGAGTTCAAAACCAGCCTGGCCAACATGGTGAAACCCCATCTCTACTAAAAATGTAAAAAAATTATCTGGGCCTGGTGGTGGACACCTGTAATCCCAGCTACTCAGGAGACTGAGGCAGGAGAATTGCTTGAACCCAAGAGGCACAGGTTGCAGTGAGCCGAGATTGCGTCACTGCACTCCAGCCTGGGTGACAGAGTGAGACTCCGTCTCAAAAAAAAAAGAATAAGTGCAGTGAACTACCGGCTCTTATTTAAATCTAAGTTTTAAATTCGTACAATATGATTTAAAATAACAATCATATACTACAGTCAAATTTCAAAACAAAATCACAAAGAATGGGAAAAAAGTAACCAGTTTGGCTATCCCATTTCACATTTTAGTTCCTATTTTATCTTCTAAGAGTCAGAAACAAATTCTGATAATGCAGAGAGAAAGTTCATTAGCAATTTTATTAAGAAATGCAACAATTTTTAAATGCTTTGTTAAACCAACAAATGCTCAAATTCATTTACGTTAATAAGGTCACACTATTTTAAATTTTCACAAACAAATGTATTGAAATATAATGTCATGGCTTACCTTAATGCTTATCATTATATGTATAAAAACTTTAAAAATAATTGGTTTTGAAATTAATTGTTTTTGTATTGTTTTATTTTGTTTGTTTGTTTGTTTTGAGATGGAGTCTCACTCTGTCGCTCAGGCTGGAGTGTAGTGGTGTGATCTAAGCTCACTGCAACCTTTGTCTCTCAGGTTCAAGTGATTCTCCTGCCTCAGCCTCCAGTGTAGCTGGGATTACAGGTGCAGACCACCACGCCTGGCTAATTTTTGTTTTTTTAGTAGAGATGGGGTTTCACCGTGTTGTCTAGGCTGGTATCCAACTCCTGCCCTCAAGTGATCCACCTGCCTCAGCCTCCCAAAGTGCTGGGATTAAAGGTGTGAGCCACCACGCCCAGCCTGAAATTAATTATTAAGAATTCTTTCAGATGACTATGTTTTTCAAGCTTTGTATAAACATGACATACACATTTGTATATAGACATATGACTTATCAATTTATTGACTGGTGATAAATATTGGATGGGGTAAGGGATGGTTATGTGCGAGAAACAAATGTTTGTTAACTACTCTCTACAAAGTGGTTTTATAATACATATTTTCCCTAATGAGAATGTGGAGTCTCAAGGAACACTTGCCCAGAGATTTCAGTTAACAAATAATAAATGTATCCCATTTTGTTCTCATAGATAAAACCAGTAGTGAAGCTTATACTCTTCTCATGCACCATACTGCTATTCTGGTTGACACAGCTGCAAGAAGGTTAATTTCGTTCCTCTTTTTCTTCCTTAGCATTTTTTTTTAATAACAAAAATTAAATTTTATCTGGGCATCTTCTCTTTTGAGACACACTGGATGGATAATTCTCTGTCACCCAGAGGATAAACGATTATTTTCTTCAATCTTCTGATAATATCATGCATTTTTTCATATGTTTTTGGAGATTGCAGATGGTCACTGAATAATTGTTATTGTGTTATTACATATTTTAGAAGTCATGATTATAATGACTTCTAAAATATATCCCATGACTACTTGTGATTGACTTCAGCATACATTGTATATAGTTTTAAAAATATTCTCAAAATACCCATCGGTCATGATTTGGAACCATTGATGTGCACAAAACAAATGCAGAAATGTTGTGTAAACAAATGATATAGTTTGGATATTTCTCCCCTCCAAATCTCATATAGAAATGTGACCCCCAGTGTTGGAGGTGGGAGTCTAGTGGGAGGTGTTTGGGTCATGGGAACAGATCCTTCATGAATAGTTTGGTGCCCTCCTCATATTATTAGTTCACGTGAGAGCTAGTTGTTTAAAAGAGCCTAGCACCTCCTTCCCTCTCTCTTGCTCCCTCATGCCATGTGACATGCTGGCTCCCCGTTTGCCTTCCACTATGATTGTAGGCTTCCCAAAGTGTCATCAGAAGCTGAGTAGATGTGGGTGTGATGTTTGTACAGCCAGCAGAACTGTGAACAAAATACACCTATTTTCTTTATAAATTACCCAACCGTAGGCATTCCTTTATAGTAATAAAAAATGGACTGACACAGAAAATTGTTACTGAGAAGTGGGGCATTGCTATAAAGATACTCGAAGACGTGAAAGTGGCTTTGAAACTGGTAATTGGCACAGGTTGGAAGACTTTGGAAGGCTCAGAAAAAGACAGGAAGACAAGGGAAAATTTGCAACTTCTTAGAGACTTAAGGGGTTGTGAACAAAATGCCGATAGAAATATGGACAGTGAAGGCCAGGCTGACTCAGATAAAAATGAGGACGTTATTGGAAACTAGTGTAGAGGCCACCCTTGTTATGTACTAGCAAAGAGCTTGGCTTCATTGCATCCATATTGGAGGCCTTTGTGGAAGGTGAAGTTTAAGAGTGATGACTTACGGTATTTGGAAGAAGAAATCTCCAAGCAGCAAAGCATTCAAGATGTGGCATGGCTGCTTCTGACAACCTATAAATAGATATGGGAGCAAATAAATGACTTAAAGTTGGAACTTATAATTACAAGAAAAGCAGAGTTTAAAAATTCGGAAAATTCACAACTTGCACCTGTGGTAAAAAAGGAAAAAGCATTTTCAGGAGAGAAATTCAAGTGAGCTTCAGAGCAACCGCTTGCTACAGAGATTTGCATGACTAAAAGGGAGCCAAGTGTTAATATTCAAGACAATGAGAAAAAAAGGCCTTGAACACATTTCAGAAATCTTCAGGCTGCCCTTCCCATCACAGGCCCAGAGACCTAGAAGGAAGGAATTGATTAGGGGGCCAGGCCCAGGTCTCCACTGTCCTGTGCAGCCTCAGGACACTGCTCCCTGGATCCACACTAGCAGTGCTCTAGCCTCGGCCATAAGGGCCCCAGGTACAGTTTGGGCTGCCACTTTGGAGAGCACAAACCATAAGCCCTGGTGACTTCCAGATGTTGCTAAGTCTGCAAGCATGCAGAATGCAAGAGCGAAGGAGGCTTGGTAGCTTCCACCTAGATTTCAGAGGCTGTATGAGAAAGCTTCGGTGCCCAGGCAGTAACCTACTACAGAGGTGGAGCCCCTGCAGAGTCTCTACTAGGTCAGTGTCTAGGGGAAAATGTGGGGTTGGAGCTACCACACAGAATCCCCACTGGGGCACTGCCTAGTGGAGCTGTGGAAGGGGTTACCACCCTCCAGACAGGAGAATGGTAGAGCCACCAGCAGCTTGCACCCCGAGCCTGGAAAAGCCACAGGCACTCAAATCCAACCTATGAAAGCAGTCACAGAGGCTGCACCCTACAAAGCCACAGGGCCAGGGCTGCCCAAGGCCTTGGGAACCCACCCCTCACACCAGTGTGCTTAGGATGAAGAGCCTGGAGTCAAGGATCATGCTGGAGCTGTAAGATTTAGTCTCTGCCCTGCTGGGTTTGAGACTTGTGTGGTGCCTGTTGCCTCATTCTTTTGGCTGATTCCTCCCTGTATTAATGGTATTGTTTACCCAATGCCAGTTCTACCATTGTATCTTGGAAATAAATAACTTGTTTTTGATTTTACACGTTCATAGGTAGAAGGAACGTGCCATGAGTCTCAGATGAGAGTTTGGATTTTTGAGTTAATGCTGGATTAGTTAAGACTTTGGGGAACTAGTGGGAAGGGATGATGGTATTTTACAGTATGAGAAGGACATGAAATTTGGGGGATCAGGGGTAGAATGATATGGCCTGGATATTTGTCCTCTCCAAATCTCATGTTGAAATGTAATCCTCAATTCTGGAGTCGAGGTCTAGTGGGGAGTGTTTGGCTCTTAGGGAGCAGATCCCTCATGAATGGCTTGGTGTCCTCCCCATAGTTTCAGTTCATGCGAAAGCTACTTGTTTAAAAGAGCCTGGCACCTCCTCCCCTCTCTTTTGCTCCCTCTCATCATGTGGCACACTGGCTCTCCCTCTGCCTTCTATCATGATTGCAAGCTTCCTGCAGCCTCAGCAGAAGCTGAATGGATCGTGGTACCATGCTTGTACAGCTGCAGAACCATGAGCCAAGGAAACCTTTTCTTTATGAGTTACCCAGTCTCAGGTATTCTTTTATGGCAACTCAAAATGGTTTAACACCAAAAAAAAATGGAGACATCTACCCACTTTTCACTAGGGTAAACCTGAACACCTTTTGTTTTGTTGTGTTGTGTTTTTGGAAAAAAAAAAAAAAAACCTAGTCTTAAATTATTTACGAACAGCAAAAATTAGTGATAAGCAAGCAACCAACTTGAGCTTAAGTAATACAATTTGTAAGACTATTATAGCCAGGAATTCCATTTTTGAAAAATGACTTTAACAATGGGCTTTGGCTCTATTTTGAATCTTAAAGAGGATAAAAAATGTGAGCTCTCAATAGACAATGGAATTTAAATACAACAATTGTGGAAGTTTTGTACAGTTGTTGATGGATTACTCACAGCTGACATGCTTTTACTTGGTCAGAAGATAAAAAGGATAGAAACATTTAGGCCATTCGTATGTTGTTAAAGCAAGCTGGAATTCAAGAAGACATCTGATTCCACTAAATCAGCGAGGAGTTTTCAAAAAGCAGATGGCATTTTAAGCCAAAAGACAGTCCTTTGAAGGATCTTGAGACATGTAATTTATCTGAATACATGTTACTCTCATCTGTGATTTCCTGGAGGATAGGAACTGTGTCAGATTCATGCCTTCCTTCCCTAGCTCAGTGACTGGAAAGCAGAGGGGGTGAATAAATGTCTTAAGAGAAAAGAGAGAAGAACATTTTGTAATGCTTGTTGAAACTTTATGAAAAATATTTGCTAAAGTATCTCACACTCAGTACTTTCTTACTTTTGCCTATATGCATACTAAAGTACAAATAAATTATTGCTGATTGTGTTAATTTTGCAGATTAAATTTGCATTGTGTTTATTCTAAACAAGTCTATGTTATCAGACATTAAGATAAAAATGCTACCTTATAGAAAAACAGTGAAACAGTGCTGTAAATTAAAATTGGCACCTTAGAAAGAAAACTAAGTAGATTTCAAGGTTTGTTGTTCTGAAGTAAATTCTGTGCTGCAAGTTTTGAATCCTAAAATTCATAACATAATTTTTAGGCTCCATAAAACACGCTGTGGTTGGCTGCTTTGTAGTAACATATTTTTGTATGCATTTGGCTTCTTTTCTTCTATTATTGTGATTCTCATTCCACTTAGTTGTTACCTAGCAGTTGCGTTTTCTTCTGTTTTAAAAATTTTTTAAGGGGAAAATGCATTTTGTAACAGAAAAACATAATGTAAGATTTCTCAAAATGCATGATTTTAAAACAAGGATAATAAATGATTTCTTCTTAAAATTGACATTACTTAAATTGTTAACCCAATAATATCTTAAAATGCCTACATATATGTAAAATGGAATGTAATAGGTCTTCTGAAGAATACTTATATATTTTGTTTCAGAGACTAAGTATACTCAATTTATCTACAATGGTACCTTTATTAACAAATAGTTATAGGCATGACTGTTTTGATAGTTCATTGGAAGAAAATCTTCAGTATCTTCATAAAGCTTAGGGTTGGCCTGGTTTTTTAAAAATAATTCATGTTAGAGTAATCTTTGTATGGTTAATCCATTTAAAGACAGACAGGATAATTCATTTTTCACTATCTAGATAGTAGAGGCCTATAATTGATGATGGCAAGAATAAGAATATTTCACCTTTGGGTGAACCAAATGAAAAAAAACTCTTTGCAAAAATTCTTATGGATAGAAACAGTATTTTTCTGACTCTAGTTTAGCATCTTGGGCTTCTTCCCAAGTGTGAGCTTATGGAGAAATGATTCCTCTAAGGCAGAATATTGCTTAGGTTATTGTCCTATTATTTCTTTCCTTTCTGTCAATTACTTCCAGTCTAGCAGCTTTTAGCAAGATTCTTGTTTGAGGTTATCCTGCTATATAATTTGGAGTCTCAGAAAAGTACATGTCATTTTACTTGGATATTTTACTCAATATTAAACATTTATGTTCTAAGTTTGAATATCCCCCATTCCACATCTAAAAAAGAATAAATCAAATAGTAAGCCTCATTGTTATCATTTGAATGTGTCCCCCAAAGTTTATGTATTGAAAACTTAATCCCCAGCCGGACGCAATAGCTCACGCCTTTAATCCCAGCACTTTGGGAGGCAGAGGCGGGCGGATCAGGAGTTCAGGAGATCAAGACCATCTTGGCTAACACGGTGAAACCCCGTCTCTACTAAACAAAATACAAAAAATTAGCCGAGCATTGTGGTGGGCACCTGTAGTCCCAGCTACTTGGGAGGCTGAGGCAGGAGAATGGTGTGAACCCGGGAGGCGGAGCTTGCAGTGAGCCGAGATCGCGCCACTGTGCTCCAGCCTGGGCAACAGTGCAAGACCCCATCTCAAAAACAAAAACAAACACAAAAACTTGATCCCCAAAGCAGTGGTGTTGGAAGATTGGGCCTAATAAGAGGTGTTTGGGTCATGGGGGCACCATCCTCATGAACAGATTAATGTCCTTATCTTATAAGTGGGTTTGTTAGCATGAAAATGGGTTCATCTCTTGCATACTCTCTCTCTCTTGCATACTCTCTCTCTCTTGCCCTTTCTTTGCCCTTCTGCCCTGGGATAATAATATCAAGAAGGCCTCTACCAGAAGCTAGTCCCTTGATATTGGACTTTCCAGCCTCTAGACCTGTGAGAAATGAATTTGTTAAAATTATAAATTACCCAGTCTCTGAGTATTTTGTTATAGGAGCAAAAAAAAATGGACTAAGACATCCATGAAGGAGAAGTGATGATAAAGACATGCTTAAAGCTACCTATATTTGAAGACTCTTGAAAAACTATTAATGCGTCTCCAACTACTATCAAAGATGTTAGTTTTACGAGAATATAGATTATTAAAAAATCCCATACCTCAACCATTCTCACTACTAGAAACACATTCTCCTTAAATCTTGTGGCTGCCAACTATGTTAATCTTTTAAAATAAGAAATTACATTAATTTTCTATAAACCCAAAGACTTGCACAATTATTTCAGATGTGTAATCCTCCCAGCAAACACACACACACACACCACGTTGCTTTTCAGTAGCTTGACCATAAGTTGGAAAAAATGCTTTAGAGAAATCACCTCAGGATGGTGGAAAAAAAAGAAAGAAACATAATTCTCCTTATATTTAATCAATAGTAACACTCCATCTTATGTTTAAGTTTCATATACTTTCAAGTCCAGCTCTCTGGCTTTGTTCATTTCATTTAACAGGACTGAAGCGAACGTCTTGGCAGCAGATTTTCACATGAAGATGTTTGCAAAGGAAGCAGTATTTTTTTTAAAGAGTATTTAATTCACAGAAGTTGACTATAAAAAATAACTAAGAAGGTTCTTTTCTTCCCAGACTTAGCGTTTCCCTTGTTAATGAGACATTTATCATATAAACTTGTTTACTGCCTTGTTCAGTTTCATAGAAAAAAAAAAATGATGTACTTTTAGAATTTGATACAGAAAATATTACCAGAAAAATTATAACAAATGGCATGTTTAGAATTTATAGTTCACTGAAATACAATTTAGGTCTTTATTTTACTATAAAAATGCAATGAATATCCAAAATCTAATGTATTCCAGTGATTGAAGTTTATTTCAATTATGTATACTGTGAAGTTGTGAAATACGTATTTTGTCTTCCCTCTGTGTCTTTCTATAAGCTAATGAGTTAGCTGGTGACTGGCAGCCCCTAGGTAGCTTAAGGATGGGGGCTGGTCACAGAAAAGGCTAAAGAAGGCGTGAGTAGAAGGTTGAGACTTTTCAGCCCCATCCTCAATCTCTGGGGAGAGTAGAGGGGCTTAAGGTTGAATTTATCAGCAGTGGCCAATAATTTAATTAATCATGCCCACCTAATGAAGCTTCTATAAAAACCTGAAGAGACTGGGTTCAGGGAGCTTCCAGATAGCTGAACACATGAAGATGCCTGAGGGTTCCCCTCTGGAAGGGGCTTGGAAGATTTGCTCCTCCCATACTTACTCATCTCCTTACCTGTATCTTTTGTAATGTCCTATAAATTGTACCCAAGGAGAAGGTTGTGGAAACCCTGATTTAGAGCTGGTGGTCAGAAGCACAGGTAAAATAACTTGTGCTTTCAACTTACATTTGAAGACTAGGGGACAGTTTTGTGGGACCGAACCCTGAACCTGTGGTGTCTGATACTATCTCCAGGTTGAAAGTATCAGAATTGAGTTGGAGGACACATAGCTGGTATCTACTGCAGAATTGATTGCTTACTTGGTGTGCAATGAAAATGCAACGCAATGGAACTCCCTCTTTCCCCCATATCTGACGTCACAAGCATTCTGTATGGTGTCGTAAGTAGAGAATAGAAAACACATACTTCAGTTTTTACTATATCCTTCCACATATTTACTGACAGCAGGCATTCATATGGAATGTCAGGCACTACAAGCGATACACACATCCATAAGACAGCATCTCTTCCCTTAAGAATCTTATCAATTCACAGAAGAAAAGAGATATGAATACATGGAAAGGTAAATGGCAATAGAGTATTTAAATAGGAAAGTAGAATTTGAGTTTGTCTTTGATAATGGTGAAGAGGTGAAAGCAGTTCTTGAAAGTCTGGAACAAAAATCAAATCAACTTATGAGTGGACAGAAGATGGGTAGGTAATGCTAAAGCCAGTATAGTAAAATGTGTTAAGTGTAGACTCTAGGTGGGTTCATTGTAAAATTATTTCAGCTTTTCTCTATGTTTGAAATTTTCGTTAAAAAATGAAAAAAGACAAGAGCATATAAAGGGAGAGAAGTAAACTACTTTGATGGGCATTTAATTTGATACAATGGAAAATAAAGTATGAAAGGTAAGTTCTAGGAATATTGTATTTTATTAGTTCTCTGCTTCATTTGGTCAGAAAACTAAAGGCATTTAATGTTAGAAAATAAATTACATTGTGTATCTGTCAGCGAATAACAGAATTTCCAACTCAAATTGGCTTATGTATAAGGAAAGTTATTATTGTGCATAACAGGAAAATCGAAATGAGGACAGACTTCAGGGCTCTTTAAATCAATTCCTTGTAAATTCTCTGAGGGGTATAAGCACCCTCTCTGCTGTCTGTAGCATCATCTTCAATATGAAGCTAGTTTCTATCCACTCAAAAGATGGCTGATAGCAGTCTTCTGTCTTTCCATTGCGAAAAATGACTGCCTTCATTTTCCCAGTTGCCCTGCGCAAACTCCTCCTTATGTCTTTCTGTCCTAAACTGATTTAAACCTGCCCTGTTCTGAATCCAGCTCTGATAAGAGGGTGAGGAAAAACAGGCTCATGATTGGCTTAGACTCACACGGCAGGGGCACCAACACACTGACCACTGCAGCGTAGAGAAGGGACAAAGACACCCTCCACGAGCGCTGAAGGATAAGGGTGGGGGAAAGGCATTTCTTTGAAAAATGTGTATACCAGGTACTTTGAGGAAAATTTTAGGTGCAGAGTATGTTATAAAAGAGAATTATCTTGGCCGGGTGCAGTGGCTCACGCCTGTAATCCCAGCACTTTGGGAGGCCGAGGTGGGCGGATCACCTGAGGTCAGGAGTGTGAAACCAGGCTGACCAACATGGAGAAACCCCATCTCTACTGAAAATACAAAATTAGCCGGGCATGGTGACACATGCCTGTAATCCAGCTGCTGGGGAGGCTGAGGCAGGAGAATCGCTTGAACCCGGGAGGCGGAGGTTGCGGTGAGCCAAGAGTGCCACTGCACTCCAGCCTGGGCAACAAGAGTGAAACTCCTTCTCAAAAAAAAAAAAAAGAAAGAAAAAAAAATTATCTTTATGACAGTAAGTTTTTTCAATGAGTATAAAGGCAATATGTGTTAACTATCAAAACTTCATAAAAGACAATCAGTTATAATCTTATAATCAAGGTTTATATTGACATTTCCTTCATTTATTATATTTATTATGTGTGTCTGTGTGTATACATATATATGTTGTCTGCTTATTATGATACTGCCTATACAATTTTGTGTTCCACTTGCTTTCCTTACCATTATATCATCAACACTTTTAATGTCCCTGTAATGTATTTATAAATTTTGTTTAAATGGCTGCATATCTTTCCATTACATGAAAGTACTTCATTTGAGTAAATATTCTTATATGATGCAATATTTAAAATAAATCAATTTTTACTTTGTTATTAACACTGGCATAAATATCTTTATAATAAATCATTGTCTGAATCTCTGATTATTTTCTTAGAAAAGATTTTCAATTAGTATATCATTAAGCCAAACCGTATGAATAGTTTTAATCTGAATACATATTGTCAAATTAGGCTTGTCATATTTTATACTTATAATTGTGTGATGATTCCATGGTTTCTGAGTATTACTGTTATTATCATTACTATTATTTAGCAACTACCTTTGGCAGGAACAATATGCTTTCTCACTTTTCAGCTCCAAGGAGTTCTCTAAGAGATATAGCTACAAATATATTTTCCATCGCTTTTGTTCTTCATTGCCATCTTGCTGCATTTCTTCCTTCTTCTTCAGCATTCTTACATTTAAAAAGTAAAGGTGGGGACAAGTCTCTGTTATTTCTTCTTTTATTTATTTCTAAATCTACTTCTTGTTATTTCTTGATCTAATATCCACACAGGTTTAGGATGTAAGCATTTAAACTTTCATACCTAGAACTCCACATAGCAATGAAGGAAGAAATAAAAGAGTAAATGAATGAATTAATGAATGAATGCAATGAATGGGAATGCAATATCTGGTAGTTCAGAATAAAATTTGCCGTGTCAAGTCAATAAAATTTGCAAATTTCTTCATAAAAGTGCTTTATAGGTTTTGGCATTTTAACGATGTTTACAGTGTTTTAGAAGAGACAAAAGATTTCAGTCTTGTGGCAGTTAGCCAGAATAGGGAGCAAATGTGCATGCAATTGCACTATTAAGTTATTAAGGGTGGTAAGAAATTTACACAAAACAGACCCTGAATTGTTTTAAATTTCGTTAGTTGAAAGGTTAACAAAGGAGAAATTATATTATTTAACTCCTTTTTTGATTGTTTTAAATTCATCTTTATTTTCCACTTGGCCACATTATTTTCTTGTTAAGTAAAGAAGAGTTATGAATTTTCTTTATGAGTTAATAGTGTAAGCCGGATGTCCACAGGTAAACGGTCTTATGATTTAAGTTCATGATATTAGGCAGCAAAAATCAGTATATCCAAGTATGAATGAGTTGGGAAAAAAAGTTGTTTCATTTCTAGAACCACATTTTTAGTTCCAGGATGTAATAGTATAGGAGATAATATATGTGAAAGCGTCTTGAAAGTGTAAAGCACTATCTAAATGTAAAGGATTAGTATTAGTAGTGTGGTAAATCATTTTTCTGAAGGTTGGTTTGGGCCATTTATAAAGTAGACGAATAGAAGAAAAATATATTTTACTCCAAAAATGTCTGATTTCCTCCTCTAGAGTAGTTGAAGCACTTTTCCTGGTTTGATTTGATTAATCCTTATGCTGTCCTGGTGAGGAAGATTGGAGGCTCACATTGCATTTTTATGGATCTTGCCTACATTAAGTTTCAGATATATAGATGCCATTTCTTACCAGTGCAGCTGACTCGTCTGTCTTTTAACTATTTCTTTTATCACTGAATTTCAGATGGACACACTAGAGGAACCATAGCAGGGAGCCCACTGCAGCGGCAGCTCTTGTAGCATTTGGAAGTGTTGATATGGCTTCTGGAGACTTTTCCTGATGCTTTGAGCTGGGCTGGGGGAGGGAGAGGCATTCTCAGAAAGCTCATAGGACTCAATGCAGGGAAAGGGCCCCTGGAAAAGGAGCTACCCAAGCCCCTCCTCTCTAGCTTTCACTGAGTGTTTATATGCCTTAGTTTTATTTGAGAAAACTAATTATGGAACATTCCAGCCTTCTTCATAAAATGTGAACTTGGGGAGTTTATTGGGTCCTGGGGAGTTGTAAGAAAAGGATCAATCCAAGAGGTGGAGCAGAAAACAATCAGGGGACTTGGAGTTCGCCAGCTGGAAAAAAAGTTATAAGCGGCCAAAGAGCCCTGGAAAATAATAGAAGCTATATTGAAGTTCCCAAGTTGTATTTTGACTTTTTGCTCCTTGGGATATCTGTAGTCCTCTATTTCAGTTTCCAAAGTACCCTTTCTCCTAAGAACTCAAGAGGCTACCCAATTTTTCTCACAATGTCCGTACAGAGAAGGGGGATGAAAGGGCAGGTATTGTTATTTCAGTGTCAGGCACACAGAGAAACTCAAGCATAGGAAGGTAAACTGCTCAGAATGACAAAAGTGGTGTTAGGTGATATAGGCTCTCATTTTATTTTTTGCTCTTCCAAATTTTTTATTTGGTCAGGTGATATTTGAGATATATATATATATATATATAAACTTCTTTGTAAAAATGTCCGTGCCTTTCAGGTCATGTGTATTCTCCGTTAACTGTTTTAGGAATTATCAGGACCTATTGGCAACAACTGAGGCCTCTTGATCACTAGTTATACCTCCTTTGAACAACCTATTCCTTCATTTTCTTTCTTTTTTCTTTTTTTTCTCCGCAACCTCCGACTCTCGAGTTCAAGCAATTCTCCTGCTTCAGCCTCCCTAGTAGGTGGGACTACAAGCCCTGCCACCATGCCCAGCTAATTTTTGTATTTTTGGTAGAGTCAGGATTTTGTCATATTGGTCAGGCTGGTCACAGACTCCTGACCTCAGGTGATCCACTGGCCTCGGCCTCCCAAAGTATAGGCATAAGCCACCATGCCTGGCCTCTTCCTTCACTTTCTTACAGTGAGTGAGGCCTGGCTGTCCTGGAAGGATTTGCTCTCCCTGCAGCCTTCTCATCCAGGTCTGTTCATTTCTCCCATACACCATGTACCACGGGTCCTAGAAGAAAGATGACCTCCTTTATCATAAAAATCATTTGCAGACTATTTTTCCTTCTCTTCCAGAAAGAAAAAAAAATCAGCTTCTTTGAAACATATGTTTACTTGTATGTCCTCAGATTATCCCATCTAGAGTTAACATTTTTCTCCTGGTTACTTCCTGTCAGTTACAGGGAATTTTAGCATTTTTTCCCCCATGACTACTTTCTTAATTCTTGGTGGCTTCAACTAAGAATGGAAGGTTCTTGGCTGGTCCATCCATCACCTAAGCCCCCCAGTTCCTTGACTTTCTCTTATTTGCTTCTCTTCTGATCTATCCATCCTCACTCATTCCTTGCACAGTGATACTCTTTTTGATCTTGCCATCTCATTAATTTTACCAGCTCCATAATGTTAGTTTTGAGCATCCCGCTCTTTGACTACTACTTCTTGTCTTTGCAGCTCCTTCCCTGAATCCAAGAAGCCATTAATCCCACAGAGATCTCCACACTCAAGCCTACTGTATTTCACCATTTGTCCTCTCCTTAACACTCACACCTCCCTGGCATGGAGTTCACAAGCCACTGTGATGATCTCTCCGGAACACACACCCTCGACTCCCTTGACTCCATCAAAGTCACCTAGAAAAACTCACCACTGGTTAAGTCTGCCTTTCTGCCTGCTCTCCACCTATTTCCAGGCAGTTGACTGGGGAAAAGCTCACAACCACACTCTCATCTCAAGTGGGTCCTCAGCCTCCTAGAAAGTCTCTTCACATTCCCTCAGTTAAACCAGTCCCTCATCACTAAGAAAACCACTTCTTCAGTCATTAACATCATTAACATCAACTCCAAACTACTTGTTTTCAACTTTCCCCTGAGAAAATAGAAGCTATCACCAAGAACTTTGTCTTCAAACTACTAAATCTACCAACCTGGCTGCTTCTTTATCCCATACACTTTCCCTGGGTCCGTGGCCCTCGCTCACTTGATGTTTGCTTCTGCCTTAGCCATATTTTTTTCTTTTCTCTTGACTCTAATACCTTCCATCTTCAAAACAGAACAGCCAAAATAAATAAATAAATAAATAAATAAATAAATAAATAAAAATAGATAGATAGATAAATAAATAAATAAAATTCTCTCTCCTGTGGCCCCTCTTCAACTACTGTTCCAGGCTTTTAGAGCAGAACCCCTCTAAAGATGTGTCTTTGTTATCTCTCCATTTCCTCACAGCCGTTCTCTCTCAAACCCACAAGTCTACTGCAAAACACACTTGTTAAAGTCAATGCTAAAGTCAGCGATGAGTTCCATCTTACCAAATACACTGGTCGGTTTCCTGATCGGTATATGCATCTTAGTATGCACTGCAGCAGCATTTGACATAATGGTCACATCTTCCTTTCTGAAACACCTTGTTCCGTTGCCCTTGGACATCCTTCACTCTTATTTTCTCTTACTTTACTAGCTCCTTCCTCCTACTCTCTTTTTCTGGTTGCTTTTGAACATTGACATTTTCCAGGGCTCAGTTCTTGGACCCTTTTTCTTCTTTGTCTCCACTTAATGTCTTTAGGTGACATTAACCACATCTGTTCCACTTTATGGTTTATTTGCTGAGGAGTCCGGCTCCTACCTTATCCCTGTGTTCCAGACTCATTCATGCACTTGTGTGTTTAGTGTTTTTGCTTGGAAATCTAATAGGCATCATAAGCATAACATGTCCAAAAAGAACTATGTCACCCAAAATTCACTGTTCCCCATTTTCTTCTTAAAAATTAGTATTCCCATTAACTTGGTTGCTCAGAGCCTAAAATCTTAGCTTTATGCTTTACTTCTCTCCCTCTATCTCTTCCTGTCTGTTTTTCTCACTTTCTCTCCCTCTCTCTTGCTGTCTTATTCTCCACATCCACTCCATTAACAAATATTGCTGACTCTACCTTCAGATATATCAATTTAAAATTGTTTATTGTTTATCTGCTCCACTAGAACATAAGCTCCCAGATACCAGGAGCTTTTTGTCTTATTTGCTACTGTGTCTCCAAGCATTTAGAATGAGAATTGGCAGACTATGACCCATCAGCCAAACGCAGGCTTTCGCTGAATGGTTTTTACATCTTTACATGGTTAAAACATTTTAAAAAATAAAATTTTGTAATAAAAGAAAATTAAATGAAATTCAAATTTCTGTATCCAGAAATAAAGTTTTATTGGAACACAGCCATGCTCATTTGTTTACATGTTGTCTATAGCTATTTTGTCGTTACAACAACTGAGTTGAGTAGTTCTGACAGCAATTTTTACCCTAGATTAACATTCCTTCGTAGAAGCTGAGGCCTAACTTTATTTTTTCTGCTAGTTCCAACAATAAATTCAGAACTGAGTCTTGTATCTCTGAACCACACAGCTATTCTTGAACCAACGCCTGATGAAGGGTTAGACCACAGTTAATTGTATCAATCTGGGTCCATGTCCATCTCTGAAACTGGGGAATGGAGAAGGATTAATGCTTTCCATATCATATGGGCTTAATATGGAAGAGAGGCAGTTTCCCAAGGAAAGTTGACATGCTATAACCAAGAGGGGTGAGTAGAAACCACCCCTCTGATTGGAAAAACAAAACACTTGTTTTCTTCATGGCCCTTCTTGTTGTTTTAAATATGGCATATTCCAAAACTCTTAATCCTACCCGGAATTAAATTTTTTTGTTACTAAGTCATACATACTCAGTTTACTAGAATGTAATACCTGGTACCTTAAACCATCTGTGTCTTGGATCGGATCTTTGTTTTCTAAAATCTATGGACTCCAAACGTATATAACTATTACTTTTTGAAGCTAATTGTGCTGGAATGGAACATAGTCCAGGAGGTATGGAAATGGAGGTCATGCCTGGGAGGTGTGGACCAATTTATAGATGTCCTAGGCAGGAGCCAGGCTACCAGTACCACGTGTACAATCAGCTTCTTGGCAACGACAGAATGAGCTCTCCGCATGTTGTGCCTCATTCCAGCTCTCTTTCCTCATTGTGGGAATTAAGGACCACCCAGCCAGCGTGGGAGGTTATCTGCTACAAGGCTTTACTAATTTATCAGAAAAACCAATTCAAGGTATCAGAATTCATGAAGAAGAGGAGAGGACAGATTTCTGACTAAACCATGGGTCTGAATCTCCCCGTTAACAAAGGGAAGCCATTGGAGATCATTAAAAAACAAACAAAAACATTTTCATGGTCAGATTGCGTTTTAGCAAGCTTATTGGTGTCAGTTTGGAGGCTCTGTTATAGAGGGAAAAGATAGTATAGAATGGATTGTGGCCATTGGTAATTCTCTTAACTCAGTAACTTCTTAGTCTCCTATTCTTGAAGTTATAGAGAAATCCTTGAGTCAGTGAAATGTTCCTTTATCACAATGTCACATTGCAGGAGGGTTTTTATTTTGTTGTTTGTTTGTTTGTTTGTCTGTTTTCTAAGCTGAAGATAGAATGGTTTTGGAAATCATAGAAACATATCTGCAACATGCAAGATGTTATTTCTGCATTGATCATTTTAATTCAAGAAATTAGTTTGGGAATTAGACTTCAATAGTCTTGTGATTCACCCTTTTGAAATTAATGAAGATTTACATTTTTGAATTCCTCTTTGCTAGCGTTTTCCCCTTTGAATAGAAATGCTTTGTTCATAATTGTGACATTTCTTTTCTGTTCGTATTCTCTCACTGAGAATTCTCTTTGATAGGGTGGATTTTCTACAATAGAAATAACTTTTTTGTGCAACTAAAAAAAAGCCAAATGCCAAAGGGTTTTGTGGTTGTAAGATTGTTAATTGTAGATGTAAAATTATGTTATTTCTGATGTCCCATCCAATTGTGGCAGAAGCCTGAAGTTTCGTTCACCCTGAGATCTCTTGTTATATAACTTTTCTAGGGAGAAGTCTAGCTGACACAGAATCCCCAGTGTAAGGGCTGTGATGTTATTTTAAACATTTCATTAGTTTAAAACTGTCATTTAACAGTGGCCTCTAGTTCTACCAGTGAACCTCTTTGTGGGTTTCTGACAAAGGTCACGGTCAGTGGTCCTTGTCCACACCTCATTGTCATGACTTTCTGAGAATAATGACTGCTGCTTCACATCTACCTTCCCAGCTTTGTGAATCTCTGGGGTTGGCCAGCTCTCACCTAGAATCATGCAAGAAAAGGGATTCTGCAAGACATAGGCCCAGCTTAACCAAGCTGACACACACCCTATTTTCTTCTTTCACTAAAACCAATCATTTCCTATTTTATTATTTAAACAAAGGACTATTCAATAATGCTATTAGTTTTCAGCAAACTTAATTATGCCTAAAAGTAAATGATATTCTTCCCTTAGGGGTTGCTTATTTGTCATGACTTGCCCCTGGCAAGTCTGCATCTTGTCAACTGGCAGTTTATACTTCTTGTCTTTTTCTCTTGCCTTTAAATAGGAATTATAATCAGTTTTTTCTTCCTCCACATTAGCAAGAAAATATTTTTTACTTGATTTTCTTAGAGAAAATTCTAGGCTGGCATGTAAAATGTGATGTTCAGTATTAGAGCAAAGCATTTTAGCACAATGAAATGCCATCTTTAATCAAGGCGCATGTGCTAGGCAATAGTTTCTCCAAGGTTTCTGTTACAGGAAATCATACATCATGGGTGGCTAGAGGAGAGGCATCACTGTCTACAGGAGTCATTGGAGCAGAAACAATCAGATTTATTTCATATTCTTCCTTTGACTATTCAAACATAGACCACCAGATTTATGAAATCCTATGTTCTGTATCTTTCTTTCCTCTGATTTCATTTATTTGAAGCACAGCACAAAATGAGATTGAAAAAACAAAGGCCATTAAATTAAACATCATTATAGGTGGTGCAAGGGGAACCTTGGATTCTTATGAGCACATTCTCCACAAGTAGAAACCTTAAGAAGCAACACTAGTTTTTTGTTTGTTTGTGTGTTTGTTTTTAGATGAAGTTTTGCTCTTTTTGCCCATCCTGGAGTGCAGTGGTGCAACCTAGACTCACTGCAACCTCTGCCTACCGGGTTCAAGTGACTCTCCTGCCTCAGCTTCCTAAGTAGCTAGAATTACAGGTGCGCACCACGACTCCCGGCTAAATTTTTGTATTTTTAATAGAGATGGGGTTTCACCATGTTGGCCGTGCTGGTCTTGAACTCCCGACCTCAGGTGATCTGCCCACCTCAGCATCCCAAAGTGCTGGGATTACAGGCGTGAGCCACCACACCCAGCCAACTAGTTTTTTTTGTTTGTTTGTTTGTTTGTTTTACCAGCTGTCTTGCTTTTCCTCTTCACCATGAGATCACCATGGCCTTGTGGAGCAGAGTCTTGGCTGACCCACGGCCACCAACATACAACATGCGTGAGAAAGAAGTTAAGGCTATTTTTATTTTGTAAGTCATTGAAATGTGGAGTCTATTATCACGGTAAAAGCTAATTAATATGGAAGGTAGAAATAAATTGCTCCAAATTGCTGACAGTGACTGTTTCTTGCATGTTGGGATTAGAGGTTACTATGATTTTTCTTACTTTGTTTGTATTTTCCCTATTACTGTATTATGAATAATTTTAACTGTGGAAAAAAGTTTTTTTCTTTTAAGCATACATTTAGTTCTTCCTTTGCAACAGACATTTGAAATAAATTTGCAATGTAATTAAATTTGGACGATTCTTGAACAAAGGTGTTTGCCATACTCAGGGCAAACTTGTAATGCTGCATTAAAACATATATATCCTTTGAATTGACCTACAGATTCAATGCAATACTTTTCAAAATCCTGCTGGCTTTGCAGAAATTGATAAGCTAATCCTAAAATTCATATGGAAACTCAAGAGACCCAGAATAGCTTAAAACAATCTTGAGAAAGAAGAACAAAGTTGTAGGACTCATACTTCCTGATCTCAAAGTTACAGTAATCAAGATAGTGTGGTACTAACATAGAATCAAAATATAAATCAATAGAATATAATTGAGACTCCCTGAGTAAACCCTCACGTAATGGTACACTGTTTTTCAACAAGAGTGCCAAAACAGTTCAATAGAGGAAAGAATGCTGCTAGAATGACTGGGTATCCTCAAGGAAAAGAATGAAGTTGCACCCCCTATCTCACATCATATGTAAAAATTAACACAAAATGAATTAAAGACCTAAATGTAAGAGCCAAAACTATAAAACTGGATTGGAAGAAAATCTAGGGATGCATTTTCATGACCTTGGTTTAAGGCAATAGTTTCTTGGATATGAAACAACAAGCAAAAGTAAGAAAAAAAAAATAAATAGATAAATTGAACTTCATCAAAATTAAAAACTTTTGTGCTTCAAAGGACACAAGAAAGTGAAGAGCTGGCCCACAGAAGGGGAGAAAATATTTGAAAATGATATGTATGATAAGGGTCTTATACCTAGAATACATAAAGAACTTTTGCAAGTCAATAATAGAAAGACCATGAGCTCAGTTTAATCATGAGGGAGACATGGATGGTAAGATGTAAGTATATACAAGGAGAAACTGCCATGTCTTTAGGAAGTTAGATACCTATTAAAAGGACTAGCACAATACTGATACATCCCTCATTGTATTTACACATATTTGCTCTTAATAAAGCTGAGATAAATGAATGAATCAATGATTTTTAACACATTCTTCCCCAAACAACCTCTTTTGTATCCTGTGACTCACAGTCTCGCTATTTATGGCTCATTGGTTCCTGGTTTGGAAATGTGATATTCTTATTGATTCCTTTGGTCTATACAGATCACCACTTTTCAATATATTAGAATATTGCAAATATCACACTACTAACATGATTCAAAACAAACTCCCATGTATCGAGTCAGTAATATATTCAAAGCATTATATTGGACCTTGCAGAATTTAAAGATGAATAACACATACACATACACACACAGATTTTTCCTTGAAGGAATGTTTAGTTCACAAAATCCATTCCTCAGGCCACCCGTATCAACATTGCTTGAAACTTAACAAGTGAATTCTCAGGACCCACCCACCCACCAACCAGATCTACTGAATCAGAACCTCGCTCTGGTGAGGTGGGGTTGAGGGAGCAATACACGTCCCACGTCCTGATAAGTCCTCCAGGTGATTCTGATGCATGCTAACATCTGAGAACCACAGGGTTAAGAGATGAAGAATTTAAAAAAAATTTCAAGCTCATATACTGCAAGACAGAATATGGTAAATGGCATAAAATATGTACAAAGTATTGCATTTAGTGGCTAACTTGCGAATTGTAACTAGTTTTAAAAATGATTTGTTATTGAATACACACTATGTATGTGTCTTTTGCTAAGTTTCATGAAAAGCATTTTGTTTTGAATATAATTTCTTCCCATCTCTAGAATAGAGCATTGATTATGAACTAAGCTGGGAAGAAGGAGGATTAGCAGAATCAACTAAGGGTCTTTATCAGATTACCTGAGTCTCCATCTTCTCTGGCCCCAATCCCCTGTTGAAAACCACAGTTCTAGAGGGTCACAATGGAGAACCTTAAATATTCAGAATGTTACAAAAATCAGATTATTTTTGGATACCAGCTAATCCAGTTATCGTAATTTTGATTTATTTTACCTACACTTTAGTCTGTTCACTAACATTTGATTGCTGCTATGAGTCTTTAATTTAAAACAAACACATGAAATATCTTGTAGGGCTTATGGAAGACGTGAAATCAGAGTGAAGTGACTGTCAAGTTTTCCTTCTAACTGTGTCACACATTAGTATAACGTTGTACAGTTCACTTAACATTTCTGATAAAAGGCTTAATTTCATTATCTCTAATATTAGTTGAATAACCCCAGCTTACTTTACAAGATATTGAGAGGATTAAAGGAGATGACATTTGTGAGGTTATAGAGCACATATTAGGCCCTTTAAGATTAGCAGTGATGGTCCTTCCATATTTTTCTAGAGATATCCTTCTCCTGAATTCCTGACCTGTCAGTGGATATCCATAATGTAGAAAATATTTCAAAAATTTTGTTTACTCTTTGATACCATAATTGTAGGGAAAATCTATTTAATTATCTGTACCAATACCTATCTATCATCTATTTATCTATCTTTATTATCTCTCTTATTTATCCTTCTATTTCTCTATCAATTATCTATCAGTTAAATGCAAGCAGACACTTTTATATTGAGAATGTATAGCTATCAGGACTCTCTTCAATTAACAGAATGAAATTAATATTGATAGGCTTAAAGACAACTCAAATGACTAAGGAAATATTGACAAGAATGGCTAAGGAAAGGGAACCATTTACCTTACCAAATATTAAAACTTGTTTCAAAGCTACTGCAATCTAAAGACCATGGTATTAGCAAACTAGTACACAAATCAGTAGAACAAAATAGAGAATTCAGGCATAGACCCAAGTTTGCATGGAAATATAATATATAATGAAAGATATTTCAGTTAACTGGGGTAAGAACGTTTTATTTAATAAATGGAGCTGACAGAATAAACTATCCATTTGGAAGGAGAGCCAAGCTATGTCTTGCCTTATATCAGAGATGGATTAAATACCTAAATTGTAATGGATTAAATATTTAAAAGTAAAACATAAAAGTAAAACTTGGACTATTTGTTTAACTTTGTGGTAGGAGAGGATTTATTAAGAAAGACATTGATAAAAAAGGTGTGATACATATTTGACTGTTTAAAAATTAAAATTTTTCATGGCAAATGTCAGTATAAACAAAATTAAAAGACAAATGATAGAGTGGGAAAAACATGTTACCAGTTTGAAAGAATTAGTCTGTAGCATAGAAAAAGTTCTCACAAATTTATAAAAACATGACCAAGGATATCTTGTTTAGGTAATACACAGAAGAAAAAAATTTAAATGGTCAATAAACATATAAAAGTATGTTTAACCTTTCTAGTAAAGCAAATTCAAATAAAAACAATAATGAAATTGTGTTCTTCATTCATAAATTGGGAAAAATTAAAATACTGATTTTTTTCACAGGCTAGGTAACATGTAGGGAAATGATCATCGCCATGCATTTTTAAAGGGAGAGTGAATTGTTTTAAAAAATTGCAAATTAATCAAATAATAGTAAAAATAATGCCAGTGCTCATTTGCATAGCTCTCACACTTTGGAGAATTAATCTTACAAAAATCAGGCTGCAATATATGAGGATCAAAATACAAGAGTGCCTCTTTTGGCATCATATATAATGGCAATAACCTGGAAACAATCTGAGTGTCTTTTGGTAAGAGAATGGCTGAATCAATTATTGGACATCCATCCTATGGATTATGATTAGGCTGTCCAAGGCAATGAAATAGATCAGTATGTGCTGACTCAAAAGAATAGCCATTATATGTACTATTATATATGTTTATTATATGTGTATGTATATAGCGTGTGTGTGTGTTGCTTTAAAGTCAGGCGAAGCTACTGAGAAATGTGAGGTTATTTCGTATTTGTGAAAAAACTAACTGCTGAATATGTGTATAGATGTATCTATGAATCGATGAAAAAGGAAGAAAAAGTGAGAGGATACAAATAAGGAAATGAACATCACTTATACATTTACATTGGGGACTTGACTGGAAGAGAGTTGATGGGGATAATGAATTTTTTGATTAGACATCTTTGATTTGTTTCACATGTCCTAAGTATATAATAACTCTGTAACTTAAAAATAAAATAAAGACAGGACTCAGATTAGGTGCAATCTTCTATTTACGTGCACAGTACAGGTCTGGAAGGGCCATGCCAAATTGCCGATTTTAAAATCTCTTAGGAGGAGAGTGGTATTAGGAAAAGAGGGTAAAAGATAGTAAGCTTTTTCTTGTACATATTTCTGTATTTATTAATGCCTATTATTTTACAATGAGTACATATTCATGTATTAGTCATGTGATTTAAAAATAAATAATTGTTTTCACCCAAGCTTTAAATAATTGTTTACACCCAAGCAGTAGAGTAGGACAGTTTTTTTTTTTTTTTTTCTCCCTTCCATAGACAACAGTTATTGGCACAAACATTAGCAAGCATAATGGTTGTAATTTGGTTGAAGAGGATAATCATGTATTAGCTTAAGTAAGATGCAATGCCTTGCAAAGATCTGTCATCCTATGAAAGTATTGACTTAGAGTAGTCCCAACTAGGAAATACAAGGCGTAATCCACAGATTCTTGTGAATTCAGCTGTATTATCTCTTATAGCTCCTATAAACCTTAACACTAATTAAGGATCTTTAAGAGGTTTTTAGCTAGAGGGATGGGAGAAAGGGTGTCTTTATCCCCACTTAGGCAGAAGAAACGTTTTAAAGTGGAAAATGAGCAATTAATGGTTGCCTTGCCAAGTATAATTAAGAAAATTCAACAGCACTGATTGTACCAAGTTCTGGAATTAAAATCTGCCAGAGGCTGAGATTTGGCCTTTATGTAACTAATACTGTAAACTCAACATGTCAAGTCTTTTATCTGATTTTAATTCTTAGAATAAGCTATAATCTCTCAATCTCTCATGTATAGCTTAATGTATTGTATGCCCATGGCCCAAAGCAAAAGGTCTCCTTTTGCCTCCCTCCCTCCTATGTTATCTGGGACCTTGGTGTCAACTCCTTTACGCTGTCTCCCTCCCTTTGCCCTTGAGTCCTGCTGCCACACTGAAGGCCTGCCTTCTTCTCAGCTGTTCACTAACTTCTTTTACTGCACAGGTTGCTGGTTGTGATTTCTTATTTATTTATTTATTTTTCCCAAGGGCATTGAGAGACTTAGAAAAGCTTCTAGGACCCAGAGAAGGAAGCTGTAGTGGCTAAACTTCACAGACATCACGATTGGCAAGAAGTATCAGGCTCATGGGAAGTTCTTGCCTTCAGGGATATAGGAGTTTTCTTGCAAATGTAAGCCCTGAATAGTTCAAAAAACTATGTAGCCATATGAAACAAGAGCATAAGCCATGTATGATAGGGCCATGTAGGATCAGCTTTCAGAGGAGTAGTTTAGATCAGTGTGTGCTGAGACGTTTGAGAGAGAGTAAATCACACAGGATTTGGTCTGTTGCACTGGTGGAGAAAATTAGGAGATACTATTTACGTATAAATTCTCAAAGATATATGTTGACTTGATATAGGAGTATTATATGCTAGAGACATAGAATATCACTTTAGATAGATAAATATACATACATATATATATATATGAGGGCAGGAATGAATTGTTCAATGATATTGGTGATAGGTTTAGGGTTAAGAATGCTAATTAACTTATTTTTGCCATACACTGGATGCAACTATCTCTTTCATCCATGACACTACACTCTTGTTTGATATAATTTATCTTTCCCAAAGATGGTGATCATTGTCTTTGCTATTCAGCCCAATGCACTGAAATATTGTTTGCCCAGAGCCTATATTTTCTTCTACCTTCCTCACTGATTATAAGAACAAAAGGTACACTACAAATCTAATTGCATGCAATTGGCCTATTTATGAGCCACTTAAATGTGGCACAAACACATTTACCGAGAACTATAATTTTAAAAATTAAGTCCCTCTGGGGGAAGAAGAAGAGAGGTACAATTATATGCATGATTGGGGCTGAAAGAGCTGTTCAAAGTTTGGTGATGAGTGGGCAAACTCAGGAGAGCTGAGTACCCTTGGTAAGTTAAAAACGTAAGTCAGTATTCAAGAGACTAGGAAGAAGATGAAAGAAACCCATGTAGGAGAATAAGCAATGAGATAAACTGAGTTTTGGAGACATAGAAATGTCCTTGGAACCCAGGAATACAAAGTCTAGTGAAGTAGATGGAGATTCTAGGGATACTTTCTGTGCCCCATCCATACCCCTTCAGATATTACCATTGTCATGTAAGTGACTGACTTCCCCCCAGTCATCATATTCATTACCTGGCCTAGGGCTTTCTGTAATAATTGGAGTCCACCTAGACCTAGCATAGTCCAGAAATAGAGAAAATACAAGTACTGCCCTTCCCTCCCCATGCACCTCCCCAACTATAGCATCCTTCAACCAAGAATGAGGTGTAAATGCCTCAACCTCCTCCTTGGGTGAGATAACACTGGATCCTAGCAATCTGAAGTGCAATTAATCTGCAGTTATCTACAATACTAACACCTACTAACACACTCAACATTGACTTACATTCCATTTCCCACTTTACCATTGCCTACCTGGTATGGTCTGGAATCCCCTCCCCAAAAACCTAGCTATATAAAAAGTTTTGATGTGATCCAACTAGGACAGTTGAGATAGATGAATGAAAATATTTTCTTTCCCTTAACTAAATGTCTTAAAAAAAGAGTTTAGGAAACCATGTTATTTACCAATTTTCTGGATTATGTTTTGTGAAAGAAAGAGAAGCATCATGGGCACTTTTTTAAAGTAAGCTTCTGCAAACTGTAATGCTTTAAACCAAACCACATGTTAACTGGAATAATGGGAACCCATGTCACTAAGAGACCCATTGCCTGGTCCTCTGTGGTTTCTTACCACAGTAGTTCTTTTTGAAAATAGGTGGTCTTTTTCGGTCTTTTTCAAAGAGCACTTATGTTATGTGTTGAAATAATGAAAAAGCTGCTGAAACACAATATGCATTTTTTAATCTAGTAATAAAGAAAGTAATATGGCTGAATAATGCCTGGCTAGATTAGCTTTGACACTGTATTTGCTTTGTGTTCAACTTGATCTGGCAATGCATTATTCACTAGTACTATACACAGTGCTTTATTAAGTCTTAATCAAATGCATTTTATCATAAGTGTCAATTCAGTACTTTGCCATTGTATTTATATATTTTTAAATACTGAGTTCTTTGTAAATGAATGACAAATACTTAGGCTGGAACATAAGATTATATTTCTGGTGCTTGGGAATGAGATCATTGCATAGGCACAGAGTGGCTTTACATTCACACTAAAGTCATCTGGAAACAGATTATATTGTTGTTTCCTTTTTCTCCTAATAAACTGAAATGTAATTTTTCTTCACCAATGTGAAAGCTAAGCTGGTTTGACTAATTGTGATCATTTAAGTAGGTTTGGATAGCAAATAGATATAAATTAAAACTTTTGCTGGTAGATTTTTATTTAATAGATTTTGGACTAAATTTTCAAATGTGACTAAGCTCAAATGATGTGGGTTAACAATAAAAACTTATGCACAAACTGACAAGGGATTACAACAAGTACACACATTTTCAAATATAATTAATAATATGTTCAAGTAT
>NW_012105098.1:248165-251869 GCF_000951045.1 Mandrillus leucophaeus | reverse complement strand
ATTGGGGCTGAAAGAGCTGTTCAAAGTTTGGTGATGAGTGGGCAAACTCAGGAGAGCTGAGTACCCTTGGTAAGTTAAAAACGTAAGTCAGTATTCAAGAGACTAGGAAGAAGATGAAAGAAACCCATGTAGGAGAATAAGCAATGAGATAAACTGAGTTTTGGAGACATAGAAATGTCCTTGGAACCCAGGAATACAAAGTCTAGTGAAGTAGATGGAGATTCTAGGGATACTTTCTGTGCCCCATCCATACCCCTTCAGATATTACCATTGTCATGTAAGTGACTGACTTCCCCCCAGTCATCATATTCATTACCTGGCCTAGGGCTTTCTGTAATAATTGGAGTCCACCTAGACCTAGCATAGTCCAGAAATAGAGAAAATACAAGTACTGCCCTTCCCTCCCCATGCACCTCCCCAACTATAGCATCCTTCAACCAAGAATGAGGTGTAAATGCCTCAACCTCCTCCTTGGGTGAGATAACACTGGATCCTAGCAATCTGAAGTGCAATTAATCTGCAGTTATCTACAATACTAACACCTACTAACACACTCAACATTGACTTACATTCCATTTCCCACTTTACCATTGCCTACCTGGTATGGTCTGGAATCCCCTCCCCAAAAACCTAGCTATATAAAAAGTTTTGATGTGATCCAACTAGGACAGTTGAGATAGATGAATGAAAATATTTTCTTTCCCTTAACTAAATGTCTTAAAAAAAGAGTTTAGGAAACCATGTTATTTACCAATTTTCTGGATTATGTTTTGTGAAAGAAAGAGAAGCATCATGGGCACTTTTTTAAAGTAAGCTTCTGCAAACTGTAATGCTTTAAACCAAACCACATGTTAACTGGAATAATGGGAACCCATGTCACTAAGAGACCCATTGCCTGGTCCTCTGTGGTTTCTTACCACAGTAGTTCTTTTTGAAAATAGGTGGTCTTTTTCGGTCTTTTTCAAAGAGCACTTATGTTATGTGTTGAAATAATGAAAAAGCTGCTGAAACACAATATGCATTTTTTAATCTAGTAATAAAGAAAGTAATATGGCTGAATAATGCCTGGCTAGATTAGCTTTGACACTGTATTTGCTTTGTGTTCAACTTGATCTGGCAATGCATTATTCACTAGTACTATACACAGTGCTTTATTAAGTCTTAATCAAATGCATTTTATCATAAGTGTCAATTCAGTACTTTGCCATTGTATTTATATATTTTTAAATACTGAGTTCTTTGTAAATGAATGACAAATACTTAGGCTGGAACATAAGATTATATTTCTGGTGCTTGGGAATGAGATCATTGCATAGGCACAGAGTGGCTTTACATTCACACTAAAGTCATCTGGAAACAGATTATATTGTTGTTTCCTTTTTCTCCTAATAAACTGAAATGTAATTTTTCTTCACCAATGTGAAAGCTAAGCTGGTTTGACTAATTGTGATCATTTAAGTAGGTTTGGATAGCAAATAGATATAAATTAAAACTTTTGCTGGTAGATTTTTATTTAATAGATTTTGGACTAAATTTTCAAATGTGACTAAGCTCAAATGATGTGGGTTAACAATAAAAACTTATGCACAAACTGACAAGGGATTACAACAAGTACACACATTTTCAAATATAATTAATAATATGTTCAAGTATAATAATCAAACTTTATAATAAATTTTATTATAAATAATAATTTCATTATAATTAAGATTTATTTATTTATAACATTTTATAAATAAATAATTTGTAATTATAATAAAATGTTATAAATACAAGCTGGCCTTGCAAAGTTTCTTAGGTTTTTTTATTCTTTAGGAAGGAAATGCTTACAAAATATACTATTAAGTTGAGTTAAGATCTTAGGCTTACTCTTCTGATAATATTGGAAAACTTCAATTTAAAAAGTATTGCACAAATCCAACTTCAAGTTTCTTGATATTTCTTTTATCAAAACAGCAGCTATAGATTTGTAAAAGTTCTGGTATTTGGAGAAAAAATATAAATATTATAACCCTACAACATTAGTTTGGAGAACTATATTTATTCCACAGGTCAATATGTCTGTAAGACTAACAAAATTCATAATTTTTGATTTAGGAAATCACCACATAAAAATAATTGCAGGGCTTTAAATGAGCACAGTATTAAGTTGGGCTGCTATCTGTCTCCGAATAATTGCTAAGTGAAGCAGGAATGTTTTAATGGCATGAGGCCCTACACACTAAAATGGCATTAGCCTCTGAGTAAATATCACTAGTTTGAATTGCTGAGATCCTTTCAACTGAGAGACTTACTTGCCTCTAGTTCTGCTTCAGAGAATTCCACATTTATTTGGTGTGACTGTGTCTGCATACAGCCGTACCAATAAAGTTAGAGTTTTATTCTACAAAATAAACATTTAGGAAATTAAATATTAATTAGTGCTTACATTTGAAATACTAAGAATAAAGTAGAATCTTGTTTACTCTAAAACCATATCCCACCATGCCACATAAATGACACTGAAGTGATTATTTGTAAAAACAAAAGCAAGATAAAATTATGATAATCTCCCCAAATTATCTCCCTACCAAAGATTGTTGATTTTATTTATTTATGATTTTATTTTTGAAAATCGTGGTTTGTAAAAAAGCGTCCCAGGTATATCTGGATGTTTTAATAGGAGTTTGGGGAATCCTCGAGGCTTCTATGCGGAATAGATTCCATGACCATTTTTCCATGAAACCATTTGAAACCAGTAATGATTGGTGGGCAGGGGTCTTTTTCCATTGTCCTTTTGTGATATCTTGTACATTTTTCATTTGTCTGTTTTCTTCTTTCTCATTTCTTTGCTCCAATGTTTAAATATTCCCACCTTGTTAGTGTGGTTCATTTTCTTGGCCTATGGACTGCTCTACTTATAAGTAAAGCTTGGTTCATTGTGAAAAGGCCTCAGTAACTTTTTAAATTTGTTCTAATGGATTAATAAGTATGTTTAAGCATTTGAGATTAGTATTTATTTATTTAAGCTACCTCACTAATTTTGAGGAATAGTAAGTTAAATAAATTCAAAGTTTTCTTTATTATGGAAATCCTCAGAACCTTTAATATTCATTCGAATAACTTTAATATTCATTCTAATATTCATTCTGACGACATATACTTCTAAGACAGGGATATAGAATACAATTATTTCTGCATCTTATTTGCCCACAGAACCCCTTTTGCGTGGGGAGAGGGAGCAATGGAAGACTTTCACAGTACTTAGTCTGTGTCAGGCACTGTTCTGAGTGCTTTACCTTACGAGGAGAAAAGAATCTTTTTACAGATGCAGAAATTGTGTAGAGGGAAGCTCAGCGCCTTGCCCTCTGTCAACAGCCACCAAGGGGTAGAACCAGCTTATCGACTGGGCTTCTTTAAGATTGTCCATTGAAGGGTTGGTCAAACATGGTCGACTGGTCAAATCTATCTGTTGAACATTTAGTTAGTGAGTATTGCATATGTCAAAATGAATTCCCATTAATTCTTGATGCAGCCACAGCCATACCAAATAAATCACTTCCTTTAGACTTTAACTTTCAGTTGAAGTGTCAATATGTTGGCTTTGCTTCCTCTTATTTGCCTTCTATGTCCAAATAACTTTAATGAATACAAAGCTTTATCAGTTAATAGTACTTTGATGTACTTATTGCTCACTTTGCATAATTAGTAATATAGAAAAAAAA
>NW_012105098.1:247427-248115 GCF_000951045.1 Mandrillus leucophaeus | reverse complement strand
CTTTAATGAATACAAAGCTTTATCAGTTAATAGTACTTTGATGTACTTATTGCTCACTTTGCATAATTAGTAATATAGAAAAAAAAATCTTCACATGCTATTTTTTCTTACAAAATAATTAACCAGCTGTATTTGTGGACCACCTATTATGAGCATTCATTTCTAGCAGTAGTCTCTGAGTAAAAGACTCAATCAAGTTAGAAAAAAAAAATGTATTAGTAGAGGAATAGGATTTTCCTTAAAATTATTTTTATACTTAAATATGTCAAGCCTGTAGTCTGTGTCCAAATATTTAAAGTGTTACCCATTTAAAAAACAAATTTGACTCTTGTATACTGAAAATAAATTCAACCACAAAACTATTTTATTTTGAAGTTTTTATTTGTTTTTGTTTTTTGTTTTGTTTTGTTTTTCCCTTCTATTAAGTTTGGATAAAACACAAAAGATAAGGTGAAAGCTCCCATCCTTGTTTTGTTATTTTCTTTTTATTAAGTTTGGATAAGAAGCAAAAGCTTCCCATCAAAAGATAGGGTGAAAGCCTCCCATCCATGTTTCATGCTTATTCTCCCTGTGTATTTTAAAATATTTTTCTTTGTTTGTTTCTTAAAACTAAAACAAAATAAAAAACACAGGAACATTATTGAGATGCTATTTAATAATATTACGACTGTCCCTGTGTGTAAGGTTA
>NW_012105098.1:225239-243512 GCF_000951045.1 Mandrillus leucophaeus | reverse complement strand
TTCAGGCAATTATCCTACCTCAGCCTCCCAAGTAGATGGAACTATAGGGGCTCGCCACCGTGCCCAGCTAATTTTTGTATTTTTAGTAAAGACAGAGTTTCACCACATTGGCCAGGTTAATCTCAAACTCCAGACCTCAGGCGATCTGCCTGCCTTGGCCTCCCAAAGTGCTGGGATTACAGGCATGAGCCACTGTGCCCGGTGCTAATTTTTTAAAGTATTAATTTGCTTTGGAGAGACTCAGTTGTATGCCAAAAATTACTTTGATATTTGACTTGGAGACTGTAGACCAAACTTGCATCATTATCGAAAAACAGTATGCAAATTTTGGCCTCGGCATTGCCCAAAATGTGGTATTTTGCATCGTACTATTTGTTTCTGTATGTCATGGAGTATGTATAACGATAAGAAAAGATGAGTATCTTCGCACAAAATGTAATGCTTATACTAACATCTGTCAGCTATTTTGTGAGAATATTGCCAAAATATAACATTTATCTTGGTGTATAGTTCAATTTTGCTTTTGTGAGTGTTTCTTCTATTTTATTGCCATTAATATAGCATAACAGATGTCTTTCAGATGTGAAGAATCAATTATTTTCAATATACCTCAGTAGTTATTAGGGCAGATTGATGTAAAGTGCCGTAAGAATAATGTACAAATAAAATGTCATAATTAAACAATACAATTCAATGGAGAAATAAGATAGAGTTGATCTTGGTACCTGCGTGGAAAACAGGGAGAAAAAAGTCAACAAGTACAACAAAAATAAAACATGCAAGGCCATGCTTTGTTGAAAGATCAGGTAGATGCTTTGGTGACAGTATTTTCAGTGGAATGGTCAGCTGCCATGGAAAGTTAGGGCAAGGCCAAAACTGTTTATGTTTAATTTCTATTGACAAACACGTAGCTGGTTTCTAATGAAGATCAATAAAAGGTAATCTTGGGAATGGATATTTCAGTATCCAGAAGCCTATGCAGGAGAATGTGAATTATGAAACTTATGAAAGCCTGAGTGTTACCTTTTGGATGCTGGCATTTGGCAAGTTCATAACAATCTTTATGTTAGTTGTCACAAATGTTATTTATTTTCTAAAATTTTGAATTTTAAGGCCTCAGCACACTTAAGAGAGAGCTGCCAAATAAACTTAAACACTGTTCTACAACAGAACCAGTATGCCCCTGGCACCTAGGTTTAGAGGGGCCTGGATCTGGTTTCATGACACAAGACGCATGCAGTCCCTGTGCTTAGAAGGGACCAATATTAAATGCTTGATTTGATGCTCTGCTCCTCCCATTCTGAAATTATTAATTTTTGAACAAAGGGTCTCACATTTTCATTTGATAGTAGGTCTCACAGATTATGGAGTGAGTCCTGAGGGAAGCCATGAAAGGATAGGGCTCTGTGATGGTTCCAAGCTTTCTCACCTGAATTTGGGGGGCGGCTCTGTAGCTGCTCTCCTCCTAACAGTGTTCCTTTATTTCTGTATCCCTTGCTCTGCCTACATTTTCATTCTGATATGGAGGACAGACCCTCTGGGATGCTAAGTCCTCTGAAAGGCCCGAAGTGTCCTCCATGCTTGACTTCAGACACACGTAAGGCCTTTGTTGGACATTTATGCCATGACTCACTTTTTTGCAGTTATTCACTCCTCCAGCTCTAACACTATGCAGGGCATCATGCTTAATGCTGTGAATAACGTGGTGAATAAGATTTAGTCCTTGCTGTTCTAAGATTATACTTTAGAAGGATAGACAACCAAGCCAATGGTCAAATAAAAGAAGCTACGATGGTGGTAGAACAGGGCCCACAGGAACACGAAGGAGGAGCATCTAAGGTGGTGATATCTAAATAGAGATCTAAGGTCTGACTGCAGGTAGATGTTTTCCCATGTGAGGGGAAATCAGAGAGTGTTCCAAAGAGGGAACAGCATGAGCCAAAGCTCAGAAGTGAAAAGCTGCCATCTTCAGGATAATTTTCTCCATAGAAAATTGCACTACTAGTTACATTCAAAGTAGGTACTAACCAGGGATTCATTTTAGAGACTTACAAGTTTGCCAGCAGTAAGCCTATGAATTAGTTAATGGTTTCGGCTGAGAGGCCACCACAGAATGTCCTGCCTCTACTTTAGCCAGATTTTTAATCACAAAGTTCATGTAATATATGTCTGAACTGGAACATGGACATCCATGGACACATTGAAAATTTCAGTTTCGTGCTTAGAAACCCCAAAAATTGTTGACTAGAGGAAAAAATATTATATCAGTTAACAAAGGTATATACTGCTGTTGAATGAATTTTTGTGTCTCCTCAGCATTCATATATTGAAGCCCTAATCACCAATGTGGTGATATTTCAAGTTGGAACCTTTGGGAGATAATAGGTTTAGATTAGGTTGTGAGGGTGGGGCCCCATGATGGATTAGTGCCCTTATAAGAAGTGCCCTTATAAGAAGAGTAAAACAGGAAAAAAATCTCTCTCTCCACACACATGCACCAAGGAGAAGCCATGTGAGTTGACAGTGAGAAGCTGACTATCTACAAGTCAGGAAGACAGTCCTTGCCAAAAACCAAACCTGACAGCAATTTGATCTTGGACCCCCCAGCTTCCAGAACTGTGAGAAATAAATGTCTGTTGGTTGAGATCCCCAGTTTATGGTGTTTGGTTATAGCAGCCTTAGCCGACTGAGACAATAATCAGTACTGAGAAGTGGGCTGATGCTGTAAACAAACACCTAAAAATGTGGAAGTGACTTTGGAAGGTGTAATGGACACGGGCTGGAAAAGTTTTGAGATCCATTCTAGAAAAAGTTGAGCTTGCCTTGAATGTTAAAGCCTACTGTGGTGAGAAATTAGAAAGAAGATAGGAGAGGTATAGAGAAAACTTCCATCTTTTCAGAATACATAAATACTCATTAACAGAATGTTGATAGAAATATGGATGGTAAAGTCAATTCTGGGGAGGTCTCAGATGGAAATGAGAAACATGTTATTGGAAACTGGAGGAGGGATGGTAGGATTGAAAAAAAAATTAAAAAGTAAAAGTAAAATAAAAGAAATGGGAGGAAAGCAAACCTTGTATAAAGTTGCAAAGAACTTGGCTGAATTCTGTTTGTGCTCTTGTGTTTTCTGAGATGTAGAACTTGCAAGTGATGACATTGGATATTTATTTTTCTTTCTCTCTTTCTTTCTTTTTTTAAATAGCGACAGGGTCTCGCCATGTTGCCCAGGTTGGTCTTGAACTCCTGGATTCAAGCGATCCTCCTGCCTTGGTCTCCCAAAATGCTGGAATCTGTAGCAGACTACAGATAGTTCCCAAATGATGATGGTTCACCTGATTTTTTTTTTCTTTATGATCGGTTTGTTGAAGTATTAAATGAATGTTTAGCTTAAGATAATTTTTACTTATGATGAATTTATTGAGGCATAAGCCTATCGTAAGATGAGGAGCACCTAAAATACATATCAATATCTAATAGTGTCCCAAGAGTTTGAAGGATTCGTTTGTAGGGGAACCCAAAACTTTACCTTGGCTACAAGTTATACAAGAAACTGGACTCCATACAACTGAAGTCCCTGTATGGTTGAACACCTCGAATAGGCCAAGTACCACAGTTGGCCAACACAGAATACCACATAAGCAGAAAGTTATCACTGTAGCTGAAATTCCTCGTCTAACAGATGGCTTCCTAAGAGTTCATTTGAAGGAGAAGACAGGAGTAAGTAGTTGGCTAGGTTTTTTTTTTTTTTTTTTTTTTTTTTTGTGCCTTTGTAGTTGGATAAGCATTAGAAGTATTAAAGCCGAAGCCTTTCAAAGAGTTGATTCTGCAGATCAGAGCTCTGTGAAAACAAATGCTGACTCATTAGCTGGGATGGTGTGAATTCCAGAATTATTGCTAACAAATCTATTTCCACTTAAAATATAAAAAAGAAAGTCATGAAATGGGAACTGACTTTCCCTTAGGCCTCTAACAGTGCTGTTTGGTTACATATTTTGAGAGGTGGAAAATGAGTGAGGAAAAAGAGCCACCGAGAAAGATTCTCCACAGGTGAACAGGAAAAAAAGTAACTTATTACCTTGCTTGGTCCATAGCCGGTTTTTCTTTTTCCTTTTAAAATGTGAGAGTTTGATGACTGAGACACTGCTATCACCTTTTTTCATTGTAAATGAGTTGATGGAAAGAGCATGTTGTCTGACAGTAATCTTTCATGTGTATGTGCAAGTATAGTAAGTTGATAAAAGTAATTGCATTAAAAAGATATTTACAAAGTTCTGGAAGAGATAGTAAAAAGGATATATCCAATTTTTTGTGCTCTATTTTTGTACCTGATGTAGTCTTCAGCCATGGAGACTGAGCCCTTTTTGGTTTCTTGGAAATAAGGCATTTTATCTATTGAAATGATTCAATTTCCTGTCAATCTAGACTGTGATCTTACACAGTTTAGTTTAATTCATCTGCAGATCCTTCTATTTTTGATTTATTTGAATCCATGAAAGTTAGCATGCCGTTGTAGAATGCTAGACCACCTTCCTCTCTCTTTTAAATGTGCTAGACTATAAAAATTATAGCTTAGGTTGATTATTGCTTACTGGGCAGTTCAGCCCAGATAACCCAGGTGTTGGTTGAAAAAACAAAACAAAAAAAGCATTCTGGAGTAATTGACAGCATTAAACATTTAGCTTTTCAGTGAAATTTAAGAGTTAGTGGTTGGAGGCTATTCAGGTACACAGCATCAGCAGAAAATCCCCAACTCTGGATTTTTAAGCATGAGACTATTTTTATTTTTTCATTCATATTTAAGACTATTTCAGAATATGAATTATAGACTCCTGGTTCTCACTTCAGAGTAATTTATAATCTTAGAAGATTATTAAATATATGGATTTTCTAAAAGGTCTATCCAACATTATATTATTTAAGATATTGATTATTTAATGTGAAGTGTATTAGTCTTTGCTTTTTTCCCTGCTAAAATTATTTCATTTATTTATTCGCTTTCTCACTTAAGCAACTTGTGTTTATTAACTGCTGAATCTACTAGAATGTGTTCCTGTAAGTATTTAAGAGTCCTAGTAAAAATAACAACAAAAGTCATAAACATGCACAAAAAGCTCAAATCATAAAGTAAATCATAAACAAAATAAGTTAAGCCGCAGAAAGGCAGAAGATATTTGCAATACATGAACAGGTGTTAATATTGAGAATACATAAAGAACAAACAAGAATTAATAAAAAAAATTAAACAAAAGACAAAATTGATAAATACAAATGACAAATAATAAAAGGAAATCCTAACAGCTCACAAATAAAGGAAAAATGTTCAATCTCATTAATAAACAGGGAAATGTAAATTAAAAACAAAATAAGTTATTTCACATAAAAAAAACCTAACTATACAAAATATTGCCAAGCATGTGAATAAAGAGGGACTCTCATGTCACTGAAGAAAGTTTAGTTAGTACAAATCTTTTAGAGTCTAATTTAATAATGTGTAGTAAATTTGAAGACACACCAGTCCTTTAAGAGAGCAGTTCCACTCCCAGATATACTTTGGTATATACAGTAGTAGTGTTACACTACTATAATCTTGCAACTTTGGGACCTGACATATTTGTTAGTCATGAAATCAATTTTTAATTGAGTAGAACAAAAAAGGGTGGAAAGTATCAGAGTGCATCACATGTAGTAAGAATAATAATTGTTTTGTAAGACAGCATTTTCTGAAACTGTGTGTGTATATGTGTGCATGTGAACATGTACATTTATTTTAAAATGTATTGATTTCTGAGAATCATAGTCAAATATACTTGAAAACCACTATTGTAGATAAACTCCCACATACGTGAAAATTGAAACATTTTGTTTATAATAGCAAGAAATTAGAAGTAACCCAAATGTGGCAGGAGAAAGGATGAGTAAGGCATGAAATCCCTGTGTAATAGACAGTGGTACACAGTGAAAATAGCTGATCTGGAGTCCCATTTATTCATGTAAATGCATACCAAAGCATAATTGTGAGTTTGCAAAAAAAAGCAAGTTGACCGAACTATTTACATTATGATGCCTTTATAAAATGTTTAAAATATCTAAACAGTGATACCTTATTTAGACATAAATATATGTTTAAATATATTAAAATATGTACTCGTACATGGGAATCATAGCCACAAAATTCAGCATAGACCGAAGGACAGAAAAGGGATCGTGAAGGACACAGACCCCATTTTATGTTCTGTTTCAGGAAAAAACAAAAAACAAAAAAAACCAGAGGAATTATTTTCTCACATAGCAAGAAGTCTAGAGGCTTAGCCAGATTATCAAAGACCCAAGTTCCTTCCTTTTTTCCATTCTGCCAGTCTCAATAGGTTTTCTTCATAGTCGCACATTGGCTACTGAGGTTCCAAGTATTACCTGTAGGCTTGCCAAGTCCAGTAGTAAGAATAGGACCATTTTTTTTCATGTGTGGGTTTTTTGAAAAAAGTGAGCTTTTCCTAGACATCCCTAGTAGATTGACCAGACCTGGCTAACATGCTTGTTCTTACATCAGACACTGATAAGGACAATGGGACCAACATGATTGATGTATCCAAGTCACAGGGAAGGAGGTGAGGACACTGGAACATAATTAAAGCTCTACCAGTAAGAAGAAGAAAATTCTGTTGGACCGTTAGTATTGGCTGTGAGTACCTCTATCTGCCTTAGGGATATAGAGGTGAACACCACAAGCTCCTAAGTTCTAGTGGAGTTTAAATTCCAATGAAGAAGACTGATATTCAAGGACAGCTGAATAAGATGATTTTACATAGAGATAAATCCATGAAGAAGAAAAAACACCAGGATTTATGAGACAGCAATTGGAGAGTGACCTGGAAGTCCTCTCTGATGAGATGACATTTGGGCTGAGACCAGAATTGCATGAAGAAAGCAGCCGTGAGCAGATCTGAATAAAGGGAATCCAGGAAGAGCAAATGTGCTAGTGCAGGAATGAGGTGGTTGTGTCAGAAGAAAAAAGGAAGTCTGGTATACCCGTGGCAAAGGGAGAGATAGAGGATGGGTTATAATCAAGACTGTGAAGCAATCTGATTTACAGTTTTAAAAGATGGCTATCACACAAGTGATGATGATGGCTTTTTCTAGGGTTGGGACAGTGGAGATGGGGGAGAAATGGACCTACTCATGTTGAAATAGTGAAGAGAAAGTCAAGTGTTAAAGAAGGCAATGCAGAGAATTAAAGATGAGCCCAGAGTAGCGGAAGTAACAAGGTTTGATTTTGATAAAGTGGCTCTTGGGACAGAACTGAAAGACTAACCTAGACAGGGACACTGTTGTCCTGTGAGTAGACTCTTCCAGAAAGACCTAGTATGATAGTAGGATAAGTTCTTTGCATTTGCATAGTAAAGTAAGGCACATCTATGCCTTGGTGAATATCCACAGCAAGCAGAGTCCTCTCTGCTCAATGTTCAGAATCCAACGTATCAGGTCCTGTTTTCAGGACTTCCAGCTGTGAGGTAGGAAGTGCTGTAACGTATACTTGGTTAGCATGTACTTCCACAAGCACACAAACAAATTATGGACAGAAACATTGAAGACTGCAAAAAGATGGAAAGAAGATTGCCATCAAGGGCATACAAAATGACTGTGTGTGAATAAGTGCGTTTGATACTTCAGTAGGTAATCTGGACAGCCTTTGTGCTTTTCATACTTCACTGGAACAGTCTACATACCTGCGGATCTCGTTGTTCATAGGCCCATATTGCTTCCAGCGGGGGGCTTTCCTCACCTGCGGGACTGGGCTTTTTCTTTTCCTGCTAATATGCTCTAATCTTCTGTAGTTGCAGCCTCCATCTTGAGTATGGAATTTAGATCATTAACTTTATATGCCATATTTAAAAAGCAATTTCAACAAATAGATATTGGCTATTAAAATAACTTCTGGTTAGTAAATAGGCCCATTTAAAACTGTATTTTGATTTCTACATCTGAAAACGAAAGACCATAGTCATAGTATTATTTTATTTTATTTTTAAAAGTCCAGAAAAAAGGTGACTATACTATTCTTTTCCTTCTTAATCCATAAATGTGCACCAATATAACATTTATTGATCTATGTGCAGCGTATTGGCAAAAGATGAATTGTTCAAGTAAACTGAAGAAGACGCACAACACATAAGTACTATATTATATACGTTTCTTTTAGTTGCAAGTGACAGGAAACACAATTTAAACTAAAAAGGAAATTTGTTCATATGTAACTGGAAGACCTAGGTGCAGCTGGATGCAGGGACTCAAATGATACGTTTTTTTCTCTCCAACTCAGCTTCTCTTCCTTGTCTTGGCTCTATTTGTAAATGGTTGTCCCTTCATGGTGACAAGACGGCTGAAGCAACTCTAGCCTTATGATCTCTCAGGTTCAAATCCTATTTTCAACATTCTGGACACAATCTCCTTGCCTATCATTGCCTCTGGTTGCACCATTCCTGAAATAACCTCTGCAAAAAGGGGAATAAAGTGCTCTGATTTGGGTCAAATTCCTACAACCTCTTGAAGAGGGTACTGAATTCATTCTATCCAAATATGTGGCCTAACAGTGGAGAAAGGGTGCTTTCTAGTAGGGTATTGGGGTGCTGACACCAAAATAAATGAGAGTGAAAGCTGATGAGTCAGGGAACTACGTGCCCTCTAACAGTGTTAGAGGCAGAAATGTTGCCATGTTGGGTTTCTAATAATTTGTCAAGGAAAAATTCTTTTCCTCTAAGATGATAAATCATTCAGGGAGCTTCTCAGTAGTTTGCTTCTGAACTTCCAGCACTAGAGTCAGGCCTGGACTTAAAGACAGCAGAAAGGAGTTGGCTACCCCATGCCACGTCCTTGACATATACTATCTCATCGACTACTCACAAATATTTTATTAGTAGTCCTATCTTTTAAATGCAAAACTGAGCCTCAGGCAGACTGAAGAACATGTCTAAGTTCACATGACGACAATTGCACAGTGTGGTGCCTATAAGTAATAATTGAGTTGTGTACATTTCAATATCACTAAGAGAGTACATTTCTAATGTTCTCATCACAAAAAAGTTATGTGATACATAACACGTAACATGAGGTGATAAATATGTTAATTTAATCTTTTCATATTGCATTAAAATTATAACACTTCTTTGCACCCCATAAATACGTACAACTATAATTCGTCAATATATAATATACATTTTAAAGTGCCATAGTCCATATTTGAAATCTGGTCTTTCTGAGGGTAAAGCCCATAATCTCACCTTTATAGCATGCCACTCTCTTGCCAAACAACACTCTTAACTCACTTACTGGGTCAAGCTTTACTTTTTGTATATGTGATATTTCAATTTTGTGCCGTAAGCCTAGTGGCATTTACTTTAAGATGTAGACTTCACATATGTTATAATATAGGTGTTAACATTTTTTAAGAGTCTAAACAAGACAATTATTAGTTTCTTGGTAAGCTTTCATTCCTCAAATATGTAGTGAATACCTATTCTGTGTAAGAGGACAAGATCAATATGAAAAGATTGGCTATGCCATTCTGGGATGATTTTTATCATAATACTAAGAAAAAAAATACTTTCCTGGCACTCCACTACAGTCCAATGCAGGCTTGAACCCTCAGAAGAAATTATGAATAGTGGAACACAGAAAGCTGCCTCCTCTGGGCAGGGCTAACCATTTCTCTCTGAAGATCCTCTGCTAGCCTGGAACAGCGTGGTATCTGCAGCCATCACCCCAGATAGTGGTTCTTGAGTTTGCATTGTTGATATGTCTTCTGGATGGTGCGGCCTTCCAGAGAACCCATCTTGTTTTCTTGCCATTCACATTTCCAGCACAGAGCACAGCCCAGATACATGTTAGGTGCTCAAATATATCTCTGAAATTACATTAAGTGCCCTATTACAGTGATCTGCTGTAGATATTTGGTAAGCAATAGCATTGAACATTTAACCACTGGTGAAATTAATATGAAACACATTGTATTTTAGAAAGTATACATGCATTAAATAACACACCACACATACAAACACATATTATATATCCCCTAATGTATGATTTATATGTATATAATATTAGACATCATACACATACCCAATCCCATATATACATTTATGTATATAGATTGTTCCATAATTCATAACAATTAAGACTTTTGGGATGTTGTTTTTAAACAAGTATTATAGCTTAAAACATTTCCTGGGGTTTGAATTCTCATTCCAGCATTTTATGGAACCATAAAATATGACCAATTTATCTCTTGACTTCTACCTTTTCTAAACTTCTCCCTGCTTTATGACACTGAAAACAAACATACATATGAAATGAATTATATTTAAACTTCTGGACATTTTCTTAGCAAGTAACAAAAATATGTCATTCTATTTTTCAGAAAGTAATTTAGTTCTAGGAAGCTGAGCTGACACATAACCAATTAGTAGTTGAAAAAAAAAAAACCACCATTTTTTGTCAAGCTCTTTTAATTTTGCTAAAACCGAGTTTGCAAAAGGATATTGAGAAAACATTGACTGTAAATCCTTAATTCCCATTTTCAAAACCTTGTGATAATAAATAATTCTTTATGATTTCTTCAACAAGTAACATATTTCTCTTGTTTATGCTTCCTATCTTTTTTTTTTTTTTTTTTTCCAATCCAGAAGTGTGATCAAGGCAAAAGTCTATGCCAGGAATATGTCGATCTGACTTAATGCTTTCTGAGACTGTTGTTTCTCTCTCTGATTTTTGATACTTTTACAGAGATAATAGCTGCTTCCTAATCTGTTTTTCACTTCCTTGTTTCCATTTTATGTTTCAATGAAACAGCAGAATACATTACTTCATCTTAATTTTCCTATTTACATGTGTTTGTTGTTGTTGTTTTAATGTGATAGATTGTGGGATTTTTACTGTTTGGAATAGCAAGAGAGCTACAGATGAACAAATGGAGGCTAATAGATAGTAAAATACTTTTCTAATGACATAGACTAATTGGTGTCCAGGTTCAGCTTGCAGGATTTCAGAAACAGTGGTAAGTTAAGTCAGCAAGTCCCATGGACTCTTGAGAACAAACTCTTTTTTTTTTTTTTTTTTTTAATCAATCACTTACTAGAAGGCAGTAGAGGGTATTGGTTAAGAGCACAGGCTTTGGACTCAAACAAGCTATCCTTGGAATTTAATTCTGCTGCTTCCCTTCTTAGCTATGTGATACTTGGGTAAGTCAGTTAACTTCCCAGTGTGCTTCCTGTGTCCATCTGATAAGCTATGGTGACATTACTGAGCTCTTAGAGTTTAGGTAAAGATTGTATGTAATACAGCCTGGCTCATACTGAACAATGAATAAAGGGTGGCTAATGCTGGTTTTTATTACTATATTTTCTTCTTATGCTTTGGCTAGCATTAATAGAGTAGGTAAACATGGCTGTATGGAACTCAATAACTTGGGAAGCATGATGGTGGATGACACTTTTTATGCTTCTATTTTGGCCAATTACAAGTGTTTACATATCCTGTGGATTATTTAAGCACATGCCACATTGCTGAAACTCATGGAGTGGTCTTGTTCTATACCTGATGATAGCTGGCCTGGTCATGCCTCATTTCACTGCCAATTTCCTTCCAGATATTCCTAGAATCCACTTATTCTCCATTTTTACTGCCACTAATCTAGTTCAGAGTTTTATCATTTTTCACTGATTCTACTACACGATCTTATTGAATGTCTTTTTGTTTAGTAAGGATATTAAATCAATTACCTTTATTTTGAACCAGAGAACTTTTTTGAAGCACAGTTCAAATGATGTAATGCTCTAAGTAAATCTCTTTCACAGAACCCCAAACTCCCTCAGAGAAGAGTGATAGTCTCACCATGATTGATCTTTTTCTGTCCTTCTCTGGGTCTGTAAGATAGGACAGAGGAGGAAAGTGAGGTTCAGGAAAGTTAGAGAGTTAGCCTGAAATTACACAACTAGTGAGTGACAGAACCAGGACCTCATCCCAGACGTGTCTGCTCCACAGTCCACATCTGCACAGTTAGTACCACAGTGATTACATAGATCAAGGATCAGCCAACTAAAGCCTGTAGGCCAAAGTAATTCCACTTCCTCTTTTGCTAGTAAAGGTTGATTGGCATTCAGCCACACCCATTCACTTTCATATTGCCTATGGCTTCTTGTATGCTTCAACAGAGTTGAGTAGTCGTGACAGAGACCATCTGGTTCACAGTCAAAAATATTTACTATATGGTCCTTTATGGAAAAAACATTGCTGGCACTTGACATAGATCATACTTGGATTCAAAAGGGTAAAAATGATAGATTCCTGGATGTTCACTGTGAGGAACTCTGTAATCAGAGTCTTCTAAAACTTTAATGAGGTGGATAAAATGTCTCCTTAACAATCAGAAGAATTACTCAAGTAGTAAGACCTAAATATACTAAGAGATTTTAATTACCTAGATATCTATTGGGAAAACAGCTTGACAGGATGCAGATTGTCCAATCACTTATTTTTAAAGGGTCGCCAACAGTGCTTAAATGTGGAAGAGGTGGGAAGCTAAAGAGATGGCAGGGCTCCTCCACCTGACCGTGCCCAAGAAAGAAAAGACACTTGCAGACAAAATGGGATATGTCATTTGTAGAGGCAGAGACTGTGAAATAAGTGGCAGAGTTCACAATGCTAAGGTAGGGGATTAGAAAAAGCGGCTGAACAAATAAAATGAATCTTAAGAGAGTAACCCTGAGTACAAAATGTTCTGAGCCGAAAACGACTGAATATTTGCATAAATACGTGCGCAATCACCTGTTGAATGCACTCAGGAACTTTGCAGTTGACCTACTTTTGGAGGGAAAAATCAGAATACTCAATCATTCAGAAAAGTCAAGCATTTGTTTAAATCAAATATGCCAAAATTCCAAAAGGAATTTAGCATGAATAATATTTTTCACAAAGGCGAAAACCCTTCGTGTTCTCTGGGAGCCGTTTTGTGTTTGGGAGATTGGAGAGCAGAAATGCAAGTGCAGTTTGTGATAATAGGTTCTCGGAGAGCAGAAATAAATATCTTCAGAATGTACAAGGAGCATGATGATGGTTAAGACTTAGACTATATGTAGTTTTCCTGCCAGAGAACTCAAAGTATGGAAAATTACAAAATACCATTCTAAGTGGCCTGAGTGAGTGAGTGCAGCCTCCAAGTGCTATCAGTTAATTTACTTTCAGAGAGTAATGTGTGTGCCCTGGGTTCATCTTGTCAATGCTCCTGTGCAATGGTGTCTAAGGAGAGGCTAGAAAGAACTTGAGGAGATCTGTTGGTTCTTTTGGATGAAGAAATGAAATAGACCATTTCTTCCTTGCTTTCTTCAATCATGTTTAATTAACTTTTGTCAAGGGCCTGTCGGGTGCCCCGCACTGGAACTGGGGACATTAAGACGAGTAAAGATCTATGTAGGGGAGAAAAGACAAAATCAAATTATTGTCATACAGTATGACAAATTAATTCTAATACTAGAGGCAATACCTGAGACAGAGGCTGGGCGAGGGGAGAGAGAAGATGAAGGACAGAAGCGGGAAGAAGAGGTTTAGAAATAGGGCAAAGCCACAGCATCTGTGTGACCAGACTCCTGTCCTCAAAGTAAGTGTTTGCGAATACTGGGCTATTTCTATTTTCATATATTTTGTGGAAAACCAAAAAGTATGATGGCAATCCTGTGGCATGTTCTTGCCCTTCACGCAGTACATGCAACAGAAGGAAATATGAGGACATAACATGTGGCCCGATTCTCCTTCTGTGAGAGACTATGCGTGTCTCTGAATATGGAGGGGAGAGGCATCCATCAACCCTCCTGTGTGCTTTCCAGCAGCTCGTAGTTGGGTTTGGGTGGGAAATGTACCTCCCTAGGGCTGAGAGCCAGTTCCATTGCTGCCACCAATACTGAAACTCCATTGGCTTTTTCAGTAGCATATACCATTATTCTAAGAAAATAACCACCATTTATTGATTACTTACTATGTGCCGGACACTGCTCAGCACCTACATCCAATGCTTATTTAATCCTCACAATTATTCTATGAAGTAAGCCATTTTACCCATTTTTGAGAAGTTACAGAGCCACAGAGTATTGAAATAACTTTCCCAGACTCACTTGGCAAGGTATCTGACTCACACATATCATCAATCTTAAGTCTGCTGTATTTCAGATATTTTTTACTTCTCTAGTGTATTTGTGTGTGTGTGTGTGTGTGTGTGTGATGGAGTCTCACCCTGTCACCCAGGTTGGGGTGCAGTGGCACAATCTCGGCTCACTGCAACCTCTGCTGCCTCAGTTCAAGTGATTTTCCTGCCTTAGCCTCCCAGGCAGCTGGGATTACAGGTGCCTGCACCACCCCCAGCTAATTTTTGTAGTCTTAGTAGAGTTGGGGTTTCACCATGTTGGCCAGGCTGGTCTTGAACTCCTGACCTCATGATCCACCCGCCTTTGCCTCCCAAAGTGCTGGGATTACAGGGGTGAGCCACTGCACGTGTCTCTCTGGTGTATTTTCTATTATTATTTTTAAATATAGTATTTAAAACTTATTTAAAAGTTCTGTGGTTGAGGTAAATCCGTGATAACTACTGCAGAATTTGAATGCTGGAATATTAGAATATTAGAAGTGCAATCTGGGTCTGGAATATGTTTTGTCCTTTCCAGACCTGACTGGGAAGACAGTTTCCATTTTCGTTATGCACTTTGGAAGACGCCAGAGAAATTAGGTGGGCATCACATACAAGTATCACTGTTTTCACTGCAGGTTTTGTTTTAGAGAGGACAACTTGCAGAACTTTCAGTGAACTTAGGCAAGGAGCAAGCCCACCCTGGCAGGGCAGGCCAGCTCTGCAGGAAACCCCTAACTGGGAGGTGCCCAGCTCTAGCAAGCCTTTGAACTGTCAGATGCCAGGTGCTCTTAGGACACCTCCACTCAGCCCCTGCCTAATGCAAGCTCTTGAAAACTCAAAGAGATGGCTTCCTCCTTCATTAATATTTGTGCTGTGTACTGAACACAGGTCAAAGGGAGATGTTAAAATACACCCCAGAGTTCACAGGGCCTGGATTTGACCATATTGAAACCTGATACATACAACTCCTTTATTGTTTTCTGGGTGGAATCTGGCACCAGTGTGAGAACTGGTATATGACTGAAAGATTTTGTTTTATTGCTATCTTAGTCTATTCATTGTTGCAGAGACCCTGACGGGATTTCTCTTATCTGTGATTTGAACGAATATGTCTTCTTAATCATTGCACGGCTGATGTTAAGAGGATTCAGAAGTATAAAAGGAAGGAACTTGGCTTAGACATAAAGCATTGAGGGACTTCAAAATCAGGCCACTGGATAGATCGATTAGCCTCTAAAGAGGCTGAGAAATCTTGATGAAGGCTGAGCCTAAGAAATGGGCAACTCTTCTAATTTTAATAATGCATTTGAAATTTTTCTTATCACCTAGTGAACTCTTATTTGATTGTCTTGAGGCCTTTTTCAAGTTTCAGATTTTAATTTCTCACTACTTCATTAGGAAGGTTGGTCATTTTATGTTCATTTTACTGTTAAGAAAAAGAAAAATGCAGTGAGATCATACAACTAAGAAATGGTAAAATCCAGACTGGAACTCAGTAAATTTGACATCAAGCTCTGTGATCTTAAAAAAAATGATTGTGGTTAAACACATATAACAAAAATTTACCATTTTATTCCATTTTAAGTGTACAATTTTGTGGCATCAAGTACATTCACACTGTAGTGCGGCCACCACCATCCATCTCCAGAACTTCTATCTTCCTAAACTAAAACGCTGTACTCATTAAGCAATAACTCTTCCTTAATCTCTCCACCTATCCCCTGGATACTATTCTGCTTTCTGTCTCTATGAATTTCACTGCTCTAGGTATGTCATGTAAGTGGAATCATTTTATCTGTCCATATTGTAGCATGTGTCAGAATTTCCTTCTTTTTCCAGGCTGGATAATGTTTCACTGTATGTGTGTGTTTGCGTGTGTATTTATATCACATTTTGCTTATCCATTCATCTATCAATGAACACTTGAGTTGTTCTTTCTGGCTATCACCAGTGTTTCTATGAACATGAGTGTACAAATATCTGTTTGAGTTCCTGCTTTCAATTCTTTTGAGAATATGCCCAGAAGTGAAATTGATGAATCATATAACTCTATTTTTAACTTTTTGAGGAAATGCCATACTTTTTTTCCCCCAAAGCAGCGACACCTTTTACGTTTCTGTGCTTTTTTTGTCCATATCCAAGTTGCCTTGGAATGATGAACTAGCTGGGAAAACAGCACTGCTGGTGTAACAATGCCATATGTAGCTGATCTGATGCTTTTATTGTGTATTGGTTTAACACACATGTATGTCATATGGTTCGTGAGCGTTTACAAATGATACGCTTCCTCTGCTGCTTAAAAGTTATATGGAATAAAGGGGCATGTTTAACTTATTCAGAACACTTGCAATATGATGAAATGTCAATGTTTTTGAGGTGTCAAAACAAATGACATAATGTCAGTATTTAGAAACTCAACTATGTGTAAAACAAGTTGCTTTTGTTTTCCACCAGGCACACCACAGCATGTTTAATGATGGGTATTATTGTTGAGAATTGTGTGTCTAATCTGCTCCAGACTCAGGAAGCCTCCCCTCCAACACAAAGTGTCATTTGTTCATCACTTTGTGGGTTTTGCCTGTTTCTTCCATGCAAAGTTTCACTAGGAGTTGAACAAAGACTTCCGGATAGTTATGGGGTTGTATAGTCTTGAAGCATGTGTGTGTTTGTGTGTGTGTGTGTGTTGGAGGGGTTTTTCAGTTGTTCTTTTTATTTTTATGGAACAGGAGAGCTCCAAATGATTTCATTTGAAGGGGGAAATCACCAAATTATTCCAAATGGGATGACTCCATTTGGAGATCTTTCCTCTTCTTTCAGGACTGCTAGTGTAATTCCTAGAGAAGCATAAAAAGGCCACAGCTATGCCTAAAGGAGCTAAAGCTGGTGCCTAATCTTTGAAGTCTGGTAGGCCTACCTCCACCCCAAAGTCAGCGGTCACCACTATCCAAGAATTCATGAAATGGTGACTCATGGGATGGAGAAGTCTGGCTTTGAGAGGAATGAATGTCCATCTTCCTCAGGACCACAGTTGTGGGGTTAGCCGTCCTGCATCAGACCTCTGTCTCATTTTCACAATGAACATCAATGTGGTAGACACATTGTAACCTGATCCAGAATGAACAGGGCTCTTTTGTAATCCCCTCCTCTTGAGTTCGGGCAAAACCCGTGACTTGCTGCTAGTTAATAGGATATGGGAAAGGTCATGGGATAGTCACTCTTGATTAGGTTATGTTATATCAGACTTCATCTTAGCCAACTGGAAGATGGTCATGAAGCTGCCATATTATGACAGGGGAATGCCAAGGAATGGGCAAACTAAGGAGGTGAGAGTAGTTCTTGGTTGGTAGCCAACAAGAAATTGATGATATCAGTCAGTCTTACAACCCCAAAGGACTCTACTTTGCTGACAGTCATGTGAGCTTGGAAGAGAACTCCAAGTTCCAGAAAGGAACATAGCTTGGCTGACACCTTGATTGAATCCAATTAAGCCATGCCCAGACTTCTGATCCATGGAAACCAAGACATACAAAATGTGTTTTTCTAAGTTTCTATATTTGTGGTCATTTGTCACCCAGCAATAGAAAACTAATACAATCAAACACACCTTTAATATTACCTTCTCTTTCCCTGCTTGTTCCTTTCATCTTTATTTTGCCTTTTTACCTGTTTTCTTGTTCTGTGGATTCCGTCTGATGAGACCATCAATCAAGATGTCCTGGTTTCCCCCAGTGAGTAAAACAACACATGACCCAAACTAGGCCAATCAGATCTTTCTCTCCAGGAATCCAAATCTTAAGAAGAATGAGAAAGAGGCTGTATGTGTTTGGAGCTGACTGATCCCCGCCGTGTTGCCCTGAAACACTCTTGGTACCAATTCTCCTAGAGAGTTCCTACCACCTATCTTTGCCAATTCCTGTTCCCTAACTTCCTCTTTTATTCTGTGAGCTCCACTAGATTCTTCAAATGAATTCCTCTTCTGCTGAAATTAATCAGAATTTGTTCTCTTTGTTGCAGTCAAAAAATTCAAATTGATACATAAAGCCCTGTTGTAATCACCTCATATGTTGGTTTTTTTTTTTTTTTTTTTTTTCTGGGTTGTAGTT
>NW_012105098.1:220201-225166 GCF_000951045.1 Mandrillus leucophaeus | reverse complement strand
AAATTGATACATAAAGCCCTGTTGTAATCACCTCATATTTTTTTTTTTTTTTTTTTTTGGTCTCTCTGGGTTGTATTATGATCTTTTTTCTTTCTTTTTAAATTCTGTTTGATGGGATCTTACTTTGTTGCCCAGGCTGGAGTGCAGTGGCACTATCTTGGCTTACTCCTGTCTCCCTCCCCTGAGTTCATTCTCCTGCCTCAGCCTCCCAGGTAGCTGGGGCAACAGGTGTGCACCACCATGTCCAGCTGGTTTTTTTTTTTTTTCTTTCTTTTTTTTTTTTTTGTAGAGATGGGGTCTTCCTATGTTGCCAAGGCTAGTCTTGAACTCCTGGCCTCAAGTGATCCTCCTAACTCAGCCTCCCAAAATATTGGGATTACAGGTGTTAGCCACTGTATCCGGCCTATGCTCTTCTTTCTAAAAGACTTTTCTCATCACTAAGTGTTCCCTAAACACGCAAGGTTTCAAGGAGAACTTTGATAATTGAAATGATAGGATTTTAGAATCAGAAGTCTGGAAATGATACATGAAAATGGTCAAGTTACCTTCTTAATTTTAAAGACTACATTTTTTGGTTAAGTCTCATAAAGACATCTTTAGACTTAGGATAAATCGGAAGATGTATACTGTATGTAGGGATGAAAACATAATTTTTTTTAACTAGGAAAATAAAGAGTACAGAATGGCTCCCAGCAGTAAATTTTCTAATTTCTTAGAAGGAAAAGAAAGATCAGTTTGGCCGGGCGCGGTGGCTCAAGCCTGTAATCCCAGCACTTTGGGAGGCCGAGACGGGCAGATCACGAGGTCAGGAGATCGAGACCATCCTGGCTAACACGGTGAAACCCCGTCTCTACTAAAAAAAATACAAAAAACTAGCCGGGCGAGGTGGCGGGCACCTGTAGTCCCAGCTACTCAGGAGGCTGAGGCAGGAGAATGGCGTAAACCCAGGAGGCGGAGCTTGCAGTGAGCTGAGATCCGGCCACTGCACTCCAGCCTGGGCCACAGAGTGAGACTCCGTCTCAAAAAAAAAAAAAAAAAAAAAAACATCAGTTTGAGGTGCAGGTTTTCTTGATCTTCAAAGTGAGTGTGTAAAGACTTCTATTTCCTGGCTGGAAACATCAAAGACAAAGGAGGAATCTTGAAAGAAGTAAGAGCTCTAGAATAAAATTAAAAATAAGAATTGAAAGGTGGAGAAAAGTACAATTCCACTGTTACAATTACAATTTTTTGACTCACTTCTTGATATACAAACCTTCTTTCCTTCCTGGTAAAAGCCTATGTGAAAAGTGTTATGAATTTTCTCCCTCTTGTATCTTGTCAGAATATACAAAAATTCAGATTACAGTTGACCCTTGACCAACACCTATTTGCACTGTGTGAGTTCACTTATATGTGAACTTTCTCCTGTCTGTTTACCTCTGAGATGATAAGACCAGTCCCTCTTGTTCCTCCTCCTCTTCAACCTACTCAACGTGAAGACAATGAGGATGAAGACCTTTTTACTCACCCACTTCAACATTAGAAATAGTAAATAGGCTGAGCGTGGTGGCTCATGCCTGTAATCCCAGCACTTTGGGAGACCGAGGTGGGCAGATCACTTGAGGTTGGGAGTTTGAGTCCAGCCTGACCAACATGGAGAAATCTCATCTGTACTAAAAATATAAAAAAAAATTAGCCAGGCGTGGTGGCATCTGCCTGTAATCCCAGCTACTTGGGAGGCTGAGGCAGGGGAATCACTTGAACCCAGGAGGCGGAGGTTGTGGTGAGCCAAGATTGTGCCACTGCACTCCATCCTGGGCAACAAGAGAGGAAACCCCGTCTCAAAAAAAAAGTAAATATATTTTCTATTTCTTATTATTTTCTTAATAACTGCTTCTTTTCTCTAGCTGACTTTATTATAAGAATACAGTATATAATACATAACTGTACACAATATGTGTAAATTGAATGTTTATGTTATCCATAAAGCTTCTGGTCAACAGCAGGCTATTAGTAGCTAAGTTTTTGGGAAGTCAAAACTTATACTCAGATTGTTGACTGTACAGGGTATTGGTGTCCCTAACCCCTGTGTTGTTCAAGGGTCAATTGTATATATTCTTTTTAAAGAAGTTAAAATAAGACTGTTGATACTTTTATTGCGCTGTTCATGACAGCATGTCAAGTGTGATAAAGCATTTTTTTCTTAATTTATTGAATTGTAATTAAGGTATTTTTCACTGTAGTCCTAAGAATGACCATGTTAAAACTGTCTTGACAAGTCCTTTGCTAATGCCTTAATAAACAACATTCAACATTGTTAAAGTTGGGAACAAGTTTGAGGTAAAATTTGTGTCCGTGAGAGTGGATGAATCATGGTGTAAAGAAAATAATGTGGAGAAAATATTTGGAAAAAAGTCAATAACTGAATAGTAGATTTTTGAAAGTGCAGTGGGTTTTGCTTTGCTCTAGGGCCAATTTTAGCTTCTTTATTAAGCATTATTTTGTCAATTTTCCTATTACAAAAAAAAACATAATTGAGATTTTGTTTTGGGATTGTTAGAAGAAATGAATTGGTGTTTTTATGATGTTTCCTCTGAAACACAAAACTGAACATGGTCCTTTACAAGATTTTCCTCTCTTTTACATACATTCTAGAGTAGATGAAAATGAAATGAATCTTAGAGCTCAGGAAATATCATGATTTCAAATGGACAATCCTTGACTTTTTTGTCAGATTGTTTCTTCACGGAAAAACTCATTGTCTCTCCCATTCCAATTTTCCAGTAGAGGTTTGATTGAGTCATAGCATGTATTATGACTGAAGTATTAAGGATCTAAAAGGAACAGAGATAGATTGCATTTAGCTTAGGATTGTTATATGCACTCTCATTCAATATTTGGACAACTTGCTGGAATACCCTTGACAGTTCACCATTATCTTTCCCTGTGCATTGGCTCCATAGATTTAATGCATCTATCTTATCAATGGAATGATGATATTTTGTGCTTGGAGATCTGAAATTGTTGCTTTGTAGCCCTTTGCTCCTATTTATCTCCAGAATGACCTCTAGAATGAAACTTTGGTAAAGAATCAGTCAGTGTTTTTTGTTTGTTTTTTCCCCACAGGAATCTGAAATCACTCCAAAGAGTATGTGTTTTATTTTTTTTGTGGCACTGAAAGATATGCCAGCTCAAACTCCTAGGTCTCTCAGGATTGATGGGTACCTTTTTATAGTGCATCAGAATTGAAGATATTCTAGTGTAAGGTCTAGCTACCTTTCCAGAATTACCATCCCAAAAACCTGTTAATTTAAATCCTACTTCTTAAGCCAAGCAGTACATCTAAAGTGAACTTTTTAAAATTTTATTATTTATTTATTTATTTATTTATTTATTTATTTATTTTTTGAGCCAGAGTCTCACTCTGTCTCCAGGCTGGAGTGCAGTGTTACGACCTCGGCTCACTGCAACCTCCACCTCCCAGATTTAAGCAATTCTCCTGCCTAAGCCTCCCAAGTAGCTGGGATTACAGGTGCCCGCCACCATGCCCAGCTATTTTTTTGTATTTTTAGTAGAGACAGGTTTTCACCATGTTGGCCAGGATGGTCTTGATCTCTTGACCACCTGCCTTGGCCTCCCAAAGTGATGGGAGTGCAAGCATGAGCCACCATGCCCAGCCTAAAGTGAGCTCTTGACTGAAACTATTACTGACTGGATTTTGTTGGAACACTGAACCCTGACTATATCCAGCATTTACTAAACCAATGAGAATTCTCCTTAAAGCATATGCCCTCAGTTTCAAAGGAAATCAGTTCTGAGATACTCTTTTTCTCTTATAGAGTAGTAGTATGGTCTTCAGACATTCACTGTATGGAGGGTTTAGGTTGTAGAACAAATCAAATATATTTGAAATGCATTTTGCTTTCTGAGGGACTATGGTGTGCTTTTCTTCAAGACTGTTGATAAAATTTACTTTTTAAAAAATTAACTTCCTCCTGTGTTTACACCAGCTTTTATACTTTGTTGGAAATGCAGCCACTTCCAGAGAGAATTTTGCGTTGCATTTATCAAACAGGGTAGCTTAATTATTGGCACAGATTATTTTTTATTTGTTTGAGCAGTGTTCACTGCTGTGAGAGAGCATCCACATTTTCATTCTGGGCATGGAGAAAATGTAAAACAGATTTGGTGTGAAGCATGTATGTATGTGTGTATGTGCATCAAACTCTACCCTATATGAAAGGCTGCCAATTTTTAAAATCCTTAGGAACTAGAGTAATTAATATCCTCTGTTGCCTATAAAAATTGGAAGACCTGGGAATATTTCATCCGTTTGTACCATTTGGAAACCATTATTGGCCCATAGGAATTGATACTTCAAGAGGAGTGGTCTCTTGCCAGCTTATTTCGTAAGTTTTGCCTATCTAGTTTCACTGTTTCCCACCCTTCTCTCCTTTATGATGTGTCTTTTCCTTGGGTTAAAGGTTTTTGTCAGCTTCTTCTGCGTTGTGCTTATATTTTTCTTCCTATTTACAAAAGCTCATCTTCCCTCGCCAATGAAACAATTTATGGAGTGTGTACATCTACACCTAGCTGACTCTGCTGTTGTACAGAGGTGCAAACAGGACTGTGATTTTAGACATAGTAGTGTCAACAGACATAGTAGTGAAGATGACACAGCATCCCACAGGAAAAGATTGCAGTGATGTTATCCTCACTTCAATTCAACTACATGGCTAGCAAGCACATTACAGAGACAAAAAAAAAGAAAGAAAGGAGATTAAAGATTAATGCTTCTAGCCAGTCATGTCCTGTGGGGAGACATCTTAGAACTCATTCTACCCATTGTGACCAAACATATATAGCAGTTTTTCAGAGAAGGAATCAAAACTCAAGAATAAATGACATGTTCTGATATGTTAGGCAAATGTCAGACAATGACACAGAGCCCTAAGTTAATATTTGGGAAACTAAAATTTTGAAGTA
>NW_012105098.1:218316-219953 GCF_000951045.1 Mandrillus leucophaeus | reverse complement strand
CCAGGATGGTCTCGATCTTCTGACCTCGTGATCCTCCCGTCTCGGCCTCCCAAAGTGCTGGGATTACAGGCTCGAGCCACCGCGCCCGGCCTTGAAGTACTTTTATACAAAGCATATGCTAATATATGCAGACTAATGGAAATTATCCATGACCTTGAGGTTTCTCACAGGTTGACAGTGGGGTCCTTGGTGTCACAGAAAGTGACTATTGCTGGTATAGATTCTAACAATTACTTGGATTATACCACGACTTCATATTTAATGTGAATTTTATCTACTTAGCAGTCTGAGCATTTGCTCTTTTGCCAGCAGTTTCGCTTGCACATATAAGTAAGTAAACAAACGTATTTATCACTCCTAGGATCAGTAAGCACTAATAAAGTTGCTGCTGCTTGCATTTTAGATTTGTTTTAATGACACACACATCCTAAATTAACTAAGAATGGTTTGCTTGCTTTAGAGCTCAGCAAGAAAAGTAAAGATATGAGCATGATTCGTTGTCACCAATCAGGTTGAAATGATGGTACATGTTATTCTTTGTTGTTAGCATACTCTGTCTTAGATTGAATTTCTAAGGGGGAGTGTGTGTGTGTGTGTGCGCGCGCGCACTCATGCATGTGTGCATGTCTGTGCATATGCGCACACGCACATTACTATTTTCTTTCATAGGAGTTGTGATCATTGTGAACGTTATCCGAGACTGCAGTGAGGAAAACCAACAGACTGAACAAATGAACAAATACACAGACTCTGCTCCCCTACTTTATGTAATATTTTTATATGCGTTTTATTTAAAGCCAGCACTCTACATACAGTCATTGTGAATTATCTTGTGTGATGTACAATATTTGGTAAGGTGTGCTTTGCAAATGCTCCCTTATTCAACTAGTTCCCTGAATGGGCTGAAACATGGTCAGTTTTGTTCTGTACACAGACAGTATATTAAGATAAGGATTAAAACCGTGTTTAATCAATTGTTAGACTTTTATCCCTTCATGTTCCTGTTCCATCTTTCTTTCCGCCCTTTGCTGATCATCTAAAATTAAATTTGTATTCTCTGACCAATGCACTCACTCCATTCATTTATTAACTCTTTTACAGTCTTGTTTCTTTCTGAAGTGGTAGAAACCCTTGATAACCTACTCTAGTGAACTTTCTTCAGACCGTGTCTTCTTTAACACCTGTAACACTTAACAATGTTGCCTACCCTCTTTTAGGTGGTCTTTGATGCGTTGTTTGCTGTCAACCGTTAACACTATTCCTGTATCCAGAAGCACCGTCTGAAAGCCAGGACTGCTGATATTGATCCTTTTGGTCTGTTTCTGTCTCCACTTTGGCCTCTCTTTTCCATTTCTCCATTGCCTGCATGTTTTCTTCTTTTTCTGTTTGTCAATTCCATTTGATACAACTGTTCTACGAAGAAAGTAAAAGATACTGTTTAAAACTAAAACCAGTTATATCACTTCTATCTTTTGGAAAAGACATAATGCATGAAGTACAGGGTAGGTAGTGCTTACAACTTATTTTTGTTTTAAGAAAATGTCCAGGCTGGGTGCAGTGGCTCACGCCTGTAATCCCAGCACTTTGGGAAGCCAAGGCGGGTGGATCACCTGAGGTCAGGAGTTCGAGACCAGCCT
>NW_012105098.1:202955-218140 GCF_000951045.1 Mandrillus leucophaeus | reverse complement strand
AAAAAAAAAAAAAAAAAAAAAAAAGCAACGAACGAAAAGAAAAGACAGAAAGGCAGAAAGACAGAAAGAAGGAAAGAAAGAAAGAGCCCTAAGGAGCCGGGTAGGTCAGCTCAGTTGAACAGGTGTAGCACCCTGGAGTCTACTCTACGTCTAGGCTAAGTTTTCTTAGGTGTTTGGCATCTATTATCTTTTTAAATCCTTACCACAGCCTGTTTGTTGTTTATCTCCATTTTACACATAAAATTACTTTATGTTTTCGTTCCATTGAGAAAGTCTTCTAGGTGAATTTGAAAGCCAGGAGGAGTTGAACATGTTTGGCATTCCTCAAAAGAGAAAAGAAATAAGGGTGAAATTTCTGAAACTAGGATGATGACTTCAAAAGATGATTTATGATACTTAGGTTAGGATGTTGCTACATCAGGTTAGATGCTGTCATTGATTTTTATTTTCCTTACAAAGAAGAAATAAATTTGCAGGCGGGGGTAGGGAGTTACTCAAACGTACCTAATTTCTAATACTCCAAGCTACATATTTAGATACACTATTATTTGTATTTATCAGTTTCCCATTTTTTTAATGTGCCTTTCTTAACACATTAATGGTCATTTAAAAATAATGTTTTCTTTATGCTAAAACAAATTAAATGATGAGAGAACATTTAGGTCTCCTTGCAAGCTAGTTCTCCTCTTTTCTTTCAATGGAATAAGCTTCTTTGTGACCCTGGCATTAAAACGTTTTGAAATGGTTATTGGTTCACGGACATTAGGTTCTGTAATACAATTTTCCCTATCATCTGGATGTATTGCTGTTTGTTTGAAGACACATTCCACCATTATTGGTGCCCTCACTAGCAGTGAGGGATGAGCCTGAGTGAACTTTGGGAATGAAGCCAGTTGTTTCCTGTGCTGCATTACAAGGAAAGTTATTCAGGAACATGCCCACTGTGGCAAATTTACCAAGTGGAATATTTGTTGCCTTGACATTTTGGACTATCCACGGGCATGAAAAGTCAACAGAGAGGTATTTCTACACTTGCTTAGGAATTATTTGATTAAATAGCATTGGAGGATAGAAATAACTGTTTTGTTTTATTTTTTACTTAAGGTGTAATCCTCTTAGTCAACCGAAGCTTACAGTGGCAATGGTATTCATTATTTGATTCAGGTTTTTATTCTTTTTCATTAGTGTAGAGCTTTATACCCAAATGCATTCTATACATGTCTCTCATTACTCCTCTGGCAGCAAGACAGCACTTTCACCTCTACCCCCAAACTAAACAGGATTTAATGATGTGCACTCCTTGCCTCATGGAGGGGGAAAAGCACGGTTTCCTGGTCTTAGTCTCTGAACTGCAAAGACACACTTGAGGTTTATCCACTGAGTAAATAACTAGGGTGAAAAAGTCTTTGCCTCTACAACAAGAACTAATATGACCCAGCCAAATTATGACCCACCTGTTGATACGCTTAACAAGTGTGGTTAGGGAATATCATGTTTATGTTGAATCCATGACTGAGTAATTTAGGGCTATGCTGCTCAATAGGGTAGCCCAAGCCATATGGTTCTATAAGTTTACATTTAAATTGATGAAAAATTTAGTTTTTCAGTAACAATAACTACTTTTTTAGTGTTCAGTAGCCACATATGACCCGATTTGGACCAAAGAAACTTGAAATGTTTTCTGGGGATCATAGCTGAAGAGATTTTCCTTTCCTGCTAGACATGGACACCAAGCTGCAGCTCTTGGAAGCTGTAGGCTGCCATCTTGGGGATGTGGAAAGCCCCCTTAAGAAGAAGAAAACACTAAGGATAGTAAAGAGACCAGAAGGAAGAAATTTTGTGTTTGGTGATAGCATAGAGCTGCTACATCAACACTTGCCCAAGTCCTGTTCTATTTCTAGACCTATTATGTTCAATACTGTGGCCACTAGCTTCCTGTGGATACTGAGCAAGTAAAATTTGGCTAGTTTAAAGTGAGATGCATTTTAAGTACACAATACACATTGGATTTTGAAGACAGTATATAATAATAATGTAGAATGTCTCATTAATCCCTTTTTATATTGATTACATGTTTAAAGGTTAATATTTTAGATATATTATGATAAGTAAAATACATGAAGTTCATTGCACTTATTTCATTTTATTTTTTAAATGTGGCTACTAAAAATTGAAATCACGTGTGTGGCTCACATTATATTTCTATTGGACAGTGTCACTTCAGACATTTAAGTTACTTTAACAATAAATTCCTTTCATTGTTCAAGTCAGTTTGAATCACATTTTCTGCTGCTTGCAACATAAAGATTTCTAATCAATGCTTGGCATAACATTTCTGTTTAAACTTTATTTCTGTCCATTCGTGCTTGCAACCATGACACACATACAAATATATATGTGTGTGCACTGGCACTCACACATGCCATAAAATGTGCTTTCCTGTGTTCCTAAATATCCATCTGAGATGCTAGTTCATTATGTAAAACTTTGTGACTGTTCCAATAAAACTTTATGAACAAAAAAAAAAAAAAAAAAAAAAACAGATTTGGAAGTTAGATATTTCCATGACTATAGATATTTCCATGAGTATATTCATTCTATTGATTATTTTCTGTGTTTGATGCTTTTATTTATACACTGAATTGTCATTAAATTTTCTTCTTATTTCAGTTTGGGGGTACTTTTCTTCTCTCTTTGATCTTTTTGATGCCACTGAAATTACAACCATTTACTTAGCTAGTAAGACTGCATATAAGTGGCGGTGGAGAATGAAAAGTAAAACTATCCAGTCAAAAGAACTGAATAATTTTAAAAATGCTAGAGTGTGAGATTTTATACTATAGGAAAGTAAGTCATTACCAGATATGTTATTTAAAGATTTTCTTTAAACTTTTAAGCCTGCACATTTAATTTTCTAGTTTTTTTTTCCTAAAAAAAAAGGCAAAGATAAAATTACAAGCTGTAAGATAGTAATAAAAGTCATTTGGTTATCTGTTTATTAGACTAGAAAACCTTTATCTTCTATGAAATGCATATAGATTAAGGGAAACTATATATAGCCAAGCAAAATAAAACAGTCACGCTGTGTGTTTTATCAAATTACTTCTGAAAAGAGGAAAACACTCAATAATAAGCTGCATATAGCTCCCTTATTACTAGTTATTCTTTATATAATGTTTAAGGAAATTTTTGAGATATCTCTTCTTATCTTTTTTCTATGAAAGTGGTAACTTAAATATAATTGTATAGCATATGTTTTTATTTTTATATTTCTTCCAATTCTTTAGGATATCAATCATTATTGAAATTATGTCCTTCCCCCATCTCATTTCTTTGCTTTTTACCTCTCTGGCTTTCTTTGTGTTGAAAAAGCTGGGTTCTTTCTAGGAGAGAAGTGTCCTATGTATATTCTGATTTCTTTTTTTGTGAAGAAATGGATGAGTATTGAGTAAAGTCATGCTGTAAGTGTCATTTGAAAAACACAAGTTCATTATATTTTGTTATTCATCCTAATTTTCAAGTAGAATTGCAGTAAGCTAATCATTGATTAGGATGCCATTAGAGTTGGCCGATAGGAAGGTAATTTCTGTGAGTGACGTGGAAATTATTTGGCTAAATCATGTGGTTTTCCACCTTTCATTATGATACTGCTTTTGTGAAATACTTGTAATTTTGATTGTAGAAAATTTTAAAATTAAATAGCTGTGTATAAACTTATTGAATTTAATCCCTATATATATTAAGTTCTCATTGGCTGCATGGCACTATAGGAGACTCTTATTTGGAAAATCTTTTATTTTCCTTTGGGACTAGTACCAATGAGTGGGTTAAACAAAGTAATTCCTAAATATGGCCTTAAACTCTCTTCCCCAAAACAAACACATTCCTCAAAATAACCCTGACCGAGCAGAAAAGCAGTAGTTTACCAGGTATCTCTAAACTATATGCCCATATCCTAAAAGTAGGGATTAAGATGGAGATTTTATATGATTAGATTGGACAAATATGGGAATTCCACTCATTCATTTATTTATTCATTCATTCGACCAACATTTATCAAGTACTTATCATAGTGAATCTATGTCACCAAGAAGAAAGTTTGGGAACATTCCTGCTGAGGAGAGTAGGGGTTACATTAGCAATGTTATATTTTATGTATTTGATACCTTGAGTGGATCACTTTTATTATGCTTTCCTCTAGAAGATAAAATAATTTACTGTAATAGTCAGTAATAACCAGTATTTTCTCTTTTCTTCTTAATGGAGATGTAATTTACGTATGGTAATATTCAAGTGTATAATTCAGTGTTTTTTTACATTAAAAAGGTTATGAAACTGTTACCACTATTGAATTCCAGAACTTGAATCATTCTCTAAAATAAACCTCATACCCACTCATATTCATTCCTCACTTCTCTTCCCCCCTGTCAGCTGGCAGACTACTTTCTGTCTCTCTAAATTTGCCTATCCTGGACACTTCATATAAATGCAGCCCTACAATATGTGGCCTTTGTGTCTGTTTTCTTTAACTTAACATAATATTTTCAAGATTCATCTATGTTGTAGCGTGTATCAGTACTTCATTCCTTTTTATGAGTGAATTAAAATATTCCATAGTATGGATGTAGTACATTTTGTATATCCATTTATCAATTGTTGAACATTTGGGTTGTTTCAATTTTTTTTTTTGCTCTTATGAATAGTTCTGCTATAAATATTTGTGTACAAGCTTTTGTATGAACATATGTTTTCAGTATTCCTGCATATACACCTAGGAATAGAATTGCTGGCTCACATAGTAATTTTATGTTTGAATTTGTAAGGAGCTACTAAACAGGTTTTCACAGTAGGTGCATCAGCAGCAGTAACGTATGCAAGTTCCAATTTGTCCACATGGTTGCCAACACTTGTACTTTTTGCTTGTTTGATTATAGCCACCCTAGTAGGTGTGAGGTGTTTTATTTATTCTTTAGTTTAGAAAAAGTGAACCACTTTTTAATAAATCATAAATTTAAAATTTTATACATTATTTTATGATTTACTAAAATTTGCATTTTTATCAAAATTATGAAAATCTTGCAGCTTACAGTAGTTCACTCTTTTAAATATTGAGCACTATTTAAAAATGCAAGAATTCAAATAATGACATAACTGAAGTAGCTCAAAGTCTACTTATTTGTCTGTAAACTCAGAGTCTATTATTGTTCACTAAGAGTCTTCTGATTACAAGAGAAGAGATGTAGTGCCACACAGACAAAAACTATGCCTGAAACAAGCTTGAATAATTACAAAGAATTGTGAACTTACTCTCAAAACAAATGCATGTAACTGAGTCCTCATGTGCCTTGGGCCAGCTGTATAATTGGGACTTCTATGAATTAACTTGTAAAATAAAAGGATAATTAAAAAAAAAATTCTAAGTTGAAGCTTAGTATCTGCTACAGTTGTTTAGAAATTAAGTCAACAAAATGTTTTAGTAAGAAGAATAGTCTATAACTGACATTTTGAATTACAGCACATGTTGACAATAAAAAGCAGATCAAATTTTTTTAGTTTTATTATTTCTAATTTTCTGTATACAACAAATTCCCTTATTACCTACGCCTAGGACAAATCACTCCCACTGCCACACTCTTGGTTTTAAAGCCTTTTTTGTTTCCAAAGGGAATGCTTTTATGTATTACATGGCAAGCGTCTTGGTAAAGCAGAAAAGTTTTCTGATTTGGTTCCCAATCAGGAAATAATAACTCTTCAACCAAAGATCCTAGCCCACCCTTTCATCAGAGTGCAGTAGAAGAAGTGACTAGTGCAAAAGAAAAAAATGCTAGAAAGAAGGCAATAAGGCTTACATAGATAACCTCAGGATCAACCCAAACTATTCCAGAGTAATAAAAAAAACATTATCTAAATCATATTCTAGAAAGCAAATTGCATTAGTTATCTGTTGCTGCATAACAAATTACTCTCAAACTTAGTTGCTGAAAACAATATTTATTATCTCATACAGTTTTTGGCATTCAGGAATTTAAGAACACCTTAGGTGAGTGATTCTGGCTTATAACCTCTCTTATGAGATTCAGTCAAGCTGTTGACTGGCGCATCTGTCATGTGAATATTTGGTTGAAGCTGGAGGATCTGTTTCCAGGCTTACTCATGTAGTTGTTTATAGGAGACTTCAGTTCTTCTCCATATGGACCTCTGAGTAAGGCTTCTCACCACTTGGCAACTGGTTTCTTTCCAATAAGTGAAGAGAGAAAGGGAGGTGGATGGGAGAGGGTGCACAACCAATGTGGCAGCTACAATGTCTTTTACAACTTTTTCTCACAGGTAACATACCATGACTTCTTGCAATATTCTGTTGGTCATCCAGACCAATGCTGGTGCGTTGTGGAAGGAGACTACATAGAGGTGTGAATTACAGAGGGTGGGGATAATTAGGGGTCATCTTAGAGGACAACTAACCCACCAACCTCCCTCGACTTACATTAATTTACAAATTTAGGTATTTATTATTAGAACACACTGCTTCTTCTAGAATGTTGCTTGTTGTTGTCTTCTTTCTAGTTTTCTGAGTAAAGCCTAAAAGTCTTTAGGAATTGCTTTACGTGGGCTGGATGGGCTCTGCTTAGTGATTAGAGTCACCTACTCACCATATCTTTTAACTGAAGTAGGGTGTCCAACATTTAACTTTCCAATTTTTCTTTCAAGGGTAGTTTTAAAAAGAGGCAGGTGTTTTAGCTCTAAGAATACCTGTATGTTTTTAGAACAGAGAAAGCGGGAACAATGGAGGAATGAAGTCATGTATATTTTTTAATCTTGTTTTTACAGTAGGTGGTTTTAAGTCCTACCATATGATGGCTGGTATTTTCAAGAATTGTTTCTTTCTATCAATAGAAAAATGTGTCCCTTCCAACTTTCCATTACTTGAATGTCTGTGTTAACCTAGAAAGACAGTAGGAGACTAAACTTGTAATATTTTCATTACTTGAAAGATTAAATTATGTTTTATTATATGAGTTCTTTAGTATTTTCCCTGGACAGACCTTTTCTTCCCATCACACAAACAATAGGGACAACTTTATGAAACATGAGAGAATTGTATTTTAATACTCTGAGGTGGGATCAAGCTACTTTCATCATATATTACAATTTTCCCCTAAAGAAATTCTAACTATGAGGGCCAATGGGCTCAGGTTACATACAAGAATTATATATACATTATCATTTGTTTTTGAAAGTAATTATTCTAAGGCAAAGTTAGGTTTGAATTTGATTCTGAACAATGATGATGCATTTGAACTGTTAGGGTAATTAGGACTATGTCCCTTTCCCTCTGTTAACATAGATTCACCCACATATTCTTTTTCATGTGTAGTCCTTTAAACTGCACAGCCTTTGAAGGATGGATAGTTTGTATCTGGGGTTTGTGCTTCTTTTCATCTACTTTTTGATTGCCATGTCATTGAAAAGTGCTTAATCAGAGAGAGGATTACAAAATAAAATCACCATTAGCATAAATAGTTTATACTCATTTTAACGCTTCTTTCTTGTTGGTTTATGGAGTTGGGCGTTTGGAAGAGTGGAGAATATATAACTTTCTTTTTTAGTATATTTTGTAAATCAGTTTTTCTCTTCTACTTTGTTTTAACATTTAAAAAAGAGACAAAGTCATCAGAGTCAAATTATGTATTTATGTTTTTGTTAGAAAAATAATTGGTTAAATGAATTGACTTACTAATTTAACATAATTTATTTTGGAAAAATTTTTAAAAGCTAAAATATGTATTTAATATGTGAATGGAAGAAACTGGAAATATATGAAGATATACATTGTATTATACTTATCATCCTTAGAAATGCACTGTTACCTTGTTTAGAGAGACTTCATTCAGTTCCTAAATAATTTTTTTTAAATTCTGGAATCCTTAGAAATACCATTCCAGTGGTCTAGCTAATGGGCAAACTGGAACTAACAGAAAGGAATTTTATTTCTTTATCCCTCACACCCACCCCAATTCCTTGCACAGATTTACATGGCATGGCTCATGTAACACAGTAGAAAGATTCCTGAAAATTGTATTGAACTTTTCTATCCCTATTTTAAATGCACTGAAGAATAGACTACTTAAATGAATCTAAAAGTAATTTTTCTTTTGTAACTGTGGCTTGAAAACATTTAGATTTTATATAACAACTGTGTTTAATCATTCCAAGTTGTTTTTATTCAGAATAAATCCCTAAAGCAAGCTTTGCTGAGTGTCAATCCTTTGCTCTCCCTTATGACTGAATACTATGGTTACTTCTTTGCTTGTAACTTTAATTTATGGAAAACAGGCTTTTGGTGTCCAGAAGGCAGAATAAACTTGGTGAAACAGATGCTAAACCTAAATGGCTTTTAGCATTTTCTGCCCCTGCCTCCTGGTTGCTTTTGTTGCGTTTCTATGGGTACCTTGGATAATGTGAGTCACCCAGGTGGGCAGAATTCATAGAGATTAATTTCTGGCTTGTGAAGAGGAGCAGAAAGCAGTAGAGGGGTAGATGTTCTTAGAATGATCCACATCTGTTCTTTTCTTGTCCCTGTGCTTCCTGGTCACCCACCTCCAGTTTCAGTTGTATTCCCATTTTACATTGAAAATTAATGTAATTAAAATAAATTATGCAGGATTCATATTGTGTTTTAAATAACACTTCCAAAAGTATATCATGGGTAAGTGAATAATTGTGAACAAGATTCTTTTGTTTAAAATAGCAAAATGAAGCTGAATCTCAAAATATTGTTCCCTCTTCACCCAATGGCATCAACAATATAAAATTAAAAATCAGCGCTGACCATTCATCATTCATCCATCCACCCATCCATCTATCTAGTCCAAGGAGGAGAAAACTCCCAATCATCAATGAGAACAAAATACTACTATCTAGCAAAGGAAGCAGATCTAAGTCCCAGAGTCTGCCTGTCTGCCTTTGGTAATAGCACATGTACATTTAGTTGCTCGCTGCATAAACCAAATAGGGGAGATATAAACAAAATGAAATCCTGAAAACACCCTACTCTCATCCCAACTGTAGAGAAGCTAGTGGGGCAGCCTGAGAGAAAGAACAGGGACATTTCCATAAGGGTGGTAGTCTTCTTGCTCACAAGAGAGTAATAATTTTTCCACCTTCATGTCTCCATGAGGGCATGAAAGTGAGGGATAAAAAACAGAATGACCAAATACACTCAAAGCTAGTTAACTTTTGCAATAAACAAGGTTGTAATTGATCAGAAAACAAAACAGGAAAATGGGACAAAGAATTGGAATGTGTAGGGAAGTATATACTAGAATCCCTAGGAGCTGCCTTCAACCTGCCTATTGGCTTAATGCCTTATCTCTATTATATCTGAGGAAGAGAGCAGCTAATTGGGTTAAATAAATCTCCTGAGGTACTCCTCAGGGAAGTAGAGGCTCAGAGGCCCTGGGCTGAGTAAGGGAAACTTTCTGAAGCCACAGGCACTGAATTGATTCCCAATAAAGTGAAGCAGACCTTGGCATAAAATAATTACAGAACCAGAGAGGAGATGGCAAAGCTCCAAAACACTAACCAAGACCCTACCAAAGCCCAAACACTCCCCCTTGACAAATGACCCCCGGTATAAGTAGAACTCAAATTGTAGCTTATAGAGGAAGCGAAATCTCAGCTAAGGTAAAAAGGGAATCAAGGAGAATCGACTTGTGTTCTAATCATGCACATTGAAGTTCTAGATTAACCTGCCCAAGTGTATCGTGGTTGACATGGAGACTAATAACAGGCAAATTAAAAGAACAAAATGTGGGGAATCAATGAAGAACTAAATCTATAGAAACAAGGACACACTATGTTTCCGGGGAGAAAAGTGTGGGTATAAATGAGTAACACTAAAACACACCTTTATTAAGCCATTAAATTTCAAGTATTAATGGCAAAAACCACAACTACTTTTGCACCAACTTAATATAAAGACGAAATAAACAAGTCACTTACACCACAAGCTCAAAAGCAGAAACAGATTATTTAATGATAAAACAGGGGATTACATAGGGAAATTGTGGTAAAGGGCAGAATAATCATTGATATCATTTAAGTATAGATGGAAATTAAACGATCATGAGATTGAGGATTATAGGAAGTAAATATTGTAAATTTTGACAACATACAAAATTACTGTTAAAAATGTTGAGAGAGAGAATCTTGATAATGGAAGATTAAATTGCTCAACTCTCTTTTTAGACATTGATCTAGAAGACTGTGTAGAATAGAATGACTACAACAGACTTTAAAACTTACAAATCACCGAGGGGAAAACACGTATGCATCACATAAAGAGGCAATCCATGTAGAAGCTTTAAAACGAAAGAAACATTACATTTAGAATGTAAAATATAAGAAGTTGATTGCATGTGTTGTATCAATGAATATGAATGTTTAGTACTTCTTAAGATAATGATATGTATGTAATATAAATGAGAACAATACTCATATATTGAGTTACTACATGAAAAAAGAAATCCTATCTATATATACTGTGTACAAGAAATAATTCTAAAGATGTTACTCATTGAATTAAAATTGAACTATAAGGTAAACAGTCAAATACTAACAAAAATAAAACTAAAATTCATGATACTAATTTCAGACTATTAAATCCAAACCAAGAAAAGGGCTAAGTGAGATGAAAAAACTCAGTATATTATAAAAGTTGCAATTCACAATGTGACTATAATCATATAAATCTCTACAGTCTAAATATCTAAAATGAAATAAAATAAAAATTATTCAACTGCAGGAAATGCAAAGAGAATTTAACAAAAATATAGTGGTGGTAAGAGATATTAACTCATCATGTCAGCCATTAAAAGACTATGTAGAAAAAAATTAGTTGCAATTTAAAGGGTCTCAATAAAGTCAATAAAAAGTTAAACCAAATGTAGATGTGGAAATAGATAACTTGATAGCTGGATGGTTGGATGGATTGATGAAGGAATGAATTATGGCTATTTCTAGAGAATCAATCTGTATTGCAATACCTTAGGCCATATACAGAAATGAAACATATATTAGACCTTAAAGGAAACTTTTATGTAGCCCAAAAAGGTAAAATAATATGAACTACCTCACTGGCCAATATGTAATAAAATTAGAACTTAATTTTAGGAAACTATCTTACTTTAGGAACTCTCTCTATTTTAATATTTGTGTAGAGAGTTTTTGCGTATGCATATTCACTATTAATACACAGAAGACTCCTAACTTCATGCTGATTCCTTTAAAGTGTCTATTCTACCCCTCAAGAATTGAAATCGTTTCAGTGTATTTTGTTTTATAAATATTTAACTTATGTTTGCTGAGGTTGAGAAAGGCAATATTCCACAAGGGTCCATTTTCTAAATCTAAGGCATGAATGATTTTTTCATAGTTACAGTATTTATGAAATATTGAGAATTTATGCATGTGAAATGTCTCATAATGGACTATTTTAGACTTAAGCTATTCTTTTTCTTAGGTCTCCAGTGTAAAATTCAAAGAGTAGAAGCTATACCAAATGAATATGCTGTGTTTCTTGTGCTATAGACTCCTCAATCTTTACAGGAGTCTTATTTGCTCAGCTAGATTGGTCTAAAAGAAATGGTTTAATTTTCTCTCAAATAATTCAACCTTCAAAAAGAAACCTTCCATGTTGTTATTTTTGCAGTTGTAGCGCATACTGGGGGGCTCTGCCAGCTTGGCATTAAATGTGTTTGTTTTATGTAGAGTTTGTTATTAAAGTAGTGGCTGAATTACTTGACATAATTTGCATAAAGTCATATCTCAGTGATAAAAATTAATGTATTGAGGACTGTGAGTGAGTTGGAATGAATCATTTATTTCTTAATAGAAAAAGGCTTTATCTTCAGTTTCTATCGCACTTGAACTTCAATTACCTGGAATGTTTTCATTTGTTTGTTTATTTGCATTTACTTAAGTGTTAATGATTATTCAGTGGTTTCAGCAGGAGAGTGTTTTAGATCTGTCTTTAACCTTAGTCTAATCATAGAAGGAGTTGGCACATATCAGAACTGTACTGTAAAAGCACCCCTAAAGCTTGACAATGTTCTAGTGATTCCATTAGCAGCTATTAAATGGAGGTTTAATGTCTTTGCCATTTGGGGATCTGACAGACTGAAACTTAGTATTCGTTTTGGCCCGTGTGAATATCATCTGCTCATCCATGCTTATAAAAATGAAATAAAAAGTCAGTCTTTGTTCTTGCTCTTGCAGAAGCAATTGTCAATTTTTATGAGGAAAACAATGAACATGTCACCCTGGATTTGGCAGCAGGGAAGAGCAGGGAGTATATAAATTGTCTTTTTGGGTGCCAACTGTTATGCACCAGAATTGTTTATATTAGTGAAATGGTTGTAAGTCATGTAAATTGTATTTTTTTCCTTAGCTATGTTTTGTGGTGGGGAGGGGGTACGTAGGGGAATGTGCATTAAATCTGAAATGGTCTCATGCTTAAATACCACAATGTGGTAGACAGTTAATCTTCAAAACAAATAGTGAACATGCGTAACCGCTTTATTGCCATCAACATATGTCACTCTGTAATTATCCTGGCTTATACCTTAGGATGGGCTAAGGATGCAAGCGCTGTCTCAGCTCAGAGAATATTGTTTTTATTTTTGGGGTTCCAAACAGAAGGTATTGGGAGAAAAATATCATGTGGATTTGCCCAATATTGGTGCTCATAAAAACAATAACCCTGAAATTATTAGTGCTGTCTGTTCAGGACCTAGGAGAGCAGGTGTTGGGTAAGTCTGACTAAACAGCTGTGTCAATATACCTTGGCTCATCTGAGACTGTTTGGGAAAATTCCTGAGGAGGCTCACAACACCACACATAGTCATTTCCAGTTACCTGGTGGTGACAAGCACAAGTGGCATATAGAGACTGGGTTGCAGCTGACCTTCCGATGACCAGGGAATACCTCCAGAGAGACTGCGATGCAGTTGGCAACTGAAAAAAGAGCCACTTGAATGCTGATTCTTGACGATAGGTATCGCCATTGAGGCAGCAAGCCCAACTATTTAACTTTTTTCTTATTTGAAAACTAAAAGGGATGGTTGTATAGAAAAATGTGGGTGAGAATGAACACAGACCACAAACTGACCTTTGCAAGAAATGTAGCTGTAATTTTCTGTAGATTTTACCCATGTAGTCCTCTATACCTAGAGAGATCGTACATCCAGGTTTGCCCAGAAGAGTCCAGGGTTATGACTTGTCCTGACCCTCCTTCTTCCCTCTCAAGAGTTTCCCAGTCATGCCACCATAAGAACCATCCCACCATAAGAACTTTTCCCTAAGTTCATTATCATAGCAGGGCCTTGCTACTTCAATGGAGAGAGCCATGGGGATTTGAAATACACAGAGAAAGGCCTATCAATACATTATAATATCATTTCCTTCAAAGTATTTGGAGATTTCCTTCACCTGTCTCTAGTTCTCCAAAGGGTGTGTGTAATGTTATACTATGTATAACAGGATGGAAATTGCTGGCCAAAGGAGCAGCACGCACATTTCTTGGATAATGTAATGCTTTATTTGGGAGGACATGACATCCTTCAGGGAGGCTCATTGGTTTTATGAGATCATTAGTTTACTTATTATTCAATAAATTTAACTCCTCTACACTCAAACCTGTAGTAAAATACGTTTTGTGACTGTGATATTATCTTTTCAGAAGTTAGGCTGGGCTGGCAATAGCTGGCTGGAACATGGTCTGGGGAGGAAACGGGTAAGGTCGAAAGTGGTGAGGCAAGTTGCTGAAGAACAGGAATCCGCTATGCGAAAGAATCAGAGTGCACCCTTAGGGGCCTTCATTTAGGGGTCTTGAAATATGTCACACTCTCCCAAAACTAATTCATGCTTCAACTGCCCTCATTAATCATAATCAGTTATGAAAGACCATATTGACAGTAACTACCTACGTGGATCACATTTTGTAAATCAGGTTTTAGTTGCAGTATACACCATACTGACCAAATTTGTGTCCATGTAAATCACTGTTCATATACATCCAGATTCCATTTACATGCATACAGGCACATGCGTACATACATACAGATATACATGCATTTGCATAAGGAGTGCATATAATTATATATCAGCATATAGAGAAGTATCTTTGAAACCAAGTGATCTGGCTCCAAAACTGTCCTTCCATGCACACTGTTTGCCTCCTTTCCTGCCCTTAGCTTGGGGCTGGGAAGGGACTACCTGCCTCTCTCTGATTCCAAGTGACCTCAGAAAGCACACCTGCTCTTCACATTCACATATGTTTAATTCATACCTTTCTAATGCCTGGAGGTGATTTGGATATCTGGATGGTTTTTTTCCCTTTTTCTTTCCTACTTCTTCAGAATATTCTTTCCCATTTTTTTTTTTCAATGCTACCAGAAGGATTTTTTTTAAATCACAGGCCTAATACTTTTATGTCTGTTTCCCAGAAACTTTTGGTAGATCCGTACTGTGTGAAAAATTAATGCCTCATAGCATGGCATTCAAGGGCCACTCTGATCTGACCTGCAGTTTCTTGCCTCCCTTTTGCATCATCTCTGCCAGGAAACCCAGACCAAGTCTGTGCTTCCCAAGCCTTGTTCCTTCTCCGTGGTCTTCTTGTGTTCTCGGCTCCTTTAAGGTTCACCTGAAATGCAGCGTTCTACCAAGCACTGGCCAATTCTCATAATCAGTTTTTCTTTTCTGTAAGCATACTGGATTTTTATCGTTTAAGCAGAACCCTATCAATGTCTTGAATTATGACTGTGTGCGTACCTGTAGTACCTGCTAATTATAAACTCCTGGAAGGCAGAGGACATGTCTTTTTATTCTTTGTGTCTCTCCTAGCATCTAACACAATATCTAGTAACTAATAAGACTCAATAAATACATGCAAAGTGAAGACAAAAATTAATTCCAAGCTAAAAAATGTTGCTAAAACTTTGAAAAGACTCCTTGTTGAGGATCAAGGTTTTTGATGATGGCAAATGCCTGAATAACCAGTATTTCTCAAAATAAAGCCCCCAAATTACCAACCAATCATTCTGTCCACAGGTTACCTATAATTTAAAAGAAAAATATTTGTTCATGTATATACATTCAAAATTTTTGAAAGTTTGAAATGTAAGTTT
>NW_012105098.1:168181-202855 GCF_000951045.1 Mandrillus leucophaeus | reverse complement strand
CCTCCCCTCTCCCCCGACCCCACAACAGGCCCCGCTGTGTGATGTTCCTCACCCTGTGTCCAAGTGTTCTCATTGTTCAATTACCATCTATGAGTGAGAACATGTGGTGCTTGGTTTTCTGTCCTTGTGATAGTTTTCTCAGAATGATGGTTTCCAGCTGCATCCATGTCCCTACAAAGGACATGAACTCATCCTTTTTCACGGCTACATAGTATTCCATGGCGTATATGTGCCACATTTTCTTAATCCAGTCTATCATTGATGGACATTTGGGTTAGTTCCAAGTCTTTGCTGTTGTGAATAGTGCCACAATAAACGTACGTGTGCATGTGTCTTTATAGCAGCATGATTTATAATCCAATTGGTATATACCCAGTAATTGGATGGCTGGGTCAAATGGTGTTTCTAAATCTAGATCCTTGAGGAATCACCACACTGTCTTCCACAATGGTTGAACTAGTTTACAATCCCACCAACATTGTAAGAGTGTTCCTATTTCTCCACATCCTCTCCAGCACCTGTTGTTTCCTGACTTTTTAATGATTGCCATTCTGACTGGTGTGAGATGGTGTCTCATTGTGGTTTTGATTTGCATTTCTCTGATGGCCAGTGATGATGAGCATTTTTCCATGTGTCTGTTGGCTGCATACATGTCTTTTTTTGAGAAGTGTCTGTTCATATCCTTTGCCCAAGTTTTGATGGGATTGTTTGATTTTTTTCTTGTAAATTTGTTTATTTGTAGATTCTGGATATTAGCCCTTTGTCAGATGGGTAGATTGTAAAAATTTTCTCCCATTCTGTAGGTTACCTGTTCACTCTGATGGTAGTTTCTTTTGCTATGTAGAAGGTCTTTAGTTTAATTAGATCCCATTTGTCAATTTTGGCTTTTGTTGCCATTGCTTTTGGTGTTTTAGACATGAAGCCCTTGCCCATGCCTTCATAGTCATTTTTTTAGTCTTACTAAGTACTATTATGCTCTCCATGGCTATGAAAACATTGCAAAGTGTTGGCCATGTTGTCTCAGCAAATATTCAGTTAATGGTGCAGTTTCCCCCAAAATATATAATTTCCTGTAATTTTTTTCTAATTATTTATATCTGTTTTTTTTTCTTTTTTATTGTTGGTATTTGGATGAATCATATTCTCTATTCACAATAAGCAGATCACCAGCACAAAAGCATTCACTAGAGAAGGGGTGTTCAATCTTTTGGCTTCCCTGGGCCACACAGAAAGAACTCTCTTGAGCCACACATAAAATACCCTAACACTGACAATAGCTGATGAGCTAAAAAAAAAAAAAAAAACGCAAAAAAACCCTCATGATATTTTAAGAAACTTTACAAATTTGTGTTGTGCTGCATTAAAAGCCATCCTGGGCCTCATGCAGGCCGTGGGCTGCAGATTGGACAGTGCCAGAGGATAAATATTGTAATTACACTAGTAATATAAATACTACAATCCATATATATATTTTTAATTTTAATATAGGGACAAGGTCTCTTTATGTTGTCCAGGCTGGTCTCAAACTTCTGGGCTCAAGCAATCCTCCTTCCTTGACCTCCCAAACTGTTAGAATTAAATGATCCACTGCACCCCGCCTACAATTCAAATTAATGTAAAAACTGCAAGTGGCTGGTGGTCAGGACTCCAATGCACATATAGACTAGAATTTGTTCATATCAGGAGAGTGTGATGATTTTATTCAAGCGGCCACAAAAGAAGTTTGAATTGGAAATAAGATGTGAATTATTTTTATACTTTATTTTATATATTTACCCCTTGTCCAATTATAATACATTTGTCACATAGTGACTTTGAACCTTTGAAACTTTCTTCTAGCTTTCAAACAAAACACAATGACCTTTTTGTTGAACCAATTAAATTTCTCTGGAAAGTAAGATAATACTTTCCCCATCAAAATTAATGTATTTTCTTGCAGAAGGTGGGGAAATCACCAAAGTCACAGCAGCATAATTCAACTTTGCACTCTTTGTTAAAAATAATCAGGGTAAATGTCACAATATGACTGCGATGGTGATAAAACAAGCCAAAAGTTTAATGACAAATTTTATGTCCAGAGGGAAAACATAATGAAGTTTTGGCAACATTACTGAACCAAACGGACAGCCCTGGGATCTGCCTGCACTGGAAAAGCAGTGGCTGTCCTGGAAGAGTGATTCTATATTCTGTTCTGTAGTACTTACTATGCTTACTATAGTACTATACGCTATTCTTACTATATACTATATACTACACTTAGTATAGTACTTCCTATAGAACACAGTACCTAAGAACAATCTGTGTAAATCAGCATTTGGCACTTGTGTGGTACACATATGAGGGAGTGGCGCCTGGCAACTATTTGCCTTACTTGTTACTGGAAATCCAAACTCTAGCAATGGAAGTTATTTTTAACTCAGTAAATGGTTATCTTGGAGTATGTGATGTAGCCCAGAAAAGATACTCTGGGTGAAGACGGATGGAGCACAACCATATGTGCAACAAGGAAATTCTCACACTGCTGTATTCACAGATAACATTTGGTGGTCAACGCTGCTTCCTGATACTGATTTGGTGATGAAAGAAGTAGTCAAAAAATTATAGCCATAGATGTAAGTCTTTGGGATTTATTTTCTGGGGTTTCAAGGATAAAGTTCTGTTTTTCCAAACTGAAGTTCACCAGGGAGTAGAGAAAAAATGAATCACTCAATTTTTTTTTAAAGGCATGTTTTTCATATGACACCAGTAATACAAATAAAGACCACTTTTATTTTGTTGCAGTTATTCAAGTGACACCCACAGCAATGTATTTGATATCTGAATAACCTAAACCCTTCTTTTCTGGGCAGAAACATTTTATTCCAAAGACATCTAAATATTTGAAAGAAATACGAAACATTTGCCGCTGTTCCTAATGACAATTAATTTTAAATAGGGCTTCTCTAGTACAGTACAAATAAAGAATAACAAAAGAAACAAGTTGGGATGTGAAACTGGAAGCATCTGGGAGTAACCATTACCACGACATTTAAATTGTGACTGAAAATGTGCAAATAGCAGGTTTTCTTTAACTGATATGAAATGATTTTTTATTTAAAAAATTTTTACATCAGGTATAACTCCCAATGCTGACGAGTTGATGGGTGCAGCACAGCAACATGACACAAGTATACATATGTAACAAACCTGCATGTTATGTACATGTACCCTAGAACTTAAAGTATAATAATAATAAAAAATAAATAAAATAAAAAAAATTTTATATAAATTTCTGTTTAATGTTTAAAAATGTACCTAAAAGATGATGTTTTCATTTCTGTCTAATGTTCATTAAGTGAATTTTAAGTAGTGGAAAATTGAAGAAACACCACCATTGATATGAAAGTGGTGACTAGTTTTGAAAAATTTCAAAAAAATTGTTTATAATAAATGCTTTCAGGCATAAATATTTTAATAGTATAAAGCACGTTACAAATATGGACTCACTAGCAACAATGTAATTAAGTACAGATAATATAATTTATGATTTAAAACATTTACAATTTATGTGTTACATTCATTCCCAACCTTTGAACTTTCAATCTCATACAGCTTTGATACATTTTGCAACTTGCAAAAATAATTTTTGATTGTTTCATAAATTGATAATGTCTTCTACATAAGTATTTTCTGCTCTTTGTTTAATCTTTCTCTTGAGGCGTCTATTTTTTATTTTTCCTATTTTCTCATGAAGAATGAAATGCTTTAGTGATAAGGAATATAGGATTTCTAGAAATCTCGGTAATTACTGAAATCTTTGCATCGTGCAGAGTGTCTGTGTTGAGTGTTCTGATACTTATGTATTTACTTTTGGTAATCATCACTGTAGCAGTGAAAATGGAAATCAGGACCTTGTTTTCTTGTCTTGTTTTAATTCTTAGCTTCCCAGTTTTACAGATAGTAAAGAGATCAAATAAAGTAACATACTATTTGTCCAATGTAAAGCTAATTTGATCATATTTTGCTTCTCGAAAGGCAGAATTCACCCAAAGTAGCACAATCAAAGCAGGGCGTAGTAGAGCAAGGTCTCCTCCACTTTCCTCGTATTTCGTTGACTGAGGCAGGTTGTGATCAAAGAAATAGATTTCATCAAAAAAGTCTTTTTGTTTGGTTTTTTACATTTTCCGTCTCTTTTCCTGACTCCTTTGTATGACGAAGTTCGTCTGTACACCTGACTTTTCATTCCTTTATTTTAGAAAAGTAATAGTTTCTGGGAGAGAAGAGAGGAAAGGAAAATGATCTTTTATTTTGAAACCAGGAAAGACCAAGATGAGGCATCCTGAGATGCCAATTTTATGAATTTGTCTTGAGAAGACAAGCAAAAAATGATAATAAGCTGTTCTTTAGCATAGAAATTTGTTTCTGGTTTTGTCATCATGATTAATCATTCTGATTTGCAGCCTTACTTGTTTCAATTATTGAGGCCTCGATTTAATGTGATTAACAGTTTTGTTCCATTTATGGAGCAGTACTGGCCCCTAATTTTTGAGAACAGGATAACCCTTGATTGGCCTTATGTAAATAAATCGTAGCTTAATGCCCTTGAAATTGGAGTATCCCCCAAGAGAACAAGCTGTAAATCAGAGTAGAAAAAAGTGAGCCTTACCCTGGGGGTGGGAGCTCCACATGGCATATTCAAGATGAACCAAATGCGTTTATTTCAGAATTTTAATTCATGGTACTTTTTCTTTTTCAAATGATGCTGTCATCTTGAAATGACAGAGATTGAGTGCTAAATTGCTATTGCATAATTTTCGTTATATCTCATCTATAGGCTGGATTTGATTGAAAGTTCAGATTTTATGAAGAATGTTTTGCATAGGAAATTTTGAAATATGGGGAAACATTATTTTTACATAAAGAAAAGGAGAACTCTGTGTTTGTAAAACGGAGTTAGCATTTTTTTTTCCCCCAACCAGGGTCTTTGTGTAATTATAAGCAAATAACTATTATCATTCCAACAGATTTTTTTTCCTCTTTGATTCTTTCTAGCAGTCTCTCTATGTACTCCTTACCCCTTTTTATGCCTCAAAATTATTGTATGCTGTTTTTTAATTGTAAAGAGGCTGAAACAATGCCCTGGAATCCATATCCAGTGGTGACACGAGACTAATCATTGCCTCTATCTAAGTAATTTGAAAATGGGTCCACACCATAGCAGTTCCCATGAAAATTGGTGTAACTTCCTAGATAAATAACTTAAGGTATGAACTCACAAGGAATTATCATACAACAATGAAATGATTCCACATGGCAACGTGGACCTGTCTCAGAACCATAATGTTGAATGAATGAAGCCAGATATGGAATACACACTGAATGATTCCAATTATGTGAAGCCTTAAAACAAAGAAAATTAATCTATGTAGTCAGAAATCAGAATTGTAGGGTAGTATCTCTGTTGGGTGAGTAGGGCCTGGAAAGCATATGGGGGACTTCTGGGGCATTGGTCACATCTTATTTCTTTATCTGTGTGCTGGTTGCAAGAATGTGTTCGGTTTGTGGAAACCCATGGAGCTGTATATTACGTGTATTTTTCCACAAAGATTTTTTTTATACTTTGAGAGAATGTTCAAAGGATGTCCTCTTACTGTGAACAACCTAAATGATTGGAGTTAATGACACCCTTGCTGTTTGAGGGTACATTTTTCAAAGGTTTTTTAGTCACAGATCCCCATATTCACTGAAGCTCAGTAGAATATCCCCTACTTGATGACAAGTAATTTGCTTCTTTCTTTAGTCCCTGCTTTCACCTCTGGCCATGAAGAATCCTACTTTCCACTGGTGAGTTCAGAACTTTCTACCAGCGGCATTTCTCCAGCCCAAAGTAAATATCCTAGGACACGGAAGAAGCAGTATGGTCCCTGCCACACTCTGACTCATCTTATCCCTGCAATTCAGTTTTCTTGTTCCTCACCAGCACTTGCAGGTGTGAACTGGCAGGAACCTTTCCACAGATTTTCCAATGTCTAATACACCACCTAAGAGGTAAATAGCCTGACGGCAGAGAAGCTGACAATGGGCAGAAAGGTTTGGCTCATGCACCAGATGAAAGCTCTCTACGTACTTTGGTCAGATGAGTCACATGACATTAGCACTTTAAACACAGAGTTAGCTATGCCACTTGTCTTGGTTAGCTCGGGCTACTATAACAAAGTACCATATACCGGTTGACTCATAAACAACACACATTTCCTCCTCAGAGTTCTGGAGTCTGTAAGTTTGAGATCAAGGTGCCAGCAAGCTCAAGTTCTAGTGAGAGCCCTCTTCCACTTTGCAGATTCCGTCTTGTTGTGTCCTCACAAGATGAAAAGAGAGTGAGAGAGTTCTCTAGGGCTCCCTGTTATTGGGGCACTAAGCCCATTCATAACGGTTCCACCCTCAGGACTTAATCACTTTCCAAAGGCTTCACCTCCTATTATGATCACACTGGGGCTGAGGATTGCAGTCCATGAATTTTGGGAGAACACAAACATTCAGTCCATTGCATCACTCTCAAAAGTAAAGAGGCTTTTTATATAGGAAAGCGTTTTCTGTCTTTAGAAATCATAAAGCTAATGGTTCACTTGAGTGAGGCAAGATGATCTCTGGGGAAAAGAGTGGGATGTGTAGCCAAACTCCCTAGGTTCTGATTATGGCTGAAATCTAGGCTGAATGGGTTAAAAGTTTATGTTCTTGTGTTTCTTCAATTTAAAAAAAAATGAAATAAGGAAAATAATAGCAATAAATAATAAGGATATAGAAGAACCCATCTTGTTTAGGGTACCAGGGGTTATATTAAGAACTCAAAAATGGTAACTGTTGTTAGTACATAGTGTAGAGTTCTCTATTCATGGTAGATAGATAATCAATAGATGTTGCCTAATGAATATAATTTGTCAGGTGATTCTGATCTTGCGGGCACCCCTCTTTCCCTACAGAAAACTCTTCAAACTCACCTAGACTTCAGGCTGCAATCCTGTCTGCCATGCAGTTTGCTCTCATCTGGCCCTTGCCTCCCTTCCAGCCTCATTTCTCACTGCTCTCTCTTGCCCTTTATAGTCTAGTGGGACCCCCAGGCTTGGAGCATCCCTAACACCCTGTCTGTTTCTCTAGGATTTTCCTTAGCCTGCCCCCTACACCTGAACTGCCCACCATGCTACTCTTTACTTGGGAAACTTCTCTTTTCCTTTCCTTTCTTCATATTCATCTTCTTCAGGAACTTACCGACTCTTCCTAGTGACACCAGGCTCAGTGAGGTGAGCCTCTTTTGAGATTCCATTGTGCTGGAGGGTAATCTCTGAGCCTGTCATGTATCTCTCTTTCTTCGTTAGACCAGGAGCTCCCTGAGTGTAAGAACAGCGGTTTTATCTCCACTGGGGATCCCAAGTACTTAAAACAGTTCTTGGTATTAATCTATTGAATGAATAACTGAACCAACAAATAAATGGCAAAAAAGAGATATAGGTGGTGATCTTCCTTAGAACTATAATCTCTGTATTTAGATCTAGCATTTTCATTTAGAACATGAGGAATAGGAAAAAAAAAAAAAAAAAAAAAACAAAGAAAAAAAAAAAACATAAAACGACCCAATGGCTTATAGCATGTCTCAGTTTTGATTTTGCAAAGCTGGTGCTTTGCTTCTATGAGTTACCAGCAATGCTAGTCAACTCCGAGTCAGACATCCTGGTGTGTGGGTTTTAAATAATGCATTTCCTTTACCCTTAGGTGGTAAGGTGTGACATTTGCTGCTTTGATAAAATTTCCAGATGATGGTACTTACACAGGTGCAATAAGGTCCAAGTTGTTAACCTTATCTCACTTGCAAATCTGCAATTTCCTTTTTTGTCACCTTCGCTCTGAGATGTGACTAAAGAAGTGATGGCAAGGATATGAAGGATTAGGCAAGAGACGTCCTGGGTTGGGAGACTGCATTCTATAGTAAAAATCCCTTGTCCTTTATTTCTCAGGTTGACCATCAGGGTAACCACTAGCTCATTGCTCAGCTTTTCACTTTACTTTGATTGAAGTCATCAGTGACTTAGAAAAAAAGATTTAAAAATGTAAGATTATTGCTTTTCATCTTAGTAATAGAAGCAGTAGCTTTCTTAATGGTAATCCACTTTTTTTCCCCTTTGGTTTTCTTTTTAGGAAAGACTGGTCACTTTATCTCTCATTGACTTGTAATAAGTATCACGTATCCCCTTGACTCACCCCAGTTTAAGACACTCTTCGATAAAACTTGTAGTGCTTTGTACCTTCAAGTTAATTACCCAAGTATCCCTTTCTACCAGATCTCCTTCCCTAAGCCCATCCTATACAGAATTTCTGGAACAACCACCCTAGGCTTGGGTGATTCATTTCAGCTTTCTTCCTATTTTTCCAGGAGAGGGGAATAGAGTGCCTGGGGGAGAGAATGGGAAGTCAGGTGTCTTCAGAGGAAATAAGTGGTTTCCTGTTCCACTTCTTTTCCTTCTAATTCTTTCCTCTTAGCAGACCCTCTGAAAACCTAGATTTGACTCACTAGCCATACCTGTATTAGCTAAGCCATTCATACAAATGCTTTTTTCCTCCTGCTTTTCTCTGGACCCTGGCAGCAAAATTAAACTTTAAAAGTAAAAATTAAAAAATTTCATCATTAAATCTGTATCAGATTAACTTTTTCCTGTTGTGAGTTTTACGTGATTTCAGCACTAAGCTGGTCAAATAAGTTCCAGTTTCCTAGTCTATTACTATTATCTTTTACCATTATTTAGTCACATTTTGAAAAAGTTGACTTAGTCAGATCTGGCTTCTCTAACAAAATGCCACAGACTGGGTGGCTTAAACAATGGACATTTATTTTTCAGGGTTCTGGAGGCTGGGAAGTCCAACATTAAGATGCCAACAGACTCAGCATCTAGTGAGGAACTGCTCTCTGGGATTGGATACAGCCTCCTTCTCTTTGTGCACTCACAATGCCTTTTCTCTGGTGCATGCTCTCAGAGAGAAGGGCACTAATCCCATCATGAGGGTCATGCTTTCGTGACCTCATCTAAATCTAATTAACCCCTCCCCCCGGGCTCCACCTCTGAATACCATCACATTGGGGGCTGGAGCTTTGACATATGAATTTAGGGAAGACACAGGCATTCAGCCCATAAAAATGGTTATGTGAACTTGTTGTGTTTGTGCAGCTAACATTGAATGGTTCTTTCATTTAGTAAGTGTGTTTTGATTAGTTGCTTCTTTTGCAAGTGTGTGTTTTGATGATTTACTCTTTCTATAAGCTCAACAGCTAGTGTTGACTAATAGCATTTAAGTTAGTGTCCTGAATAGTTTCCAATTGACCCCTAATCCATTCTTCACCCTTTGACACACTGATCTCTCTGAATTGCATCACCTGAGCTACCCCAGCCAATCAATGATGGGCAATGGCAGGAAATCTGAGTACAGGACAAGAGAGCAGTCAAGGTGTTTATTATTGCACCTGCACATGCTAGTTAGTGGTGGCTGTATCCCTCTCTAGAAGCAGCCCTCTTTCCCAGCCATATTTCTTACTGGGCTCTAATAACCACTTTCTCCCATTGCCCTGTCAGGCCCACAGGTGGCCAGGGTTCCCCATTGCTATGAACCTCAGGGTGCTTTATCATTTTACACCTTTGAAAATAGCCCCCTCATTAAATTCTCTTCAATTACCACTTGGAGTGTGGCAACTCTCCCTGTGCCCCCACCACCCCTCCCATTAGCAACACATAATGTGTAGTTCCCATTATAAAATAAATGGAGGTGTTTTATCACTTTAGTTTGAATCATGCCAAGCTCCCTTAGCAGTGACACATAATAGAGGATATTCTCCACCTTTGTGGAAATGGCTTCAAATGGATATGTTTTTGAAACATGTGGCTTTCAACTTGCAGGTTTCTTTTCTAAAACTCTTCAAATAGGCATCTCTTCCTCTTTGTTAAAAGTAATAAAAATAATAAGACAATAATTATGATTGTAATAATACCAATAGCAGTAGTAATAATAATAGTAATCAGCATTCACACTATTTAGAAAATGTTTTTGCATATGTGTTTCCCATCTTATCCCTACAAAATCCCCAAGTGATAGTTAACATTTTTTTTTCCTGATTTTACAGGTGAGAAAATGGAATTTCACAGAGAAACTCTGTTCTTTTCACACACCTCAAATTTTAGTAAAAGGCAGGCTAAATTCAAATAGGGTCTTTCAAGTACAAATCTTTTAACTCTACCACAGCAGAAGTGTGGTAGTGAAAATAGAGAGATTAGGAGGTCAATGACATTATCTTCAATTTGCGTTTGTGCTGAGTTCATTTTAATAGATGTCCTTGGCCCTGTCACCTGTTTGCAAAGCAAATGAAAATCTCATACTCAGTTCCTGCAATATTCGTCATTTTCTTGAAGGATAGCTACCGGTTTCTCTGTTTACCTGAGTCCATAATTCATAAATCCTATGATAAGATCATTAACTTGTTGAGTAGACTGCAAAATAGGCACTAATGGAATATAAAGTAACTCAAGAGCTTTGATGTCTCAGTTACAGGATGACAAGGAGTTATGTATTGAATACACATTTATCACCAGGAAGTCTGAAGATGTTGACCATGATTCTGTTCTTTTCCTTTAATCTCCATTTCTTGCCAATCCAATGTATTTTTCTCCCTCAAATGCATAGGCCACTATCTGCAACACATTATGTTTCTACCCACAAAGTTAAAGAGGAACTTTCTTTTTCCTTTTTAATGTATATATATAGAGAGATTGAATGCAATATTCAAACTGTACTTGTAACATAATTTTATTATGTTTCAAACCCTATTAATCATAGAATACAAAAAAAATCTTTTCTAGAATCTCATTTTTCTCCTGTTTTTCATAAAACACAAAGGGTAAAGCCATTGGGGGAAAAATGTGTCTTTTGTTATATGATGAAAGTATGACCTTTAGGAAAACCCTTCTCCCCTATTTTCTTCTGATTTTGGTTCACTCTCTGCCTTTTTTTCCCTCTGTTTGTGTGTAGCCAGTTTTGTCAAACATATGAGTCTCTGGAATTTTTGTAGAAATAAGAGTTCAATCGAGACTCTTGGGATTTTCTATCTTGGTTTTTCAAAAATATGCAACTCTATAAGTTGATGTAGAACTAGAGTGATTGAAATATACTCTTTGACAGAGGGTGAAGTTAAGGGTTATTTTGTAATCCACTTTTTTTGGAAGATAAGAATAAAAATATGGTTTGCTTTATTTTGGGGAAGACCAAATGGAAGGCGCAGACAATCATTTCTTTCACAAACTCTAATTATGTAAGGAGATTGATTGATTGGTTGCTTGATTGATATGGGAGAATGAGTTTTTTCCTGCCATGCACAGCACTGGACAGTCTAATTCCCTTATCCTAAGGGAGTTTATAATCTAGTAGAGGAGTTATAACACACATACATGGGCATACACACACACACACGCATGGGCACACACACATGCATGGTCACACCCACACAATAAAAATATGCACTATTAGCCTAGTAAAGTACAAGCAAGGCATTGTTGGAGAGCAGGAGAGGAAGATGCTAAATTCTCAGAGCAGTGGGAAAGGTTGTATCTTGGGGCATTTGAGTTGACTTTCCCAGGAAAATATTGAGGAAGGAGAAGTATTTCAGGAAAATAAAATAAATGAGAACTGCTTAGAATGTTCTCAGAGACTAAGCCCAATGGCTTAATAGGAACAAAAGGCTCATGACAGGTGCAGGTAAGAGTTATGTTAGAAATGTAAATGGAGATAGGGCATGGAAAGTCACTGGATGCTCTTGTAAAGTTCAAACTGTATTTCAGAGACAATTGGAACCCCTTAATATTTGGCCAGGGTGTGTTGAAAGTGGTTGAAAAAGATGGGACGGTGAGAATAAGGAGGCTTTTACAATTATCCAGGAGAGCATTAAGAAGAGAAATCTCTAAGCTTGGGCACTGGCAGTGGAGTGGAGCAAGAGGACTAGTGCGAGAGAGATTCTGGTACAAGAAATGGTGAACTATCATAGCGATTTGATATGAGGGCAAAGGCAACAATTCCGAAGTTTCAACAATTCCAGAAGTTTCAATTAACAATTCCAAAAGTTTCAACAATTCCAAAAGTTTAACAATTCCAAAAGTTTCCAAAAGTTTAATAATTCCAAAAGTTTAACAATTAACAATTCCAAAAGTTTCAATTTGATATGAGGGCAAAGACAACAATTCCAAAGTTTCAACAATTCCAAAGTTTCAACTAAGAGCATCGTAGAAACCACTCTATTGAAATTTCAGCAACTTTTCAAGTTTGATTTATTTGGAGAGTATAATAGAGAACACATATTTTCTGAAGAAGTACTAGTCATATTTGTGTTTGGACCCTACTTTTTATAAGACCTCCTTTAGTGTCACACCTATGAATCATTTATTTATTCAAAAAATTAATGACCTCCTATTCTATGGCATGCATAAACAGGAGAAAAATAGACATCATCCCATTTACCTTCACCCTTCCACCCATATCTTCTCCCCACTACCTGCCCCCAGTGCTTTTCGGTTTGGGTAAGGAGAAAATATCAATAGAACAAGTGACTTAACCCATTATATTCCTTGATCTAATAGTGTTTTTTAAATATGTAATTGAAATTGGGTCCATTTTTTCTGGATACATAAATTATTAGTAACTGATCTGCAATAATTTCAGGAACAATTAATCAATTATCTATGCTTAATTTGAGCAGATGATAGCTAATTCCATGTGTCCAGAACCTATCTTTGTAAATTATTTTGATTATTTTCCTTACTAGAGAGATAGAAGTTTTGCAGGAAGTTGACATGGATCAAGGAGTGGATGACACACACATATGCATGCACATGCACACTGCTATACAATGGACAAAAATGTCATAAGGTATAAGGAGCAGCAGAAGTTTTTATTAGATAATTCACCTTTAAATCCTGGTTTTGCCTCTTTGCCATGTGGATCTGACATGTCAGTTCACCTCTCTGAGTCTCAGTTTCTACATATATACAATGGGACTAATCTCCAGCTGGCTGTAACAAGAATTAACTTAGATAAATCTGAAAATGATTAATGCAACTGAGAACATATATGCTCAGTAAAAAATGTCATTTACAGGTCTTTTGGGAATAGTACAAACTGGACCTAAATCAAATTATATAATTATAGTATGATAATTTGAGTTATATTTATATAATATGAAATTTATTAATAAATAATTATAATGTAATAACATATAATAATGTAATATAATATAGTATAATTAATAAAATATTACCTCCTACACACTGGTTAAAAGTGTTCATGTACTATTAACTCTAGTTAAAATCTCCATGTGTTTCTTCTGATCTTAGATCAAGAGGAATCTCATGATATTCATACATACTGCCATTCTAAGTGGACTACTAGTAAATATACAAAGAAGCTGTAATAAGCATATGGCTTAGTATAGAAGAGAAGAAAAATACAGTAAATTACAATTTTCTTTTAAAAAACACCATCTGGATGCTGGTTCAGCTGTATTATCTCACTAATTTACATTTTATTTTCTCAAGAGACAAAGGTATATTCAATGAAAGAAGAAAATCCAGTTTAGAATGCTTGTCTCTGCAACCTGTGAGCTATACTTAATTTCTACGTAGATGCAGAAATGAAGAGTTTCCTCATCAATGTGTAAACAAAGCATATAATTAATCACTCAACATTCAGAAGAATCAAAAAGGCAAAATCAAAATAAGATTCTTTATTGAATTTATCTCTCCCTGCAGTTTGTCATTTAATCCTGAATTCAAGTTGAAACAAAAGCGCTTTTTAGATGTTGATAAGATGAAAATCAATCTATTGATATAGTATTATATTAAAATGGCTTAATGGGGTTAATTAAAAACCATCTCAGAAATAAAATAGAGAAGATAAAATACAGATTACTGTTCCAACAATAGAAGGGACTAGATGTCATGAAGAGTCTTACAGCTGAAAACTACCCAGAAGCTGAATAACAACGGGCATTTGAATGACTGGCTGTGCTTTCAGGAAAGTAAAGGAGATCCCCAGGTTTTTGTTTTTGTTTTGTATTGTTTTGTTTTTTTAAAAAAAGACTAGGAGCAGAAAGAGGAGTGGTAGGAGTGGTAAGAGCTGAGGCTCAGGATGACTTGAAGGCATTGTGAGGATGAATAGCCACAAGAGCAAATGGAAGACTAGAACTTGAAACTGGGCAAGGATACATTTGAATCTGAGATGTTTGCATAAAGTTAGACCCTAAGAAGGTTACATTCGTGGTGAAAGAGTGGTCCAGGAACAAAAACCACCTGCCAGCAAAGACAGATGTCATAAAACCTGGCTATATCCGTGACTACTACAAATGGAAAATGAAAGTAGAACTAAAACTCACAATTCTTCCTGAGAATTTGTAACTATTGGCATTGCTTCTGTGGCTTTGTGGTTCAAACCCTTAGCATAGAAATAAAAATGATTTCTCTTTTGGAACTACCCTCTGGCAACTGACAGAGGCAACAGTAAATGCTGTGTGGAGGAAACATGCTTAGAAAAAATAACTCTCAATACATATTTGTGTATGCAGAAAAGTTATCTTTTAAGAGCAAGAATAAAATAGCATGATTTCAGATTAACAAAAATTGGGTAAGTTTATAATCAACAAGTTCTTCCTAATATAGCACACATTCAGGGAGAAACACAATTGAAATAATATCAGAAAGAAGGTTTGTAATATAAGAAAGCTTGGTGATAACAAAGGAGAAATCAGTAAGTGTAAATGAACATGACTGTATAAAATAATATACATTAAACATTAAATTTGGCATTAAACAAATTAGATACAACAAATAAACAGAATACCATGGCAGGTAAGCTGAAAGGTAGATGATCGAAGTTGAAGCATTTTAAAGCCTTTATATTGTTTACAAGGAGATTAAAATAATCTGTAAAGTCTAGTAAACACTGAAATTATAAAATGAATTTTAAGTTTGAATTGAACAGAATAGGGTCACAGATATTCAGTGAATCCAAAGGAAAGACATAAGACTGGAAAAAAGAGAAAATAAAAATGTAAAGAAAAGACATATAGTTTAGCTACCTCAATTATCACAATAAGTATAAAAAGACTAATTTCCCTGGTTAAAATACAGAGATTGTCAGGAGATTAGATTATTCAGGAAAAAAACAAAACGGTAGAACTATATACTGTTTACAAGATTTATCAGAAATGCTATTTAAAAAGATATTATTAGACAATCAAAGATTGATATGACTGTAAGAAGAAATGAACAAATCTATAATTTTAGTAGGAGATTTAGAAATAGCATTCTTACTAATTAAGAGGTAAATCTATTACAACAAATTATGAGCTTTGAATAGTACAATTAACAAGCTTGTAATGTATATAAGTATAGAAACCTGATCTTCAAAACTAGAGATTAATATTTTCTAGGATTTATTGAATAGTCTTAAGAGTTGACCATATTCTAGGCCAAGGATCAGCAAATTATGGCTGACATACCTAATCCAGCTCATGGCCTGTTTGAGTATGACCCTCAAATTAAAACTTTTTTTTTTTTTTTTAACATTTTTAATGGATTGTAAATTTTTTTCAAAAAGAAAATGTATGACAGAAACCACATGTGGTCCACAAAGCCTGATATATTTACTATGTGAACCTTTACAGAAAAATCTGACTCATGTTCTAGGCCATAGAGGAAAGTCCAATATATTTCATATGTCATCATTCAATAAATATTTATCAAAACCTATTATATGCTGGACACTTCTTTAGGCACCGAGAATGATAGCACAGTGAATAAAACAGACAAAAAATCCTTCCAAGGACACTTGCATTCTCCTGGGGGAGACAGACAAGAAGTAAAGTAAATAAATAAAATACATAGTGTGTCTGATGGTGATCAATGTTAAGAAGAAAAAAATCAGAGAAAATAACAATTGTTATTTCACAAAATTTAATACTCAAAGTATACACAGTGAGCCGTCCTTACCTGTGGGTTCCACATCTGTGGATTTAATCAACTGTGGATAGAAAATATTCTTTAAAAATAAAACAAAAAAGTAACAATAAGAAGTAATTCAAATAAAAATACAGCATAACAACTATTTAAATAGCATTTACATTGTATTAGGTATTATAAGAAATCTAGAGATGATTTAAAGTATACAGGAAGATGTGTGTACATTATTTTCTAATATGATGCCATTTTTTATAAGGGACTTCAGCATTTGTGGACTTTGGTATGGGAAGGTGGGAAGGAGAGAGGCCTAGAACCAACCCCACAAAGACAGGAACAACTGTAATTTATGGATTAAAAATCATAATAAAAATTTAAAAACACTTAGAACTGAATCATAATAAAATCAGTACATATTAAAATCCTTGAGATGCAGTTAAGGTGTATGTTTAATTTTACATGCTATATTAGAAAAAATAAAGATTGCATATTAATGAGGTATAAGGATAACTGAAGAAGTAACAGGCTGGGTATGGTGGCTTATGCCTGTAATGCTAATACTTTGGGAGGCCAACACAGGAGGATCACTTGAGGCCAGGAGTTCAAAACCGGACTGGGCAACATAGCAAGACCTTGTCTCTACAAAAAATAATTTTAAAAAATTAGCCAGGCATGGTGACTTGTGCCTGTAGTTTCAGTTACTTTGGAGGCTAAGGTAGGAGGATCACTTGAGCCCAAGAGTTAGAGGCTGCAGTGAACTATGGTCAGGCCACGACACTCCAGCCTGGGCAAAAGAGCAAGACTCTGTCTCTAAAAAAATAAATAAGCCACAAAAATATCAATATAAGCATAAATGAGCTAGAAGGAAGAAAGAACAAGGGGTAGAAATTACTGAAGTCATAACAAACTATAGAGAAAATTGCAGAGGCCACTATTCAACAAAAAGCTGTTTCCTTAGAAATAGCAATGAAATAAATATCTGCTGAGATTTATCAACAAATATATCTATATAATAGGAATGAAAATTAAAATACAAATGAAAACAAGGGACAAAAACATCTCACATATAAAGGTAAGAACAACTTGTCACCGGCTGGGCACGGTGGCTCACGCCTGTAATCCCGGAACTTTGGGAGACGGAGACAGGTGGATCATCTGAGGTCAGGAGTTTGAGATCGGCCTGGTCAACATGGTAAAACCCCATCTCTACTAAAAATACAAAAATTAGCCAGGTGTTGTGGTGTGCAGTTGTAATCCCAGCTACTCGGGCAGCTGAGGCAGGAGAATGACTTGAACCCAGGAGGCAGAGGTAGCAGTGAGCTAAGATTGTGCCACTGCACTCTAGCCTGGGTGACAAAGCAAAACTGCATCTGAAAAAAAAAAAAAAAAAAAAAGAACAAGTAGACACAGATAAATTCGGAAACTTAGATATGATGAACAAATAGGATCCTTGGAAAAAAAAAATGTAATTTACCAATTGTGACTTAGAATTGTTGTATCTGGTTTTATAACCATAAAACAAATTAATTCAGTAGTGCAAAAACTTTTCCCAAACAAAATGGCACCTATTATGCACAGGCAATTTCTACCAAACTTTCAAAATCATTTCAGGATTATTTCATAAAATCATTCCATACATTTCCAAACTTATGTTAAGAGTCCAAGATAATCTTCATGACCAAACCCAAAAAAGGCAGTGCAACAGAATATAAGGGTTTTTTTTTAACATTAAAAAATATATTAAATAATGTTACCATATTGAAAATTCAAAATAATACACCCAAACTAGAAGCAATCCAAATGTCTATCAGACAACTGGTAAATGCAATGAAAAGGAAGAAACTGTGGATGCATATTACAACACAGATGAACTTCAAGAATAGTTTACACTAAGTGAAAGAAGTCAGATGCAAAAGGCTACATATTGCATGATTCTATCTATGTGAAATATTTATAAACAACATATCCAAAGCAGAATAGTAGTTTCTTGCATGCAACTGGGAGTAGGAACAGGTATTGACTGCAAATGGACAATGAGGATCTTTCTGGGTTGATAAAATGTTCTAAAACCAGATTGGTTGCACAACCCTGTAAATTTCCTTAAAAATCACTGGATTTTACTATAATGGACTGAATGTTTGTGTTCTTCCAAAATTCGTATGTTGAAACCTTAAGCCCCAATATAATGGTATTAGGAATTAAAGCCTTTGGGAGATGATTAAGTTATGAGGGTGGAGGCTTCATGAGTGAGATCAATGCCCTTATAAAAGAGACCACAGAGGGCTCTCTCTTTTCTGAAATGTGAATATTCAAGAAGTTAGGGCTTCAAGAGGGCCTAGAAGAGGGCCCTCACCAGAACCCAAACAGCCTGGCATCTTAATCTCTTACTTCCAGCTTGAAGAACGTAAAAAGTAAACTTCCATTGTTTATAAGTCACCAGTTTATGCTACTTTGTTATAATAGCCCGAACGAACGGAGAGATTTATGCTTAAAATAATTTAAAGGAGACAAAGTATAAGATCATCTCATTAGAAGTGGGAAAAAAGTATACAATACAACAATCTATGCATTTGTTTTTAGAATTTCAAACAAATTACAGATAAAAGAGAACTTCTTTAACTAGATTGAGGGTATTTATTTAGTCTTAAATATTTACTGTCGAAACATTAGAAGACTTTCCTTTAAAAATCAGAAAAAAGGCCATTCAATATTATGTTATGGGTCTTAGCCAGCAAATAATTTCAAGAAACAGAAATGAGGGTCTTAAGTATTGGAAAGGGGAAAAATACTAAAATTATTCTCTGATGAACTTATTGTCTACATAGAGAAGCAAAAATAATCTTCAGAAAAATTACTGGAATTATTGAGAAAGTTCATCAGAGTTTCTAGGTTAAAACACAAAAAATATATTGAGTTTCTATACATTACCAAAAAAAGTATAAACAGTCTTTTAAAGATATAAGAAGTATGTAAAAGTGAAGTAAACGTTATACCACTCCTGAATATAACCAAAGTATTATATATCTCAGGCAACTGCTTCTCTTCATAGTGCTCTTTTAATCATACTAGCTTTATCTGTGTTTGTGAAAAGTCATAACCCCTACTTAGCATTAGTTGGTAAATGTTGAAATTTAAGATGACCTTGTTTCCTGCAAAGCAATGTTAACTGGAATGCCCTGGTTCCAGAATATTTTATTCTTTTTCCTCCTTGCTCTATTCAGTCATACATCCCAGAAGAGATCAGCAAAAAATTAGGAAGTTAGAGGTTTACATTTATCTTTAAAACCTTCTCAAAAAAAATATGCCTTTCACAATTGCTCTTCAGAGGCCTCCCCTGCTCTCATTATCTACTATAATTACATTATACTTTCTGAAATTCTATATCAAAGGTCAGAGCAGACCCTTTAGGCATGAAATGATTCCCAGCTCTTCACGGACTAGAAGTTCTAAGTGCGAAAAACATAGTTCATTCAGTTTCTCCTCATGGCTCCATCCACCCGGGTTTTTTCATACAAACACACCAGTTCTGAGAACCTGATGCTCTTTAAACCATCAGTAGAGATATTGAAGTAAATGAGTCTACCAGGAACAGAATTTCACATTCAGAAATATTAGATGGCTTTCTTCTTGAGAGCAGGACATCTTTTTACCTTCGCAGAGACCACAAAATCTGGAAAAGTAAGCACTGGCAGAATGTATGTGGAATATGTAAAATTAGGTATAAAGTATACAAGGTCTTTCCTCTGTCCCCACCCCTCTCAATCATAAAACAAAGTAAAAGTAGAAATAATAAATAGCATAACTAGGTAAACTGGCATTTAAAATACATAATTCTTATAAAAGCCAGCATGACCATGAGGTGTGTAAGAGTGGTGTTTATGCTACTAGCAAAACTCCTCGCTCAAGGTCTGGAGGGACTAAATAATACTTCACGTCAGCATGATGGGTGGAGCGATCACTGGGCTAGAGATCAAGAGATTCTGGGCAGTTCTGACTTTGGAGATGGCACGGACTATTTATCTGCCACCTTAGGTAAGTCACTTACTTTCCCTGGGCCTCTTGATTTTAATACATATAAATTGAGGGCATTCTAGGATCCTAGGATCCTATGCCAAGGATGAATGCATTTTCTGTGCTGCCAAAAGTTTGCCGACATGGTCAGCTGAAGGCCTCTTCCCCTCTCCACATGGTGGGATGTGTGTGTGTGTGTGTGTGTGTGTGTGTGTGTACATGAATTATTTCCATCTTTTAAAAACTCAGGAAGATGGAATTGAAAGCAGGGACTCGAACAGATATTTGTACACCAGTGATCATGGCAGCATTATTCACAAAGGCCAAAAGGTGGAAACAGCTGCTATGTCCATTGGGAGATGAATGCATAAACAAAATGTGGTGGATACAGTCAATGAAACATTACCTAGCTAAAAAAGAATGAGCCAGTTGTGATAGTGGGTGCCTGTAGTCCCAGATACTTGGGAGGCAGAGGTGGGAGGATTGCTTGAGCTTGGGAATTTGAGACCAGCCTAGGCAACATAGCAAGACTCCATCTCTTGGGAAAAAAAAAAAAAAAAAGAATGAAATTCTGATACATACTACAACATGAATGAACCTTGAACACATCATGTTTTGTGAAATAAACCAAATCCAGAAGGACAAATATATGATTCTACTACTATGAGATACCTAGGGTAGTCAAATTCATAGAGGTAGAAGGGAGAACGGTGGTTTAAAAATGCTGGAGAGACAGAATAATGGGAAGTTATTATTTATGAGTATGAGTTCAATTTGGGAAGATGAAAAAGTTTTGGAGATAGATAGTGATGATTGTTGTACAATAATGGTGATATACTTAATGCCACTAAACTGTATACCCAAAATTGGTTAAAAGGGTGCATTTTATATTATGTATATTTCACCACAATTAAAAAAGAAGCTCAGAAAGATAGAACAAAAGCAGCTTGTGTTTGTATTTCATGCTAAGAATGCATTCTATTTCTCTTTTCCCAACTTCTTTAAAAATAAAGTTCTTCAGCATGATATCGGATGGAAGGGAAGAGGAGTGGGGGACTATTTCTTGAGCTACTCAAGTGAACGGAAGGGAATACTTTTCAGTAAGCTGAAAATAAGCTGGAGATTTTCAGCTTTTGTTGTCTTTTTGGCCTCTAGAATGCTAAAGTTCATTAACAGAGCCACGTTCTTGGCTAAGGGGCCACCATTTTTCTTGAAGGAAGTACCTGTACCAGCCCGTATCAGGGTACAAGACATTTACTTGCAATAATTAAAAGAATTAGCATACCTCTGAGATGATCCAGTTATTGTAGAGGGATTTAAGCAAGGAAATTGTCTAGTTTTCTCTAAGAAGAAAAAAATCAAGTTGTCTTTATTTAATGACCACTTAGTCATATGTCATGTTCAAGTATATTTGTCTTTTTATTCCTATGTACTTTTCGCAAAATTACCAGATGCTTTATTGATGATAGGCACAAATGACCTGAAACCTTTTTTTTTTTTTCTTTATCAGATGTGGGCACTTCCCTCTGAGACAATTCTGATCTTTTAATATATCAATGAACTTTGCTATTTATTGATGGCTTTCCTATTTTCTATGTTGGTTTTGCTGTCACTGTATTTTACTTAGGTTAGTTATATCCATCAACATCATAATCTTCTTTATTGGAATACTGGGATTAAGATCAATCTACCTGTCTCTTAGTTTTATGCTTCTGCTGCCCAAAGAAAGCAACATGCAGAACATAGCCATGTTGCCTTACAGGCCAGATGGTAATAAGAAGTAGTTAATGGAATTGGAAGTACAGTTAAAATTTATTCTTGTAATTTATTCAAAACTCAACAACTCTTTAGGTTAGCTTACTAATTTGTAAACTATCTAGTTTTTCCTAAATTCCTAAATTGAAGATAAAGCTGAGTTATTTTTTAAGGATAATAGAGCATGTATTGTTCAGTGTTCAACTTAGGAAGCAAAACCATATGAGTATTATACAATAAGGGACTCACTAGGGGCCTAAGAAGTCGTACAATATTTGGAGAACGTGGAGAAGTAGAGATCAAAGCATAGCGTAGGGAGATCAGAGAAAAGTCACTACCTAGCCTTCTGAAGCACTGAAGCCTACAAGGACAAATGTGAAGTCAGGTAGGACCAGCTTCTGGAGAGAAACTGCAGAGGGAACTGTCATGTCTGCATCCGATGGTGGGTCTGGTGGGCCTAGTAGTCAGCAGCCCTAGAGGTCTGGAAGGAGAGCTGGCTGTGCACAGGGAGAGTTAGGACATGCTGGCTCCTCACCATCTCTGACCAGGACCATGACCACTTGAAGACAGCAAGGGCGGCTACACCAATTCACCTTCAGAGCTCCCACAGACTCATACTCTGGCCAACTCAAACCAGAGCCATTTGAGTTGGGGGACTCTGGGAAATGCAATTCCCGCATAACCATGTGATATAGTACAAGCCCCAAAGAACAGTGTTTTCAGTTGTCACAGGGAAGAAACTTTAGGGTTAGCAAAGGCTTTTCAGCTTCCCCAGAGAAAAGCTGCTGAAGAGTTGGAAACACCAAGTGTTCCAGCATTAACATGGTGCTGAACACCTAGACACCAACCCACTGCTGGCTGCCCAGCTGACAGAGAAATTGGCAGGGCTGTTGAGCACTAGGCAGTTGGCCTGGGTGGAAAGTTTTACTCAGTATGGCAGGGTGGTTGCTGTCACCTAAGACCATGGGAAATTTCAGAGACCCTAAGCTGGAGTCAAGCAGGACCCTGAGATGACAGCCAGAGAGAGGAGAGCCAAGCAAAATCCCGCTGGGGGACCTAGGGTGGAGGAGGATCCTAAGAGTATTCTTCCAAAATCTCTTAAGTTGGAGGTTTGTGTTTATAGGCAGTACTTAGACTCTGGCCTATTTAATCATCATGGTCTCTGTAGCCTCTTCCTCCATCACTCTCCCTCCATCTCCCCCTCTATTACTCCTCCATCACTTCCTCTCTCTCTCTCCCTTTGTCTTTCCCTCCATCTCTCCTCCTCCACCACTATCTCTCTAGTTCCCTATCCAAATTTGCCCCTCCATCTCCTCCCCTCCATCCTTCCCCCACCTTTCTCCTTCCGTCTCTCTTTCTCCATTTCTCACCTTCCATCTCTCCTTCACCATCACTCTCCTTCTTTCCCCCATCGCTCTCCTTATCACCCCCCAAACCCCGTAGTCACTTTTACATAATAACAAGATTCAATAAGCTCTTTGTAGTATTAGAATCTTCACAAGTTGCTTCCTGATCTTCAAAAACTTAACTTCTACTTTCTTTAGCCCTTACATCGCACCATCCCACTCAAACTCTCTTCTCTCTCTCTCCCCTCTCTTTCTCTCAATTGTTTATACTTCAGGTCTCAGCTAAAGTCACCTCTTCAAAGAGATTTTCTTTGAAAACACTTTAAATGAAATATGTTCTCCTCCTTCTATCCCATTATTCTGTATTACTGCATTTTGTTCTGAAGTCCTTCTTGACATTCCCACAACATAAATGATGCAATTGTATTTTCATGGCTCATTGGTCCCACACACTAAACTCTAAGTTCCCTGAGGACTGGGCCAGGTCCCTTTATCAGCAATGTCTACACAGCAGCTAGCCCAATACCTGGCACATGGAAGGTGCTTACTAAATTCTTGCTGAATAAATAAATAAGTAAATGAATAAAAAATGAATGAATAAATGAATACAATCAAATTTTAGAGCTTTCCAGAAGGGAAATATTAAATAAGCATATTCGAATTTTTTTTTTTTTTCTTAAAAGGCCTAAGCTCAAGATGGCTTCCCATTTTGATTTTTGAGATCAATCATAGGAGTCAGAGAAGCATTCATAAGACAGTGAGAAGCTTTTAAGATTCTGTCATAGTTACAAGGGATCCCAAAATGTGTACAACAGTGGAGGAAGAGGCAAGGAGGAAGAGGCAAAAAGGAAAAATCTACAAATCTTATAGTCTCAGGGACTCCAGTGGAACAAAAATGGAGGTTGATATGAGTCAGTTAAAGAAGGCCAAAAATCTGGAGACAGGACAAAACAAATTGGGGAAGGAATATTGAGATTTACCAAGAGAAATTCCACTTGCCTTTATAAAACTGGTAAATATTTCTTTCCTTCTTTTTTATTTTAGAGAGAGGGTCTCAATGTGCCGTTGTGCGGTCACAGCTTATTGCAGCCTTGAACTCTTGGGCTGGAACCATCCTCCTGCCTCATGAGGCCTCCTGAGTGGCTGGGACTATTAGCACCTGCCACAGTATTTGGCTACTGTTTTTTTGTTTTTTGTTTTTTAAATTTTGTTGAGACAGAATCTCACTATATTTCCCTGGCTGGTCTTGAAGTCCTAGGCTCAAGCCATTCTCTAGACTTGGCGTTCCCAAGTTCTTAGATTAGAGGCGTGAACCCCTCATTTGGCAAAACTTGTAAATCTTTATGGAGTGCCTCTCTTGAAAAAGATCTGAACATTGACTAGTCAAGTGTAGATTAATAATTACCAGCAATTTATTAGCAACCTTCCAGTAGAGCCATACTAAAATGAAAATACAATTAATTGGGGAAGCATTTCTGTGTATATGGCTTGCTGAAAATTTACTATTTTTACTAATCCATAAGAGAAAATGCTTGAAAGGTTTCATGCATGTTATGAATAAGTTTGCCCCCATATTTCAAGTGACATAAAAAGCATTCAAAATGAACAGAAACTTAAAAGAATATTAATTAAAAATATAATATGAACATATATAAACTTTGTGTGTGTGTGTCTGTGTGTGGGGGGGGGTGGTCTGTGTGTTAAACTTTTTTATTTTACTTTTTGAAGGACTCAAATATTTTGCAAATTTTAAATACTTAATAATAAATCATGAAAATTAATTTAACCCTAGACTCAAAGAAATTATCCATTACTATGCAACTTTAATTTAACTCACATATAATTCATTTTGCACATTTTTCTAAATAGTTGCAGGTTTGGATTATGATTTCTTGAAAATCCTTTGATATTTGCTCAGATGAGAAAGTGAGAACTCACTCACTGCATGTTTGCTAAACAGACCTATGTAGTTAAAGAGAAGCTGTCCAAAAAGATTCTCTATTTCAGTCCAATGGAGCATATTCACTATCAGATCAAAGTTATAGGAGTTTTTTTTGTTTGTTTGTTTGTTTTTATCTTCTCCTAATTGAGGGTAGGCAATTTCCTTACTCACTTTGGCAAATCGAAGGAATGTCTTACTGTAGAGAAAGAGGCCGTGATCCCTAAATGTCAATGCAAAAACCTTCATCACATTACTCTTGTCCCATGTAGCACAGAGAATCCATTCCATTAAGGTGAATTCTGGAAGCTGGCTGAATTTCAAGGTGTGTTTTAATTCAGGTTTTTTTTTTTTTTTGGCAGAGAGTTTTAAAGGGAAGTCAAAGGTTATAACTTGATAATTGGGTATAAATACAGTCATTTCAGTGGGCCTCAGCTTCAGTCATGCAGAACCAATTTTTAGCGTGGTGATACCATGTTTGCATATTTTTAATTGAAGCACTCATAAGGAGTCCTACTATAATCTAAGTATTACTCTATTATTACCCCTCACGAACTCAAAAAGTACAGGTTAATGGTATACAATGAAATATTGCATTGTTGACTTAATCTTTCTTACCTACATGTCTCCTGAAGCACAGACTTCAGGATAAAAAGTTTTGTTCATTGGTTTAAAAAGCATCTGTATTCTCTAAGCTACTAATCAGTAATAGAAGTTTATTTTATAAGTCTAATTCTGAGTGCAGCATAATTTACCACTGAAAACTTACTTCATTGCTGAAACACAAACATATACACCCAAGTCTTTTAAATCATGATTTTCCTAATTCTTATTGTGCATTTAAATGGTAATTTTAGACTATGTAGATTATTATATAAATGACAAATTTTTATCATTTTTATGCTCAAGCACAATGTCTTGTCTTAATATAAAATCTTTAAATATATGGTTTCTTCGTATCTGTTCTGCTTTCTTCTATTTGTAGCAAAATGTTACTTGTGGCTTTTATTATTTAGGAGAAGAATTTTAAATTGATTAAGATAATAACCCGGCATATATTTTAAAGTAAAATATATGAGCATAAAAGATACACATTGCAAACTTTTACAATGAATATAGAAATCATGGATAGTCATTTTACCACCCAGGTTTCTTGTATAATTACACTACTTAAAATGTTTAATTGCTGAATGCTAATGGTAGACTTGGTCATATTGACTTAGCTGCTGGAAAATTCATGAAACATAAGATAACTTTGTGCCTGCCACTTGGGGGATGAACTAGAAATTTCAGAGAGAGAATTCAAGCAAAGAGATAGTACAATAATTTATGATAGTAGTTTTCATTTTTAGTTTTTTATACTGGTGGCAGTGGCGGCCCATCTGGAGGAGCCACTGCAAAGACACTGGCTGCAATGGCTAGGTGCAACCATGGCTGTGTGCTCCGTGGAGCCAGTCAGAGTCAGGAATAGGCGGGAGCCCCAGCTCCTACCAAGCTGACGGGGCAGAAGCCCGGTGCTCCTGGGTGCAACAGCAGCTGCCCGGCTGTGGCTCCAGACCTGGGAATGTCTGTGTTTTCAGGGGCCTGGGAAGCCCTCCTGCCCCCACAGGCTTAGAAGTGCCTGCTTCTGTCCCCTGGCCTCTCCCTGCTCCCAGCACCCTCTGTGCTGCAGAGCAAAGTTGTGACCGAGCCTGGATGCCATTGCAACTTGGCCAGGTGTGTGTACTCCCAGAAGTGCTGACATGCCAGCCCCCTGCTGCCTTGGCCCTCTCTAGACTTTGGGAACCCAGGAGCATGGGAGGGAGGCAAGGGAGGGGTTGAGGGCAGCTTAGTGTGGGCTTGCAGGTACCCCTTGGCAGGAACAGCCTGGGTGTTGTGGATGGCATGTTGATGGCAGAATGAGGCAGACAGGCTCCTAGGCACAAAGGGACAGGTCCCTGGTGAAACCCCACCTCCAAGCCTGAAGCCTGTGGGCTGGGCTGCCAGTTCCGGATGAAGTCTGCAGCCCATAGTGAGAACTTATGGTACTTTATCTGGGCCCACCCATGGCCACCTATGGACTAATCAGCATGCACTTCCTCCCTTATGAGCCCATAAAAACCCCAGTCTCAGCCACACTTGAACAGACCTCAGGACTGCCAGCTGCAGGAAGGAGCTACCTCCTACGAGTCTCCTCTCTGCTGAGAGCTGGACCTACCTGTGGAAAGGAGCTTCCCACTTCGGTTCTCCTGAGAGCTGTTCTGTCACTCAATGGAGCTCCTCTCCACCTTGCTCATCCCCCAATTATCCGTCTATCTCATTCTTTCTGGATGTGGGACAAGAACTCAGGACCCGCCGAATGGCTGTAACCCAAGCAGAACTATAACACAGACAGGGATGAAATATGCTTCCCATCCTTCCACGTTGCAGGCCATGAGAAGGAGAGAAGAGCTGTAGCCCTTCAGGGAGTCCAGACCTAGGGGATGCCCTAGCCAGAGCTGTGACACCCTCTTTGGGGCTCTGTAGTTCCTGGCATCTCCAGGGTTCCAGATGCCACTGCATTCCCCTCATCTAGACATGAGTACCCACAGCAGAAGCTGTGTGCAGTACATCTGGTCCAACTACAGCCTTGAATGGAGCTGGCACCTGTGCCAGTGTCTGGAGCTGCCCACCCCACCGCAGCAGCCAGCATGCCTGGCTGTGCACAGTGACTGGACCCTGCACTCACTTGCCCACACACCTCTTGCTGCTCTGTGCCTGGCTCACCTTTGGCAGGTGTGGGATCCAGGACAGCAGTGCGAGCTGAGTGCAGCCTCCTGGGCCGAGTGGGTGGAATGAGTCCAGTGGGCGTGAACAATACTCAGGCAGAAGGCACTGCTGGCCACAGAGGTTTCTGGCTGGCAAAGAGACACTCCATAGATCCCATGACAATACTACTTGAATTGTGAGGAAACACCAGATTGTTCTAGAAGATTGAATACACACTGGTCCAAACAGATTTCTTGCCTTCCTCCCTGCCTGTTGGGGGTGGAGTGGAAAGGGGAAAGTGAAGATTGTCATTGTGTATGCATTTGTGTTAAACCTCTGTAGCCTGACTTTCCAAATTGAAAAATACAACTCTGCCAGTCTGTGTTCACACGTCAGAACTGCTGCTGAAAATTCCTCTTTAACTCATTCATTGCCATTTCATCTGAATTTATTTTCAATGGTATCCTGACAGGAACTTTAAGACTGAACTCTGCATTTTTTCTGTCTTCCCGGTCATCTGCCTCATTCTATGGTGAGAGTTTCACTAATAAATGTGACATTTGCTGGTGAATAAGTAAATAAATGCACCTGTACAATTTACTTCCTTTTCTGGAAAGACAGAAAGAACAGAATACTAGCACAAGAAAACTTTTTTTCTTTCCTCCTCTTGCTTGGTTTTACTTCAGCTCAGTTATTTTTGACAAAGAAAATGAAAATTTAAATTTCCATTGAATAAATTGCTGTCATGGCTATTATTTAAGAATATAGAAATTAAACCTGCAATTGGGTCTTGTGTCATTTGCTTACCCTAGAAGCACATTATATCCTGGTATAATGAGAAAATGGCATGTATTTTTTTTTTTCTGTAGTGAACCATAACTGAAAGCAGGAAGCATTGGTTTACACTTTGCATCAGAGTTGTGGGATTTCTATATGGGTGTAGTAGTCAGAATCCATTCTAACTATGAATGCCAGAAACTTAATTCCATTAAGTGTAAGAAAAATAGGAGAGTGAATGTACTGCCTCATGTAACTTAAAAGCCCAAGCAGTGATTGTGACTTCAGGTAAGGCTTCATCCAGGCATAAAATGATTGTCATCAGTTCTCCAGTTCTTTCTTTCCTTCCTTCTCTTGATAATTGTATTCCTTTATAGGGACTGTCTCATGCAGGTACTCCTCAGCTGGCTGGGAAGATGCCTCCAGCACTCCGCTCTAAAGTAACCTTAGTAATGGCTGCTGCTTAGTAAGTGCTTCTTATGGGCATCCTTCTTCAAACTTTAATGATTGTGAAGTATTTGCTTAATCCTCACAGTTATTCTATGTGGTTATGACACCTGTCTAAAGTCACAAAATTATAAAGAATGGAAGTGGATTTGCCTAGCTAGTTTGGCTCCAGCACCTATGTATGCATATAACCCTTGCTCTAAGTTGTTACTCTAGAGCTTGAGATCTACAGAGGAGAAAGATGCCTTCTCTCTTCTAACCTCCGTATCAATCCTGAAAATGGGATCTGATGTCTCTGCATGAGTCCTTGCTCAACCTGCACCAATCTCTGTGTCCTGCACCTCCTCCCATCGGCATAATATTCATCCACAACAGCTGAGGAGGGGCAGGTTCAGAAGGGAAAATGTGCATGGCAGAATAAAATGTTACAAATGACCACTACAGCAGGCCAGGCTGCCAATTTGCCAGAAAGTTCCCTGGTATTGCAGTGTTCCATATGGAAAGCAGCCCATCTGGGTAAGCATGCTTTTCCATGGCTCTCTATGCTTTGTGGTAATGGGTAGTGACCACAGTGTAGCAGGGGCAAATTGAACAGCTGAAGAAGAGGATGGAAGAGAAGATAGGACTATGAGGAAGCATAAGGGAGGACTGAGCAAGATGGAGGCAGACATGGCGTGGTTACCTGAGTAAATACTATGTAGCTGCTAAAATTCTTAGATAAGCCCAAGGTTACTGAGCTAATCAGAATTTCACACAAAAATCCAGAATAGTGATTAGTTACCTTTGGTGAGAGTATTGACTGGTAGGTGGCATGAAGAGGCTCTCTGGAAATATTTTGTATCTTGCCTAGGGTGGTGGTTACCTCCAGTAAATATATAAGAAGTCATCAAATGGTACTTAAAATTTGTGCACTTTACCTCATGCTTGTGCTAGCTTATTTTTATTGACAAATATGAAACAATTCTACCTGTGCAGAGACAAGCCAGATTGTTTAGTAAATTACCATCCAGATTTCCTGGATTGCCTAGTAACAAGCTACTTGGAATCAAAGCCCCCTCCCCCCTACCCTCCACCCCCTCCATCTCCTGGAGGAGTGTCTGCACCTGAACCCAAGTTTCACAAATTGCCAGATGCTAGCAGCTAACACTCCCAGACATCAGCCCTAAAATGGTGGCATCTGGGTGCAGACTGTTTTGCACCCACCCCCAGACTGTTTTTGCCCTGCTTACAAGACAGCTCTCTTCTCATTCTAAATAAAGGAAAGTGGCCCCTCTCCAAGAACAGTCTACAGTGCATCCAACTGGCCCAGTCCCAAGGATACCAGTCCATAGGATGCTGAGAGCACAGGGACTCTGGATACTCTTTTTCCCTCCTACCTATGACTTACAGCATGCTACAAGTGATGCTATTAATGTGTTTTTGGCACTGACAAGGTCATTCTTACTAATCAACACCTAGGCCTTCTTGCATTTTGATATTATTGGACAATTTAATGATTCCCAAATTGCATCTGTGCGTTAGTGTGTTAGGACTGCCATGACAAAATACCACAGACCAGATGGCTTAAACAATAGGAATTTATTTTCTTACAGTTCTGTAGTCTAGAAGTCCAAGATGAAAGTGTTGGCAGGTTTGGCTTCCTCTCCTTGGCTTGCGGATGGCCACCCTCTTGCTTACTCTTCATATGGTCCTCCCTTGGTGCACGTGTGTCCCTGGTTTCTTTCGCTTGTGTGTCTAAATTTCCCGTTCTTACAAAGGCACCAGTCAGATTGCATTAGGGTTCACCCACCCTGATAGCCTCATTTCAACTTAACCCCCTCTTCAAAGGCCCTATCTCCATATACATTTATTTTCAGAGGTACTGGGGCTTGGGGCTTCAACTTGAACTTGGGGTGGGACACAATTTAGTCCATAACAGTCTGTTTTGCTGGTATCAACTAAAATGACTGTTGATTATAAGGAACCTGAAAGTACTTTTTTTTGTCCATTTAGCTTTTTGCTCAATCTAATTGAATTTGTAGAAATTTAGATGGGGTATAGTTCAAGCTAATTATGGTGCCTATGCACCCAGAAAAATTATGGTACAAAATCTAAACTCCTATCTGGTAAATTAGGGATAAGTAGAAAATTAATATCACGTAAGGTTTTGAAATTTCAGAAGTGAATTCCCCTTTCCTTCATTTGCAGCTGTTTGCCTGGAGGAACTTCTAGTTCAACAGACACACCATGCACGGTCATGTCACTGGACCTTTGCATGTGCTGTGCCCTCTCTGGGAACACTTTTCCCTCTATAGCTAATTACCCAGCTTTTCTCTTCTCCAGAAGCTTGTTTTGTCCTTACATCTAAATATCTACACCCTCTGGTTACAGGCCAGACTGGTCTCAAACTCCTGACCTCAAGTGATCCATCCGCCTCAGCCTCCCAAGGTACTAGGAGTACAGGTGTGAGCCACTGCACATGGCCAGCATATAGTTAGTTTTAATTCAAAACCTCAAAATGTACAGCATCATAAAATCGAGAAAATGTGATATGTTTTTTTCTAGTTACAATCATCATGTTCTAAGTGCAATTTTATGTTCCAATTTTTTTATTAATTATGTCAAAACATTTTCTGTGGTTACTACAGTGACTTCATAATGACTTTATATGTAGTGGTTCCATTAGTTAAGTAGAATATAAGTTACACATGTTTTTCTTGTACATTTGGGCTGTTTTTAATTACAGTTGTCCTTCTGTATACAGGGGGGCCTTGACCACACCAAAATCAGAGCATACTCAAATCCTACAGGTGGCCCTGCAGAACCCGAGTAGACAAAATTCAGCTCTCCATATCTACAGGTTTCACATCCTACACATACTGTGTTTTCGATTCACGTTTGGTGGTGGATGCAGAATCTGCAGATACAGTGCACTGATTATATTTATTGGGAAAAAAAATCCTTGTATGAAGTGAGCCTTGCCGTTTAAACCTGTGTTGTTCAAGGGTCAACTGTATTTGCAATTATAGCTAATGCTGCAATGGAATCTTCTTCCTAATAATAGCTATTAATTAATAGAATAAAATATCAGGATTCAGGTTGAGAGATAGGACCATATTGATTACTCTGGATTAATATTGCCATTAATGCTTGTCCAAAGTACTCAACTGCCAAAGGCCAACAGCAGTGTGTTGGGGTTATATGTCTATCCTTTTGGATTAAATATTAAGCAATGCATATTAGAAAGTGTGTGTGTGTTTTCCTTCCTTTTACATATACCATGTTATATAACCTTTTTTTTTCTAATTCTAAGACCGGCCCGTTAGAACTAGTTTGTTGTTGTATTTGGATAGCATGCTTGGATTACTATAGATGGTGTTCCTTATTTTAGTACTTTCTAGGAATGCATTTTGATGTGAATTTTCACATTCAAGTCTGAGAAACATTCCTCTTCCTGTTGCCTTATATTTTTACACATCTCACCATGTCCATCCCTTGACTTTGCTTTGTATTGCTAAATTCAATTCCTCTTGGAAATGATGGGCCCCTGCATTTGCAGTTAGTTATGCCTTTGAAGAATATTATTTGCCTCCCTTGAGGTTGTGATTTCCTAAATCCAGTGAATGCTCTGCTCAAAGAAAGTTTCCTTTTGTTGAGAATCAATTCATCACTTTGAAAAAAAAAAACTTATTACAAAATAGGTGGTCAGATCATATCCCTAGAGTACAGGACCTTCACATCTGTTCTGCTGGAGAATTGAGTAGAATGAAAATCTGAAACCAGATTTGTGGTTAGCAAAAGAACAGACCCTAAAAGGCAGTAGTCTAAGTAAACCCCTGCATCTAATTTTTATTGCTTCTGCTGTTTTGCTTCAGATATCTTTTCATATTCCTAAGCTGTCTTCCCATAGTAACAAAACTATAAATTCATTTAGTTGGGGATAAGAGAGTGGAGAGAGGGAGGAGAATAAAACATCAAATGGGTTGTTGGAGCAATAAAGCTATTGGTAAGTTTAATGCTGACTTAAATCTCCAGGGTAAATGATTGTGCAATTGTGTCTTACATTTACAATCTAGTGAGCTATGAATAAAGGTGGTGGGGAAATATGTAAAAATGTGGGCCAGGAAACCAGCTAACAAGGTCATAAGCTCAGACACAAAGAACCTAGTTGATTTTCCTGGGGCGGAAGACCCTGAATCCAGGATATCCTAATCTTGGCTCATTAGACCTTAATGAGGGAAGAATAATTTATATCAATGAGCACAAAAATTTATCTTTTCTGTACTCAGAGCACAGGAGCATTATTTATAACTTAGAGGCATGCAGGTGTGTTCCCCTAGGCATCTCTTTCTATCAATATTTTAGGAGACTTCCTGATTTGCTGTGTAGAAAAACTAGAGCCATCTGGTATTGTGTAGGATAGTTGATACTTTTATGAAATTCATTCATTCACACAGCATTTCTTTACTCACTCATTCATTTAATCTTCTGGCCCTGACATGGAGGTACTCTATTTAGGATGTGTTAACTGTAAGGGTGCATCTTAAACATACCTATACTTTCATTGGTGTGACATCTATAAACATGCGCAGACAGGTACCTGCAAGTAAATGGACAAATTAAAATATCATTATGAGCTACATGGTCAATGCATCATTTTTTTCCGGTCAGAAGCTTTACTTGGTTTACTTTGTTGTAAAATTATAACTGCTTTTGTACAAGCTGCCTTCTGTCTTCCCATTCTCATTTCCACCACCATCCGTAGAGGTGCTTGGTTGCATTTCTTGCCTTGATTAGCCCACATGGAATGGTGGCCAGATCCTAGAACTTCAGAATACACTTACACTGCTTGTGTTAAGTAAGAGGGAAAATAACCCAGTCAATGGAAACTTGTAGTCATAATAAAAAATCACATAAATTCTACATTCCCATTTCTCAGCAATTAAAAATGGGATCTCGCCAGGTATGATGGCTCACTCCTATAATCCTAGAATTTTGGGAGGCTGAGGCAGGAGGATCACTTGGGGCCAGAAGTTGAAGACCAGCCTGGGCAACATAATGAGATGCCATCTCAATAAAATAAAATAAAATAAAATAAAAATAGTCAGGCATGGTGGCATGCATCTGTAGTCCCACCTATATTGGAGGCTGAGGTGGAGGATTGCTTGATCCCAGGAGTTTGAGGCTGCACGCTAGCCTAGGATATAGAACAAGACCCTGTGTCTTTAAAAAAAAAAAAAGATCTTATTTAGTATATTGCACTCAGATAGTTATTCTGGATTATCCTTTCCTCATGCCCCATACCTCTAGCATATACTCAAATAAAGCAATTCTTTCTGAAATAATTATCATTTATGCAGAAATGAAGAGAGCAGAGAGTAAAACTTCCTAATGTCCATTGCAATGGCTAGACCAGCAACGCTGTGTTAAGCCCAAAACAGTTGGCAGCATCCAGGATGATAGGCTTGTGGTGTTCCCAATCACATCCTGAAAAAAAGCCCTTGTTTTATCGCACCACTAACATTTTTATAAGTGTGCATCTTCCCCTGGAACAGGTACAATCACTACCTGGAACAAGATGAGGATAAACAATCAAATAAACACACAGTCACTGCCTGGGCCTGGAACCCCAATCCTTAATCGCTTGAAAGGAAGGAGTGTCAAACTCAACTATCTGCTG
>NW_012105098.1:154140-167436 GCF_000951045.1 Mandrillus leucophaeus | reverse complement strand
ATGTCATCCTCTCCAAAAGGAATGACCTGCTCCGTCCACTGCCCCCTATTTTTACCTGTCAATATTTTACCCACATGTGTCAGTCAGAATAGGGTAGTTGCTATAATAAACAACCCCAGCATCTCAGTGACTTAATAAAGGTTTATTTCTCTTTCACACAAAGGCCAATGTCATCCTCCTAGTTGAGTGAGTCTCCTGTAAGCAGTAAACTCGGGGATTTAGGGTCCTTCCAACATGTGGTTCTACCCTCCCAAGTCTTCCACTTCTAGCCATGTGGACAAAAGAGAGAAAATAGAGGATCACGTGGAATATTTCCTGGCTGGACCTGAGAGTGGCCTTCATAGCTTTCATCCACATTGGCCAGCACTCAGCCACCTGATCCCAGGCAGGTGCGACAATTCTGGGAAATGCAGTCTTCCCAGTTCCCCAGGAGGAAAGTATCATGTTAGTTTTCACACGCCAGCTTAAAAACCTCGCTGATCCAAGAACACTCTCTGATAATGCTAATTAGAAATACCCTTGCCCTTCCATTCAATTAATATATGTTTAAAATATACGTGCAAGTCATATTGTGGGCACTAGAGACAAAATGATAAGATGACCTCCATATCTTTCAGGAGCTGATGTTTCAGTAGGGAGGCAGGCATTCAAACAACTCTATGGTAACATGATGGGAGCTTTAGTGGACTTAAATACAGTGGGGGCAGATATGAAGAAATCCTCTTTAACCATGTGGAGCTTAACACTTTGTTGATTGTGTGTACATCTTATCTTGTTACTGTATCAGCAAATCCTTAAGTACATAGATCACACTCTATCTTTGTATCCTCCCTATTACCAGACATCTAGGGCTGCCCATAAACATTTGTCAAATTGATGAATGAATGAGTTTCCAGTGAAAAGGGAATAAACACAGACTCACCATTTGAGAAGAAAAAAATCAGTCTGTCAGCTTTTAATAGTTTCAACTTTTGGTACATGAGATAATATAATATTCTTTTGAATTATTTTCTTTCTGATGTCTCGAAATGTCTATGGTGGCTCATTCTATGGTTTCCAAATAGATTATCTTCAAATAATTCACAACATTTAACCCAAAATTACAGTTTCCTGAGTGTGTAACAAGTGTTGATTTCATTTAAGCAACATGCTGTATCATTTACCTGGGCTAAAGTGGATCAGATTAAGTTTCAAGGCAGTTATGTCATATTTTTGGTGAGTATAGTCATTATTAGCTTAGGAACTCTTTAAAGGAAGTTGGTTTCAAATATCTTCTACCTATTATTAAATTTACTACATAATTAATTTATAAATGTAATGACTTAGATGGTCTGATAACAGAGTTAAAATTACCTAGGCGCTCCCTTCTTTGTATTGTTGAACATATTCAATAAAAGCAAAAGAAATCTCAGTTTCTAAACTATGAACCAGATGCCATTCTCCTGCTTAGTTCAGAGTTGACAAATCTGTTGTTTGCTAAATAAGTCTTATTCTAACACCAATATTAGAAGGAAATAAGTTTCCACCATTTATCATCAAGTTTCAAAGTGGACATTTAAACTTCTTTTGAGAATTTGGGGGAGAAAATGTTTAGGAATGCAGTGTCGTGTATCACTCACTCATAAGAAATGACTCCTTGTTTGCCAGCCTGGGAATCAAATTTGGAACCATCTATGTCAGCAAAAGACTGGGGTATATGTATGCTTTCACAGATGGATGGAAAGTGAATGTAAACCAAAGACAATGGGGTCTTTGCCCAAAAACCTCCGTTTATGCTCATCATGCAGTGAAAACATCCTTTTTTTTTTTTTTTTTTTTCTGGAGAGCCCTGAACTTTGTCTATTTAGTCTGAGCCTTGGGGCTCTCTATCTAGATTTGTAGGTTATTTGTACCACTTATTCTTTCTCTCCGTCATCATACCTGGTAGATTAGGCAGTCAGCAGACAAACTAGCGCCCATGTTCTGTTCACCTGCACACCTGCTTTAATGCATTTAGCATTCAGTTGGCACCAGATTCTAGATAGCCTTGCCCTCCAATGATCTGAAGTCTACTTTTTTCTTTTACGGAATATTTTAAAATACCAGTGTGTGTGGATCTTGTCTTCATAATTAAATTCTAGGCTCCATAAAACAGGAACTCTTCACTGTATTTCTTCTGGACTTAGGACAGCAGCAAGGAAAAAAGAAGCGCTAAATAAGTATTTGTTGGAGATGGTATACCCAAATATACAATGGTATATGTATGAATACATTATTCGGGTTAAATCTGGTAAATCTGGAGTCTGGGATTCAAAATCTATGGGCCCATGAAGTAGAATAGGAAAAAAACAAATTTTATTGTTCACTAAATACTAACTGAAATTTAAATGTCCTTCAATGATGAATGTAGTCCTTAAACTCCAAAAGTTACAGCAGTGCCTGAAACTTGGCCTCCCATGGAAGTCTCAGGTATTTTTGTATCACACTGCACTTGCAGATATCTTAGAAGCCTCACTTGTGTTCCTAACTGCTTCAAAAGTATGCTAGCTATTAAAACTTCAATTAAATTCTATTTATGTGCTAATAATGATGGCTATATTAACATCTCACAAGTTTTTAAAATATCTATGTATTTTTTAAGAAGCGTATTTTAGTATGAATCATTTTCTCTGTAATCCTATATATTGTATTTTATTCGTTTGGAAACACTACTATGTGAAGTGTCTATAGCACCACCAAACTGCCAAAGAGCCAACGACGTGATTGATGGTTGAGAGCCACTGCTTCAGACCTCGCTGGCACATAAGCTAGTTTTAGGAGGCTACTTTGGAGTCCAGTGAACTGGTTTCAGAAGCCAGGATTTTCATTTTACTGACTGTGTGACTTTAGGCAAATGACATTGTCCCTTTATGATGACCCGAGGTCTTTTCCAGCTATGAATTCTGTGATACTTGTTTTCAGACATGTTAAAATATGCCTTACATCAAACTCAATAATCTTATTAAGCACTTGAACCCCAAAAAAGGAAAAAATATTCACAATATAAATAAGTTTTAAAATGGTTTAGATAAATCTTTAGCTAATAGATCTATTATGGATCGACTAAAGTTAGCCTAGGAGGAAAGGAACCTTGTATGCACACCCAACATTTAAGGTTATTGGATAATGAGACAGCTGTCCCCATGCACAACAGGGGCCATTTCAGTGCTTACTGGAACATCTCTCAATGATAACCAAGAGCTTTTACATGGACGTTCGGTGTAGTTAAGGAGAAAATTATCCATATTTTCCTTCAGTGCCTTTGATTAAATTCTGATGATGTTTTCTAAAAAGGAACATTAAAAACTAGGACCTCTGGAGACAGACATGTTATAATTATTATTACAAATACTTAGCATTTTTATCATCATCATTAATTATATTTCTCCTTTAAGGGTTTATCATAATCTCCAAGCCTGCTATTTGTTCATTTGTTCATAATTATCCATGAGTAAGCAATTTGTTCTGTGTTCTCAGAAATTGATTGTTTAATGTTTGGTTCATTTTAAAAAATTGTTTCACAAGGGAGGTTCAAAAAAGTTGTGTTTTTCTTCCTTTTTCTTCTTGTATTAAGGATACTTCTGATATCCTTAATTATCCTGGATTCTCACTCCATCCATCCCCTACACAGGAATATAATGGGGGCTTTCAGAAACACAATCGCAGGATTTTTATAAAATTCAGCACATCAATATAGGAAAAGAACATTCAATGGTAAGACAGCCATCACCTTTGATTGGATATATTAATATACTTTTGCATAAAGTCCTCACTTTCTCATATAAATTATTCCAGTCTTATTTGACCTTAGTTGTCTAGGCTGTCTATCATTGACAAAGCGGAACTGACCACTCGCTTCAATTCCATATCAAAGTGTAATTTCCCTCACCTCCCTCTGCCCCTGGTTCAATGCTGAAAAGGAGCCAGGGGAGAAAGAAGTAGCAGATCAAAATGGAAAATCCCTACTTTGTGCTCAGATAACAATAAAATACCCATAATGGTGCGTGTTCAAACCTCTGTATCTCCATAGACTCAAGTAACATGGTTAGTATATTAACCTATTAGGGTTAACCGATTCCAATCAGGTTCAGTGTCTGGGCAGGGCCCTCTGTTTTTAGTGCTAGCAGTTTCCCTTGAAGCCAGACTATTTAGTGGATGCAGCACTGTTCATTTTGTGTGAAAGCCCATATTCTTCTCTTCATACTTTTCAAAGATGTGCTTTCCTCATTGTAAGCCCAGGTCATGAGATGATGCCTCAAGTGCATTGTGAAACATTTATTATTCGGAGAGACTCGGGTGATGAAAACTCTATGTGATTGGTGGGTGAGTCTTTAAATGCGCTGTCATTTATGACAATGACTTTATTTATAAGGCACTGTTCCTAAGGGAATATGAGTTTTTTGACCTTGAAATACATCTAGCAATTCTGCTTGGCAATTTGTAATTGTCCTCCTTAAAATAGTAAGAACTGACTCTTGCTCTTTTTTTTTGGAACTATATTCAGCCTTGGGCAATAAACTCTAACTCAGCTAAAGTTACATAAACCCTGAAGGGAAATAAATTTCACCACTGTTGATTGGTAAATGTCATAGACATTAATGCTATTTATCAAACATTTCTAGTTTCCTGCCATTTAGCCCAAAGATAAGATTTTAATTTCCTATCCCCTTTAGGGTTCAGCATGGTCATATGACTTGATTTGGCCAATGACATGTGGGCAATAGTGATATAGTTCACTTCTGAGTGAAGGGACTGAGAGCTAATACATGATTTATCATGCCACTTTTTTCGTAAGGTAATAATGCAAGCACCTAGCCAACGTGGAGCCTCGATCAGGCTGAGTCTCTGAGTGACTACCATGAACAGGGCAGAAACCAGGACTTAATATTATTTTTTTTCCATGACCAACATAGTGCTTGACATACTGTTAAAATTCTAGAAATATGCATGTGTGTATGTGGGTATATATATATGTGAATAAATATATATGTGTGTATGTGTATATATATGTACACACACGTACACAGAGAGAGAGAGAGAAAGAGAGAAGCTGAATAATTTTTCTGAGAATAAACCAGAATTCGGGCAATCTAGTATGAAAAATTTCACTCGTGGCTGTGTTGGTTTCCCTTGGTTTCACTTGGTTAACTCAGCAGGTTTTATAATAACATCGTAACTGCTGTTATTGACTTTATTCTAAAATAGGCTATTAAAATTTCTAAGTAACTCCTTTAAACTAGCGTGTCTCTCCTTTTTGATGCCTCCCTGGCTGCACTTCGGTCAGGCTGGAATAGGAGAATTCAGTAGGGGAGGGAGAATATATAATATATAAAGAGAAACATAAAAATATCCTGGTGTTCAAGAGATAACTTAAGTACTTACACCTTGAGGAGAAAATACAGATCCTCTCACCCAGTGCATTAGTCATGTAGGTATAATAAATGAGAAAGATGGAATTCAGGGGACCTGAGATCATTACAGGGGTATCTCACCGAGATGATTTTTTTTTTCCAGCGGTAGAACCTCCTGGCCTGATCCGATTGAAGAAGAGGAGATAAATTGCTCTCTTTTGAAGGTGCATTAACCTTAGGTTCATTTAATGAATTACCTCTCCCAATGCACTAACAGATACCCTGGGGCCTGAGATGAAAAATGGTCTCTTTTCTCACTGAGAGGCTCAAATACATACTGCTTCCTTCTTTCTCTTCAACTTGTTTTGACTTTCATTCTTTATCCTCTTGTGATGTATATTTAACATATAACTATAATGTACTCTCAGTTTAAAAATAAAAATGGGAAATCTATCCCCTAGCAAGGGCAGTATGTGTTTCTTATTTTAAACAGATTTTTCTTAACTTAATTTCTTGATTTTCTTAACCTCATTTTCTCCTCTGGCGTCTTATGTTGCAAGCTACTTGCTGTCCATGATTCTCCAAGACACCTTAAGGAAAGGAGTGCTGGGTAATAATACAGTAGGTGCTGCAAGGATGTGAGACATGTAGTTAAATGACTCAGCAGGTGAGCTCAGTGGTCACCCCATATTCACAGACCCCTCAGTAGAGGGCATTCAACTGAATGCTCTTCCCCTTCCTCCTCTGTAGAATTACCTCTTGAGAATCATTGGATCATGCATTCATTTAGAAAATATGTATAGGTAATCATCAGTCTTTGAGTTCCTCTGAAATCAGAGCCTGACAGAAGATTTTGGGACTGTTTTAAAGCATAGATTTTATTATTATTCAGGTGTTATGAGGCCAACAGGTCAGGAGGTAACCACCATTGAAATGACAGTTTGTTACTCACAGTTCCTAAGAGGAGGGGGCAGCCATGCCCTGTGGGGCCACACGGGATAGGACCAGGCCCAGTCAGGAGGCAAAGGGAGTGAGGGGAAAGGGTGCACAGGAGGCCTTAGAGTGGTTTCTGCAGGAAGAGCCAGGCAAGGCAGGATATGCAGGGTTAGAATTGGCATTTAGGGACTATCTCTAGTGGTCTGGTACCTTGGCCTGGGATAATTATGGGAAAGAACTATTGCCCTCTCATGTTTAGGAGTCATATAGAGGAGTTGATTCAGAGTATGGGCTCTGGATTTGTTGGTTTGGATATGAAAGGCATGCTCTCTAGGGCTCATTTGCTATCTCTAAGAACTGACCAACCCTGATAGAGGCAGTCCCTCCTTAGTCAGCAAGGCGGCAATGCCACATTATCAAAAATATAGAAAACTACATGTATAGTTAATTCAGGGCACATATAGTTTATTTGGGAAGTGATCCCCAGAGAACAAAACTGAAGAAGTGGGGAGAGTGAGACAGTGAAGCGTGGGGCTCATTTCCACTGAGCTTCCTCTGGGCAACTATGTAGAATGTACTTCAGAATTGTCCCTACAGAGAACAAGAGGCAGAAGTATTTATTCCCTGACTCTCAGCCCCCAGTGGTTGAGGGTTGTCTGCAGGGACATTCACATCTATGCACTGCTGGGATGACCTCACACACACAGACTGTGCCTAAGGCTTCAGAGAAAGCCCTGAGAAAGAAGAGGTGATTGCCTGAAGGCATGTGAGGTGGGAAGCCATTAGGATGCCAGGAACAGTTCACCTCTTGACTACAGTTAGAGTGAAGAGGTGGGCCAAAGGGTGTGGCATGGGGCAGCCAAAACTGTGTGCTGCACCACAAGTCCCCCCAACCCAGCCCCTCACTGAGGAACATCAAAGAAGCCTGCTCCTTGAGATGCAAACCCTGAGATGACCAACACAGAAGGGGTCAGAGCAGCCACATACAAAGTCACTTTCAACAGACAAAATACTCCCAGGTTGGCAGGGCATAAGCCACTCCACCTGCTGAAAGAAAAACCCTCTGCCAATCAGAAATATTTCCTATCGGCTATGAAAACAGAGAAAGAAGAAAATAAATGGGATAAATGTTATTATGCCTTTCTGAGCATTGCACAGGGAAGATAAAACTCTGACTTAAGGATTAGACAGGAGGTAGGATATCTTCATTTTGGAGGTGAAATTTTGCCTGATTTATGAAGCATTTAAGTCATATAACAACCAAATCATCAAAAATTTAGAAAACTACACGTATGTGTGTGTATATATATATATGTGTGTGTGTGTATATATGTATATATATGTGTGCGTGTATATATGTGTGCGTATATATATATATATACGCATGTGTAGTTTTCTAAATTTTTAATGATATACATATATATGTGTATATATATAGAGTTAATACATATATACAACTATATATAGTTATATAGTTAAATACCTACCTAAATCTCTCTCTCTCTCCATATATATACACACACACACACACACACACACACACACACACACATATATATAGTTTATTTGGGAATTGATCCCAGAAAATACTAATCCTCTCTTCCCTTTCCTTCTGATCCTTCTCATTCTTCCCCTTTCTGTCACCTCTGTCTTCACTCCTTCCTCTCCGCCTCTTCCTCTCTGTTCATAACTCGCGTTGTTTGTAGGTATAACTTGGATCACCTTCTGGGTTTGCCTGCCAACACTGCCAGCAAGCCATAACATCAAGACAGTAGCTCTCTGGCACTTATATTTGAATTCACAACCTTTTCATAATTTTCACAAGAACAAGTATAACGAAACATCAAATCTTTCAAATCAAACTGTTGTTCCTTTCCAACTGGCTTTACATTAAAATTGTACTGTGAGAGTGATGTAGACTTTTAACAGGCAAATAAACTAGAAAAGATAGGCAAAAAGTGAGGCTCACGTGCTCCTACCAGCACTGCCTCTGCCACCTCATATGTCCACACACCTGGGCTTCGAGCTAAGAAGCCTCCAGTGCCAGGCATCCTGCTAATAATCAGGGATCCCATTATCACTGAGCCATAAACTAAATTGTTAGTGACATACATCCTGGATTATTCTGTCTGTTTCTCACTCCATACATCCAGACACTGACACTTAATTATGTTGTTCCACAGTAGATCAAGTTTTACAGCAGCAACAAAAGATTAAAACTGTTTTATATTGGGGACATTTAGAGGATAAACAGCAGAGGGTTCTAGGAGAGAACGATAGTCAGCTTTGTGGCCATCTGGGAGAAAACCATTCAAGTGCTATTAATATTTAAAAACCTTTTAGATTTTTACAGTTTGCAACGTTCCAAACAAACTGATCTCTAACTCCACAGTGAATTTTTGGTGTCAAAACACACGGCTGAGCTATTTCTGCGTCTTTATTAACAGAGACAGAGCTGTCAGCTTTGTGCTGTCCTGGTGGCCTGGTTGAAAGCTGGTGTCATTGAAGAAGCAAATCTGAGTTTTCGGTTGTGCATGAGAATACATCCACTGGTCATCAACGGGCTCTAGGTCTGCCTGTTTGTGTGGTTACCTCCCATCTTCTTTCTCTTCTCTCTCCTTTATTCTTTTTCTTTACTTCATTCTTTATCTTGTTTTCTCATAAGTTTTCTGAGTCTCCAGAAATATGTATTAGAGTATTACTTTAAAAGAAGTTCTTCCAAAATCTATGTCAAATTAACTTGGCCGAAAGAGCCATAGTTGCTTCTTCCCAAATAGCTCTTTCTGCTTGAACTGTAGTGTAATATCAAGACAGACTTCAGAGAAAAGAATGGTAGCTAACATACAGTTGATAGAACTGGGAGATGATTGGAAGGCTGAGGTGGGAGAATGACTTGAGGCCAGGAGTTTGAGACTAGCCTGGGCAACATAGCAAGACCCCATGCCTACAAAAATTAAAAAAAAAAAAAAAAACTTAGCCAAGTGTAGTGGCACACACCTGTATTCCCAGCTACTTGAGAGGCTGAGGTGGGAGGAACTCTTGAGCCTAGAAGTTTGAGGCTGCAGTGAGCCACGTCACTGCACTCTAGCCAGCCTGGGTGAAAGAACAAAACCCTGACTCAAGGAAAGAAAGAAAGAAATGGGAGATGAATGATGAATAAATAGCCTGCCATCTTACACACTGGCTCCCACCCTCATCCTCTTATTGCCCCAGTCCCCCGTCACTCCTTCATTCTCCTACTGTCACAGCCCTCTCTTGGTGGTTATGTCCCAAGGAGCAAGTTGGAAAATCTCCAATCTGGTGTCTATAGTAAAAAACAGCATCAGGTATTGGCAAAATCACCAGATTAGTAATGATATCACGGTTGCTGAATCTTTCCATGCTTCAATTGGGGGAGAAAATGTTTATACCATGAAAGTTTAAAAGAAATCGGTCAGGTAGATGGAATATGGTGACTCACGCCTGTAATCACAGCACTTTGGGAGGCCAAGGCAGGCAGATCTCTGGAGGTCAGGAGTTCAAGACCAGCCTGACCAACATAGTGAAACCCGGTCTCTACTAAAAACACAAAAATTAGCCAGGCATGATGGTGGGTGCCTGTAATCCCAGCTACTTAAGAGGCTGAGGCAGGAGAATTGCTTAAACCCGGGGGGCAGAGGTTACAGTGAGCCGAGATTGAGCCACTGAACTCCAGCCTGGGCGACAGAGCAAGACTCCGTCCCCCTCCAAAAAAAAAAAAAAACTTCTTCAAGAAATCAGTCAGGTAAAGCTAGATAATAAAGGGAAGGAAAATAATTGTATCAACCATACAGTATTAAATCAGAGTTTATTAGTGTTGTTATGGATGACCTTGATTACATGATTTCATGCATACTTTAACTGATTCTTATTTATGTAGCATATTTTTAATCTTTTACTTTGAAAAATTCTAGACTTATAGAAGGGTTGTAAAAATAATGCAAAGAATTCTAGTACACCCTTCATGATTTCTCAGTGAAATCTATCTTTATCATATTTTTTAATCATTCCATAATATCAATAATATGTATATATTATTAACTCCTGAATTATTTGAGGTAACTTGTAGAGTTGGTGCTCTTTACCTTTAAATATTTTAGAGGATATTTCTTAAAAACAATTGTATTATATAATCACAGTACCATGAAATTAACATTGATTAAATGCTATTATCTAACCTGTAGATCTTAGTATTACCATTTTTTTTCACTAATTTCTGTTACAGTGGAAGGAAGAAAAACATTTTTCTAGTCCAGGATCCACTCCAGAATTACCGTTTGCATTTAGCTGTCATGTTCTTCTAGCCTCGTGGTTCCTTATCTTTTTTTTTTTTCCATAATCTTGAAATTTTTAAGAGTATAGACAAATTATTTTGTAAGAAGCCTTTCAGTTTTAACTTTTGTGGTGTTAAAGAATCGTTTTCTAAGCAATGGGGTAAGGATTACCTATTTAGTAAGTGGTGCTGGGAGAACTGGCTAGCCATATGCAGAAAATTTAAAGTAGACCCCTTCTTTACATCTTATACAAAAATTAACTTAATGTTGATTAAAGACTTAAATGTAAAACCCAAAACTGTAAAATCCCTAGAAGAAAACCTAGATGAGATACCATTCAGGACATAGGCACAGGCAAAGATTTTATGACAAAAACACCAGAAGCAATTGCAACAAAAGCAAAAATTGACAAACGGAATCTAATTAAACTAAAGAGCTTCTGCACAGCAAAGGGAACTTTCATCAGAGTGAACAGACAACCTATAGAATGGAAGAAAATTTTTGCAGTGTATCCATATGACAAAGTTCTAATATCCAAAGTCTACAAGAAACTTAAACAAATTTACAGGAAATAAAACAACTCCATTAAAAAGTGGGCAAAGGACATGAACAGACACCTTTCAAAAGAAGACATACATGCAGCCAACAAACACACACAAAAAAAGTTCAACATCACTGACCATTAGAAAAATGCAAATCAAAACCACAATGAGATACCATCTGATGCCAGTCAGAATAACCATTGTTAAAAAGTAAAAAAACAACAGATGCTGGTAAGGTTGCAGAGTAAAAGGAACGCTCTTACACTGTTGGTGGGAGTATAAATTAATTCAGCCATTGTGGAAGACAGTGTGGTGATTCTTTGAAGATTAGAGGCAGAAATACCATTTGACCCAGCAATCCCATTACTGGAGATGTACCCAAAAGAACATAAATTCTTCTATTTTAAAGATACACGCATGCATATGTTCATTGCAACACTATTCACAATAGCAAAGATGCGGAATCAACCCAAATAGCCATCAATGATAGACTGGATAAACAAAATGTGGTACATATACACCATGGAATATGACACAGCCATAAAAAGGAACGAGATCATGTCTGTTGCAGGGATATAGATGGAGCTGGAAACTGTTATCTTCAACAAACTAATGCAGGAACAGAAAACTAAACACTGCATGTTCTCACTTATAAGTGGGAGCTGAATGATGAAAACACATGGACACATGGGGGAACGACACACATTGGAGCCCTTAAGAGTGGAGTAGGGGAAAGGAGAGCATCAGGAAGAATAGCTAATGGATGCCCGGTTTAATAGCTAGGTGACTGAATGACCTGTGCAGCAAAACCAGCATGGCACATATTTACCTGTATAACAAACCTGCACATGTACCCTGAACTTAAATAGAAGTTGAAGATTAAAAAATGAAAAAAAAAATTGATTTCAAAAAACTAAAAATACAACAAACAAAATATAGCAAGAACACACAACAAATGTATTATTTAATTCATTAATTAATGAGGAAACTAGTAAGATGTTAAAATCAGTCTTAAAGAGCATTTGAGGAGCTAAGATATATGGCAATTTTACCCAAGATATTAAAATAAGATTTCTGGGTTAGATACAAAATTGGTGAATGTCTTAGAGGACCATATACCAAATCCTTGGGATTATACTTTCCATTGGAAAGAAATAATTTGCATCTCTACTGGACAAAAATCTATGGGTTAACTTCTGCATTCTAAGAGTTGTAAAGTAGTCCAATCAGTAGTAAGTCAAGCCCAACACTACTCTGCAAAAACACTCTTTCACCTGTTCCAAGTTTTAGATATGTTTTTGACATGGTTTTTAAGTTACGTTTCATTGTTGGCCAGGACTGAGAAGAGGGAGAACTGTGAAGAAGGTACAATGTGTACTTGAAATCGGGAAGTACCCACTTCACCCACCCCATAATATTTCTCTACCCCTCCCTTCTGCCTTGAAGTGCCTGAGTCCTGTCCATACCAGATAGGCCACTATCAGAGAAGCAAATGACGGGCTCAGACCTTACCAGGGATACTTTTGCCTATTTTGGAAAGACTACATAAAAAGCCTTTAAAAATCGGAGCCCTTTGGGCCTCAGGTATCCAAAGAGCACATTTTTTGGAAACTCAGCAGTCAGGAGAGTCACATAGAGCCAGTTTATGCAGGTGAGTATTTTGCTCACTCTTATAAGGTCCCTAATTTGTATTAATTCTCTTCATGTCTGGTTTGGTTCTCCTTTGCATGCCCTGGTGAGTTTCCCAGTTCCCCATATATGCATGAATTTTTTTTTTTTTTCAAGCTACCTTTAATCCTTTCTTCATTTAGTTCATCAGTTAACCATGAAGGGCTTTTTGCTCAAAGTTTGGTTTCAATGTTCATCATGAAAATGACACCCCAAAGGAGAAAATTTACTTTTCTATATTTTACACAAAAAGAGAATACTAGTAAATATTGCTAATAATTTTAAAAGTATATATATACATGTTTTCATAATTTCATAGATCTTTAAACTTTGAATCATATTCTTAGAGCTTTAAATAGATTATATCTCATTATCGTGTGTTACCATTAGGTGACAATAAAATGTTTAAAATATTTTTAAAGTATTGTATTTTAGTTGTATTGAAAGATACAAGCCTTTCTTAATTTAAGGGAACAGGAATAAAACTAC
>NW_012105098.1:148358-151050 GCF_000951045.1 Mandrillus leucophaeus | reverse complement strand
TTTTTATGGATTAAATATATGAATCATTTGTCATATTTGCTTATGGAAATATTTTCCAGTTTGTTCATGCTGTTTTAAAGTTTGTTAAATTATTTTACTTCTGTTTCTGTGTTTTGTGAAAATGAGGACCAAATCAGTTGTTACAGCCCTTAACAGAAATGAAAAGTAGCCACAACCCTTTGAGTATCCTCTAACCATTTGGTCATTACTATTATTAGCCTCAAGGGACAGGAATATAAAGAGCATGCAGCACCTACTGTTCAATAATGAGGCAGAAGTCAAGTTGAAAAGTTCAGTTCTGAAGATGTCATCCATAATGATACCAACTCAGATTGTAGTTATTTTCAAGTCTAAACACTTAAACATTTATTAGAGTAAATAACCATTAAAAATAAGAGGAGAAAAATTAGCTTCTTATCAAAAACCTGCCCGCAAATTTATCTTAACCTCTGAAATGTGGCCTTCATAGTTTCAGTTAAGGCCTTGTTTCATTAGCATACTGGGTCATAAGTTGAAGAAGAAAAAACTGGAGTAAAAAAATTGAAGTTTCAGATAGTCTCCCCCACCCTCCCCGAATTCACTAGTGACTGATTTAAATACTGAAACTTCGCATGCTACTTTGATGACTATATATTTAGTCACCTTCCTTTGGATCAAATTGCCATACTCTTATTTTTTCAATCTGGTTTTCTTTGCAATGCTTGACCCTCTCACCCAGTTACCTCATTTTTGGTGGGGTAAAGGTGAGAAAAGATCAAATCACTGTTAGTAGCTGACTACAAGGTATGCCGAGGCTTTAAAAGAGTCATTCACCAGTATGGCTGTATCATGTTTAAATTTCTAAATGGCTAAGCAACATGTGCCACTCTCTGAGTAGACTTAAAATGATGAAACTAAGTGAAACCATATTAACTATGTAAGGGGATCACTAGGAACCCAGATTGTGCTATTTGCTAGCACTCATTGCAGTTTATTTAAACTCCGTGTGCTGGAAAGTTATAAAATGACACGAGGCATGATCCCGATTTGTAGTTCAGAGACTAATTCTATGCAATTTCACTACATGTAATCTAACTGGTGTTTGTTTAAGTTACAGATACAATCAGAGCAGCCCTTCTCAAACTTTAATGTTTATACGGATCCTCCATACATCTTTTTAACATGGAGATTCTGATTCAGTAAGCCTGGGATTGTGCATTTGTAACAGGCTCTCAGGAGATGCTCCTGTTGCTAGGCCATGGACCACACCTTGAGTAACAAGGGGTTAGAAGCAAATTATCAACTGGGAGTACATAAAGAATTCACTAGGAAGCTCACAAAACACAGATTTCCAACGCTACTCCCAGAGGCTGATTCAGCAGGTTTAGGGTGGGGCCCCAGGATTTCGAATTCCCAACCAGCTTCCAGGTGGTGCTGCTGCTGCTGCTGATCGCAAAGCACAATTTGGGTAGGATGAACAATTTGGGTAGCATCTCGGACATAAAACAAAAGTTAATTATGGTGAGATGAAACCTGGGTTGGCGGAAAATCTCTTAGGTTGTCTAGAAGGAAACTGGGTTCTCTGGCACAGAGCTTCTCTACAGATCTCAGTTTCCTCACTTATAAAATAAGCCAAATGATGAGTGCCCCCGTCCCCAGATATCTCACACACCAAGCAGAGGAATACACTTTTAATTTGACACACAAGTTTTAACTATTTTGGCCATGTCTCCTCTAACATTTGCAGGACCCAGGACAAGAGTACCAATGGACACCCAATGCCATATGGGTAAATATTCAGTAGTTAAATATTAAGCCAACAAGTACATGAGACAATGATACAAATTACTTATTATTGCAATAGGTGACTTAGCCACCACGTACAACTGTCATACATCCAACGTTCATTCACGAATACTGCTCAAGACCACAATTTGTTACTTAAAGGAAATTGAGACAGATACTTGTTTCTCCTAGGAAACAACACTTTATTATTTGAGAATCTTTTGCACTTAAGCTATTTTAGAGGAAGGATTTGACAAGTTAATTAATTATTTTTCCCCTTACCTAAGCACTTCTATTGCTAAATCCTCCCTCCACTCTGAAAGGGTGTCCATCTCTGATGTTTGCATTTGCACAATCCACAACCCTTTGTGACATTCAAATGCAGTCTCCTTTTATCCTGAGATACAGGAAAAGAAACGTAAGCACCTCCCTGGGGTCTGAACAGTGTTAATGATGAGATCAGATGTTTAGGATTATACATCACATTCTGCCAGAGCTGAACACTGAATCCCAGTGACAAAAGTAAATTGTCATGCATATAAAATTCAGGACCCACGGAAGGGGCACCTATTGCTTGGATCTAGGGCAGTATTGTTTTGGTGGTCATAACAGAACTGCTACCTGAACCTGAATATCACTCGAAGATCACTCGAGGTGCCTGATATTTGGGAGAGACATTTGAAGGACCAAACAAACCACTTATTCCTTTAGATGCTCTAAAATTGAAACGTATAAAAAGTAGACTATGCTGAAGTCATATCATTTTCGCTACACGGAGAAATCTTGTTCCAAATCAAGACATAATGATATACCCTCTGGTTCTTTGATGACGGTGTGGTGGCTATATGCAGAATGTTTCTGCACCATTTGCATAACTACTGCTTAAGACATCCACTATGTCATTCAGTAGTCCTTACATGAGAGTTCA
>NW_012105098.1:124779-148308 GCF_000951045.1 Mandrillus leucophaeus | reverse complement strand
TATGGCTGTATCATGTTTAAATTTCTAAATGGCTAAGCAACATGTGCCACTCTCTGAGTAGACTTAAAATGATGAAACTAAGTGAAACCATATTAACTATGTAAGGGGATCACTAGGAACCCAGATTGTGCTATTTGCTAGCACTCATTGCAGTTTATTTAAACTCCGTGTGCTAGAAAGTTATAAAATGACACGAGGCATGATCCCGATTTGTAGTTCAGAGACTAATTCTATGCAATTTCACTACATGTAATCTAACTGGTGTTTGTTTAAGTTACAGATACAATCAGAGCAGCCCTTCTCAAACTTTAATGTTTATACGGATCCTCCATACATCTTTTTAACATGGAGATTCTGATTCAGTAAGCCTGGGATTGTGCATTTGTAACAGGCTCTCAGGAGATGCTCCTGTTGCTAGGCCATGGACCACACCTTGAGTAACAAGGGGTTAGAAGCAAATTATCAACTGAGAGTACATAAAGAATTCACTAGGAAGCTCACAAAACACAGATTTCCAACGCTACTCCCAGAGGCTGATTCAGCAGGTTTAGGGTGGGGCCCCAGGATTTCGAATTCCCAACCAGCTTCCAGGTGGTGCTGCTGCTGCTGCTGATCGCAAAGCACAATTTGGGTAGGATGAACAATTTGGGTAGCATCTCGGACATAAAACAAAAGTTAATTATGGTGAGATGAAACCTGGGTTGGCGGAAAATCTCTTAGGTTGTCTAGAAGGAAACTGGGTTCTCTGGCACAGAGCTTCTCTACAGATCTCAGTTTCCTCACTTATAAAATAAGCCAAATGATGAGTGCCCCCGTCCCCAGATATCTCACACACCAAGCAGAGGAATACACTTTTAATTTGACACACAAGTTTTAACTATTTTGGCCATGTCTCCTCTAACATTTGCAGGACCCAGGACAAGAGTACCAATGGACACCCAATGCCATATGGGTAAATATTCAGTAGTTAAATATTAAGCCAACAAGTACATGAGACAATGATACAAATTACTTATTATTGCAATAGGTGACTTAGCCACCACGTACAACTGTCATACATCCAACGTTCATTCACGAATACTGCTCAAGACCACAATTTGTTACTTAAAGGAAATTGAGACAGATACTTGTTTCTCCTAGGAAACAACACTTTATTATTTGAGAATCTTTTGCACTTAAGCTATTTTAGAGGAAGGATTTGACAAGTTAATTAATTATTTTTCCCCTTACCTAAGCACTTCTATTGCTAAATCCTCCCTCCACTCTGAAAGGGTGTCCATCTCTGATGTTTGCATTTGCACAATCCACAACCCTTTGTGACATTCAAATGCAGTCTCCTTTTATCCTGAGATACAGGAAAAGAAACGTAAGCACCTCCCTGGGGTCTGAACAGTGTTAATGATGAGATCAGATGTTTAGGATTATACATCACATTCTGCCAGAGCTGAACACTGAATCCCAGTGACAAAAGTAAATTGTCATGCATATAAAATTCAGGACCCACGGAAGGGGCACCTATTGCTTGGATCTAGGGCAGTATTGTTTTGGTGGTCATAACAGAACTGCTACCTGAACCTGAATATCACTCGAAGATCACTCGAGGTGCCTGATATTTGGGAGAGACATTTGAAGGACCAAACAAACCACTTATTCCTTTAGATGCTCTAAAATTGAAACGTATAAAAAGTAGACTATGCTGAAGTCATATCATTTTCGCTACACGGAGAAATCTTGTTCCAAATCAAGACATAATGATATACCCTCTGGTTCTTTGATGACGGTGTGGTGGCTATATGCAGAATGTTTCTGCACCATTTGCATAACTACTGCTTAAGACATCCACTATGTCATTCAGTAGTCCTTACATGAGAGTTCAACGAGGTAGACATCCTTAAATTTACTATCAGGTTAAGAAAAGAGCAGATTGTCTCTTTGGACACTTCGTGTATTTCTTTCTTTAGTTGCCTAGAAGCTCAGCACTAAATTTGGTATTCATCTGCAATACTTGACTCAGCCCATGGCATGGTTTTTTACATATTAATATTTCTTTTCTCTAAATGCCTTGGTGGAATTGTACTTTTAAGTTCATCTATTTTTTTAATGATTTAAACTAATCACTTTAACCCAGGAAGAAGCAGCATATAAAAGAAAGGAAAGAAAGAAACAGTTTAATGACCTATCTTGCTGAGTTCCTACAACTCAAATGGGAAAATACGTGCATGGTAGAATTATGCAAAGTACTGTGTAAAACTTCCTATAATTGACAGGTATTATCATATTTTATCTACCTCATGACCCAAGATGGCTGCTGGAGTTCCAGCCATCATCAGGTTAGAGTATGTCAGTGTAGACAGAAAGAAAAAGGAAAGTCAGAAGAGCAAAATGAAATCATTTTGATGTTTTTAGCTTTTCCAGAGGCTCTATGAGACACTTGATCACATGACCACATCTACTGGCATGGACTACTGAAAAATGTAACATTTTATTCCTGGCAACAGTGAACTTAGCTAAATATTAAGTTTCTGTTACTTTGAAGAAAGAAGGGAAAATAGATAGAGATAGAAAAATTCAATCCCTGCCACAATTCTTTGTTCATATTAGGATGGGAACTGGTTAATTTTTTTGTTGTAGAAACCACACATTTGATTTTTCAAATGATCATAAAGTTTTAAAATATCTGATGCCACACTAGATACATTTTTATTAAAATATTTTCCACATTTTAGACTCTCAAATCTTACATTGCAAATGAGTATAATTTTTAACAACAAAGTAAATGAGATTTCTAAATGAGAGACAGATAACTTCCAGAATTGTTCATGTACAATTTGACTTTGTTTGGGGATTGAATCAGTGATTTATTTTCATAAATATTGATTTCTTTTCCCGGTTGTTTTATGAACCAAGTGAGAAGGGCCATTGTATTCAGTCTTTTTTGTTGTTGTTTTCACTTATTCACAGAGTGCAGCAGTGATTGTGGATATTTCCTTGACTATTTGTACTTTAGATTCACATCAGATGATAAATTGAGCATGAGAAATATGTTATTAAATTGACTGCATTGTAAATTGGCACTTTACATTTTCTATTTATAAACATGGTACCTTTTACTCAATATCCAGGAAACTTCGGATAAATATGAATTTCCATTAACTTATGTGTTAACTGCCAAAGCCTATTATTTATATCTGAAATGAACTAAACCAAGATAATTTAATCTTCTAGTCCAAGGTCAAGTGCATTAAAAGAAAACGTGTTTTATGAATAAACAGCATTAAAAACACACAGCCATTACACAGCAGTTTTTCATGACTAACACAAAAGTCTGTGAACTGAGTAATAATCATCTCCACTCACTAAGCTTTTAAAAATCCTATGTTGAATTAATATCCTCACTTCTTCTAAGATTATATACTTTATTTTTCACACACAGATAGTAATTAATAGATATTCATTGATTCTGATGTAGGTGGTGTATAAGTGACTACATTTGTGTGTATGTGAGTGTGAATGGTCTAAAATATTGTGGTTTGGGGAAGTCAAAATTGGGAATGGATTTAATGTCTGTGTATCAGTCAATTATGATATTAATGATGCACTTACGACTCCCTTCCCCAATAATAGGTTTTAAGGTATTAATCATAATTTTATGGTGGGAGGGGCACTATTAGAAATTTTCATTGTCCAATTTTCTCACTATGACCAGCCAAGCATCTATCACTTGTTTTTAACTTCTCAACTAGTTTTCACAATTAGTTGTCCTGTAAAGTAATAAATGGCCCAAATTTTCCACACACTAATTAAAATTCCATTTCTCATGAATTCTTTAATCGAGTGCAAGTCATTATGTGCTTTGTTGATTCTTAAGTGCAAAGATAATTGCAATGGGCAGCATGAAAAGGGTTTGATTATTGCCTGTCGACGCCTGTGAATTCTAATAGGTCTAATTGCATAGCATCAATTCATCATCTCAGCATCACTTCTTTTTATTATTAGCTCTCTGAATTGTAATGTGCTCATAAAGAAGTGTTGTAGTATATCAGAGATGACATGGTACCTGGCCTAGTATAATTTTCAGCCCTTACCTTGTGCAACTCTTGAAATTAAAAGTTTATTATGGAGTGCCCTTTTTCTGAAACTAATTTAAAAATACTCCTGTATGATGAAATGAATACTGTCCAATAATCTACATATTAATTTGCTTTTGTAATAATTCCATTAAATGACTGCCAAGACCTTTTTTGCTCAGATTGTGCCTATAAATTCAGAACATAATGTGTTAGTTGAAAAACATTTGTTAGGCTTTTTAATGGGAATTCCTGGAAGCATTTCTCAGAGAATTTCTATACTAGAGTGACTATTCTAAGGCTAAAGAAAGAAAAAGCTTCCACTGCATAATGATGTAGAATCTTCCACGCACCCCAATAAAATGACTAAAGGACCACCAGCAATTCAGTTGCTAAACACCCTGTCATTTGCATGTATTGACTAGAACAGCTCTAGTGTAGAGAAGGAAAGTAAACCTTTCATTACTCTACAGATAAAATAATGTTCTATATATGTGAGGAAGTGTGTCTAATAATAATAGGCGCAAATGGGTACTTACACCCTGTGTCAAACACTGTACTTTAATCATTATTTCAAATAATCTCAGGGATTCTTATGAATAAAGTTTCAGTGTGATAATTTTACAGGCAAGTCTCAAAATATCACCCAAGATCACCAGATGGTATGTGGCAAAGCTGGAATTTAAACATCTAGACAGAAGACTGCCATAGCGTGTCTGCTATTTTCAACACACACTATGGCATGACTCAGTCAAATTAATGCCATCAGAATCAGTAACAGTGAACCTTGGAAGAAGGATGATTATAATGTTAAAGTGTGACTCCAAGTAAACCCAAAAGTTAAATCACACTTCAGGGGCTTCTATTTTTTTTTAGAATAATATGGTCAAAGTAATTATAATCCATGTTAAGGAATGAGTCAAGTTCCTAGAAGGAGCATCCATACAGCAAATATTCCAAGAGATCGAGGCAAAACCAGTAAGGCTTATCACCTTCTGTTGCAACATCTACCTTAGCTAAATATTAAGTTTCTGTTACTTCAAAGAAAGAAGAGAAAATAGATAGAGGTAGAAAATTTAAATCCCTGCCACAAATTATTTGTTGGTGTTGGAACTTGTTAATTTTTTGCTATAGTAACAACATACTTGATTTTATAGAATCACTTTAAGACATTTTATTGGTTTTAAGTATTGGGAAGGGATTTATACTCCAGCTTTTGTTAAAGGAGTGGCAAGGCCACATTGCCAAAAAGCAAATGAGATGAAAGATATTATTTTGGCCATCTCTGGGTAATACAGCCTGCCACAGGGAATGAGCCAACTTTGTGTTACTGCTTGTTGGGCAGTAAAGCAGTTTGCAAGGAAGCAGTCCCCCAGCAGGTATAAATTATTATTTTAAACATCTCTCTGAAAATTACTGTAATGAGAAAGTACCCCTTTGCCTTGTGTGTATGTGATGACAAGCAAAAGTAAAACTTAATTCATTTTCTACAGATCAAATGTTTGGGTTCTTTTTTTTAAAAAAACCTTCAAACTATATGGTTTAGGTATAAATATTTTATTGAATACATTGGTTCATTTCCAAATATAAAAAAAAATCAAGAAGCAAATATTGATTCTAAATTTGCTGTACCATAAGTAATTTGCAATATAACCTAGATCTGAATAGAGAAATAAATTACCACTCAAAAATTTCCAGTACTTATGTTCTACTTTGAAAATCATACATTGGAACTTACATGGAGCTATTGCTTATTGTGTTGAAAAATTATATAGTCATTCTGGTTTTAAGAATTTAGATAAAATTGGCAGAATAAAATGCAAAAATCTTAAATATGCCATCTGGAGTTTTGATTATGTACATACATCAATCAATGTGAAGAATATTTCCGTCACATCAGAAAGTATTTTATAGTAAGTAAGTTTTATTGTTCTATTTTCCCTCATGCCCAATCCAGTGAATCTTTAGCTCTCAAAGGCGCTGTTATGACTTCTATCACTATGCATTCATTTTATCTTTTCTTAACGTAAATGGAACCATACACACTGTACTCTTTGTGTCTATTTTGTTCAGTGTGAAGTCTTTGATATTCTCTATGTTGTCACATGTATCAATGTTCATTATTCTTCATTGGTCGGTAGTATCTCATTGTATGAAGCACAATTAGTTTATCCATTCTCCCATAATTTTGCTTTTTCTGCTGTTTTTTTCTGGTTTCCTGATGCCTCAAAATTATTCCTTTATCACACCCTCTCTGTTTCAAGAATTTTATTTAGCCATTCTTAGGGTAGGTCTGGTCTGCTGGTGACAAATTCTTTTAGTTTTCCTTTGTCTGAGAATGTCTTTATTTCCCCCTTCATTCCTGAAGGATAAGTTTTCTGGATATAGGATTCTGGGTTTCACAGAGTTTCTATTTTATCACTTGAAAAATATTCTGCCACTTTTTTCTGGCCCTCATTACTTATTTTATTTTATTTTATTTTTTATTTTATTTTTGAGATGGAGTCTTGCTCTGTCACCCAGGCTGCAGTGCAGTCGCATGATCTTGGCTTACTGCAGCCTCTGCCTCCCAGGTTCAAGCAACTCTCCTGCCTCAGCCTCCTGAGTAGCTGGGACTACAAGTGTGCGCCACCACGCCCGGCTAAATTTTGTATTTTCAGTAGAGATGGGATTTCACCATGTTAGCCAGGACGATCTTGAACTCCTGACCTTGTGTTCCACCCACCTCAGCCTCTCAAAGTGGTGGGATTACAGGCGTGAACCACTGCACCTGACCACTCTGGCCCCCATTACTTCTGATGAGGAATCCACTGTAATCTAAATGGTTTTTCTCCAATAAAGATAACAATTCATTTCCATCTTGCTGCATTCAAGATTTTTTTGTTGTTTTTAATTTTCAGATGTTTATATTTTGTCTTAGCATTAATTCCTATTTGTTTTATCCAAGTTCACTAAACCTTTTGAATCTATAGGTTATCTCATTGGCCAAATGTGGGAAATTTGCAGCTATTATTTCTTTGAATACTATTTTAGCCCCACTTTCTTTCTATTCTTCTGATATTTCAATGATATGATTTTAGATCTTTTGTAATAGTTCCACAGGTCCCTGAAACTCTATTTTTTTTTTTGCTCTATTTTCTATTTTCTCCTTGTTTTCCACTTTAAATAATTTCTACTATTCTATCTTCAGATTCACTAATTCTTTCCTCTGCCCTCTCCATTATGCTGTTGAGCCCAACCACTGAGTTTTTTATTTCAGTTATTGTAGTTTTTGGTTCTAAATTTTTCATTTGGTTCTTCTTTACATCTTCTCTTTGCTGAGACTTTCTATTTGTTCGTTTCAAGCATGTACATAATTGTTTATTGGAGCATTTTTAAAAATGATGATTCCTTTAAAATCTTAGTTTTAACACCTGGATCATCTCTTTGTTGGGTCTGTTGATTGTCTTTTCTAATTCAAGTTGAGATTTTCCTGGTTCTTGGTATAATGAGTGATTTTCCATAATACCCTGTATGTTATATGACTCTGGATCTTTTTAAAACCTTGACTTAGCAGGCTTTCTCTGCAACTGTATCACACCTACAGGAAAAGGGGATTCTGCCTCATTACTGCCACATGGGGGTGAAGGTCCAGTTCCTCTCTCAGCTTCCTTTGACACTCCAGGGAGTCAGGGGTGTTTTGTCTCTGCTGGGAAGAGGTGGGATTTCAGGTTCCCTGCTGGGCTTCAGCTAGTGCCACCCTGGCTTGGAGGGGAAACATCATTATCTTGTTACTACTCCCCAGTTAGCTTCCACTGACCTAGTAGTGAGGAGGTCTGCTAGGCGGTAGTAGAAGTGCCAGCTTCCTACGTAGTCTGCTGTGACATTATATAGGGAGGGGGCTTGTTAACCACCAGCGAGGGCTGAAATTGGCTTCCTAACACAGCCTCCTCTGATACCACTCAGGACAGGAAGTGCCTTGTTACAGTAGGGTGCAGGTAGAAATCTCGGCTCCCCACTGGACCTTTGATGACAGGGGAAGGGATGAAGCCTTGGGTTTGTCTGTGCTGTTTGGTTGTATAGGATAGTTTTTAATCTTTCTGTTTTGTTAGGTCGCCCCTTTCCTGTGGTGGTGTGTGTGTGTGTTTGTTTGTTTGTTTATTTATTTATTTATATTTTTTAGTCTGCTCTTGTTAGCATTTCTGGGATGCTGACTTCTTTGGGACCCAGGCTGAAATCTGTGAGGCAAAAAGAAAACCTGGAGAACTCATCACCGTGTTGATCCTATGGACTGCCTTCTTCTGTCCACCTTTCAGAGTCTTCTCATATTTGTTTTCTGTATACTGTCCGGGGTTTTAAGCTGTATTTAGCAGAAGGAATAGGGAGAAGTCCATCTGTTCAATCTCAGTCCAGAGCTAGATATTTTTTGCTTTTTTGTGAGTATTTTAAATACTAGGTCTTAGTGAGTGCTAAAGTTAGGAAAAGATGAAAATAACCTTAGACTTAGAACAGTGCTTGCCACATGTTAAGCACTCAGTGAGGATCATCTTATTCTTTTTGTACAATCTAAGTGTCTCTAAAATTCTAATCTTCTCTTGTAGGACAGGTTATGCCCAGGTTTGGAAGAGGGGTGCAAAGGGAGACTTATCCAAAGTCTTCGCCTCACTAGTGGATGCAAAAACCTTCCTGGCATTTCTTAACACACATCACAGAGGTAGCTGCTCCTGGCCTGTTTGTGCTTGTGGCTGATAGTACATGCACATGTATAAACACACATAAAACCTCCAACTTTTACATATTGATGAAGACAAACAAACCTGGGGCCAAAACATACAGACTCTGAAAATCTTTCCGGAAGGACATAGGAAGGGATCTACTTCAGTTCCTAAGAGGATGGTAACTTTTGCCTGTAAATGTTTGACCTAATGTTTTCTAATGGCAAAATGGTTCTACATAGAGTTTATTTGTAAAATAAACCATTGTGCTTTCTTTGGAGACTCTTTGTAATTCTATTCCTAAAGCAAGCCCTGTGATCAGCTAACATAACCACATCTGAGGGCTTCAGATCTTCTGATGGATGTGTGTCTTTTCTAAGCATCACTGTAGTTCATCTCTCTCTCACTGTTTATGAACTCCATATACATTTTCACTGCTGTCAATTGACTAGTTTGCACTGAAATATCCAAGCAAGCTTTGTGAAAAAATGGAAGTGGCTCTCAGTCCTTAGATTTGTAGGCAGTTGTGTATGGCACATAGTTTTCCTTACTGTATGTTCTTTCCAGTTATTGGTAGGAAAGGCAGTCACAGAGGATTTGTCCAATGGGACTCCAGTGGAAAAGGTTTATCTGAATCTTTCCAATAGCACTAAAAACACCCCTGGACAGATTTCATGGGGGTGACAGACTCTGTTTTCCTGGTCTTATTTAGGAGTATTGCCTTCCATATTTTGCATATTCTGGACATAGTCAATATCAAATAATTAACCATTTCATCTATTCAAGCAGCCGTCTACCATCTATTAACTACCATGTTCCTGAATTTACAGGCATGTCCACCACCTTTTTTTTTTTCTTTTCTTCTGTTTTTTTTTCTTTTTTTTTTTTTTTTTTTTTTTTTTTTTTTTTTTTTTTTTGGTTTGTTTGTTTTGTTTAGCTTTTGTTATGGTTTGGATTTGCGTCTCTGCCCAAATCATATATCAAATTGTAATCCCCAGTGTTGGAGGAAGGGCCTGGTGAGAGCTGTTTGGATCATGGGGGCAGATTTCTCCCTTGCTTTTCCTGTGATAGTGAGTGAGTTCTCATGAGATCGTTGTTTAAAAGTGTGTAGCACCTCCCTACTCTCTCTCTTTTCTCCTGCTCCAGCCATGTAAGATGTACCTGCTTCCCCTTAGCCTTCCACCATGATTCTAATATAGGCCCTCCAAGCCATGCTGGCTGTACAGTCTGTGAAACCAGGAGCCAATTAAACCACTTTTCTTTATAAGTTACCCAGTCTCAGGTATTTCTTTATAGCAGTACGAGAATAAATGAATACAACTTTTTTCAAGCGTACAATTCAGTGGTTTTGGCACATTCGCAGAGTTGTACAACTGTCAACACCACTAATTCCAGAATATTTTTGTTGCCTTAAAAAAAATTCTATACCCGTTAGCAGTCAGTGTTCATTCCCCCTTACCCACTCCTTAACAACCATTAATCTACATTCTGCCTCTGTGAATTTGCGTATTCTGGACATCTTATATAAATGGAATTATATAGTATATTGCTTTTTGTGTCTGTCTTCCTTAACTTAGCATAGGATTTCCATGGTTCACTCATATTGTAGCATATATCACTAGTGCCCTTTTTATGGCTAAATAATATTCCATTAGATGGATATACATTTGATTATTCATTCATCAGTTGATGGACATTGAGTTGTTTCCATTTGGAGGTATTATAAATAACGCAGCTGAAATGGTTTAGATGTTTGTCCCCTCCAGATCTCATGTTGAAATGTAATCCCCAGTGTTGGAGGTGTGGCCTGGTGGGAGGTGTTTTGGTCATGTGGGTGGATACTTTATAAATGACTTGGTGCCATCCTTAGTAATGAGTGAGTTATCACTCTGTGAGTCCACGTGAGAGCTGGTTGTTTAAAAGATGCTGGAACTTCCTCCTCACTCTCTTGTTTAGTCTCTCATCTCTCACCACGTGGCATACTGGCTCCCCTTTGCCATCCTCCATGATCGTAAGCGTCCTAGGGTCCCTCACCAGAAGCAGATGCTGGTGCTGTGCTTCCTGTACAGCCTGCAGAACTGGGAGCCAAAATAAACCTCTTTTATTTTTAAATTACCCAGCCTCAGGTATTCCTTTATAGCAATGAAAATGGACTCATAAAACAGCTATGAATGTTTGCATATAAGTTTTCGTGTGGACATGTGTTGTCAGTTCTCTTGGGTGATCCCAGCAGTGGAATTGTTGAGTGATATAGTAACTGTCTTTAACATTTTGAGGAACTAACTGTTCTCCAAAGTGGCATTTCCATTCCTATCACTGATGTATGAGGGTTTTATTTTCTCCACATACTAACACTTATTAACATCTGCCTTTTTGTTGATAGCCATCCTAATGAGTGTGAAATGGCATCTCATTGTGGCATCTCATTGTGGTTTTGATTTGCATTTCCAGAAGGACTAGGATATTGAGCACTATTTCATGTACTTATTGGCCATTTGTGTATCTTCTTTACAACCATTTCTCAGACCCTTCTTTGACTCTTCCTTAAATGTATTAAAAGACAAGTTATATGCTTAGCTTTTTTTCCTTAATTTTGGCCTGTTCACTTTTTGGCTTATCTTAGAAGTATGCTTTCTTTAAACTTCCTTTCTTCTCACAATTAGTGCACACACACACCCTGATCTTTTTATAATTTAAATTATTTCAAGTAATGTCTCGATTAATGTCATTAATGCTCTATTGACATTTAATCCAGAATGAGCTCTTCCTACTGCAAAATGAGCTCTTTTTTTGGCACTTTGCTATAATTTATGAGAACTAAAGTAAAGAGTAGACAGGTTTTACTTTTGGACAAGTTTAGCTTCTACATGGAAGGGTTTAAAATAATAGCTTGTCATTAGTGTGTGCGACAACAGGGCAAGGCAAGCCAGAAGAGGCAACACAGGTCAAGGTCATCAACACAATATAATGAACCAAAGATCATAGCTGTGGGTGCAGTTGGTGTGAGTCTGGTGGACAAAAACAAGGCCAGAGTCTTGGGTGTCAAGCTGACACTCAAATATTGGTGATGGGTAAAATTTTAGTAGGAGAACTGTACACTGCCATATAGGACAACTCCACATTTGACATTTTGAGTCCAGTCTAGACTGGTAGTTTTCAACCTGTGGTCCCTAGGCCAGCAGCATCAGCAGCATCTGGGAACTTGTTAAAAATGCAAATCCTTTTTCTCCACCCCTACTCCATTCCAGACCTACCACTGAAATAGAAATACCGAGCGTGTGACCTAGAAACCTATGTTTTGTTTTACCAGAACCTTTAGAGGTTTTGATTACCCTCAAGTTTGAAAACTACTGACCAAGACTTTTAAGGAGGTGCAAAAAAAAAAAAAAAAAAAAAGGTGGTTGGGGATGACGCCACAGTTTAGGATTAAGTGAGAACACACAACAAACAAGGGTATGGCTGTAGCCAAAGGCAAGTTAAGCATAGCCCATGCTACATTGCTACCATGGAATTAGCCAACATTCACTTAGCCAGAATTTACTTAATGACTGGTTGTTGGAATAGGAGAGTGAGCCTTAGAATGAAGGAAACCCTATTATTCTGGTGCAGGGAGGTTCAAGGAGAGTAAACGTCCTTACTTGAGGTCTTGAAGTTGCTATCCCTAGTGTATCAGGCATTCTGCTTGTTAAAGGGATCTGTTATATTTTCTTCTTTGGACTTAAATTACTCAGTAGAAATAATCAGCCTCATTCCACATGAGTTAATGAACTCCTTTAGAAGGAGGGACCATTTTTTTTTCCTATGTTAGTTAAGGAGGCCCCTGAGCAAAATCTAGAGGGAAGTCTTCTCCCCAAAGAATTGTTTTCGTAGGTCTTTTGCAGTCAAGAACGGCGACAGAGATTGAGTTTATGCTGGGTGCAGGGAAACATGGAGTAAGTTGGGTCCATAAAGGTGAAGCAAGACCAATGTTTTGGGATGAGAAGAACTGGGGTAAGTTACTAAGTACAGTGTGGGCGCATCTGGCTCTCACCCTTACTCCTTGAGTGAAGTCATTCATCCAAGTTGGCAAGAGCAGGTCATAGGAAAAATGAGGACGACATCTAGAAGAGTAAATGGTTTGTGGGAGGGGCCGTCTCTCAGATAGGCCCACAGGCTTTCTCTGGAAGGATGTCAAAAAGCCACATTTATCAGAAGCTGCAAACACAGCCAGCTACGTCCTAGGAAGGACAGTGCTCTTTCTATCACAAGATAATTCCAAGGGCAATTTTCTGTATTCTTTTTTTAAGTTTTTTTGTTTGTTTGTTTGTTTGTTTGTTTGTGGAGACATGGTCTCCGTAAAAGAATTCAGATTGGTCTTAAATTCCTGGCCTCAACTGATCCTTCTACCTTGTCCTTCCAAAGTTCTGGGATTACAGGTGTGAGCCATGGCTCCCACCCCCTTCTTTTCTAACAGTAGGAAAAAGAAAAAAAAAAACTTTTATTTCACTTCTGGCTTCTGTGCTTTCTCCAGTTATTTTTCCTATCCGAAGAAGTACACACAAAATACCCATGTGACAAAGCTCCCAAGGCAGAATCCAATGTGACTTTATTTTTCTCTGGCTGTGTCCAGGATCATGGTGACTTGACCCATTTAAAGGAATGCCACCATATGCTGCTAGCAACTGCTGGGGTTTGGCACTTCACAGGCTTTTCAGAACCTAATAACTAAATGCGGACTCCAAGAATATTCCATGGACTCTAAGTCCATAACTAGATTCTCAGGCCCAGAGGATACATTTGGAAAAGGACCAAAGTTGTCTTCATGATATTCTATACATTGCAAGCCTGTAATCCCAGCACTTTGGGAGGCAGAGATGAGAGGATCACTTGAGACCAGAACTTCAAGACCAGTCTGGTCATCATAGCAAGACTCTATCTATCTCTTAAAAACAAACAAACAAACAAACAAAACAGATAAGCAAATTCTTTAAAAAGAACATTAAAATGCAAGAAATAACAAAACATATTTGATTTAATCTTGTGAAAACTTTCATATTGTCCTACCAATAAAATTGTCTATGGTAATTCCTTTAGAATGGTTAATTTGGTTGTTTAGCATTTTTATTGTATAGCAGTGTCAAACACACTCTTGCCATTCACTTATTGTATTAGAGAGAACTATTGACACTATCCTAACTATTGCTCCTTCAGGAGGAGACAAGCAGTAAAACTGTTAAAATTCTATCAAAATACACTATTGATATCATGTGCTGCGGCTTCAAAACACTACTCAGCAAGGATGCTTTGGAAAGTAACTCAGCTGCTTAATGTGCTTCTGCTTTAAAATATCTCTGGGCAGCTAAGTTTGTAACAAGGCATATAAATCTAATGTTTAGGGTAAAAATAAATATCCCTTTTTGTCCAAGCAGTTTAAATAGTGCTTGTAATTAATGCATAATAATTAGGTATCTAAAAACAACTGGAAAATGTGTAAATCCATGTTTATTTAAAGTGTGTAATATTTATAAAAGATGAGGTATAAAATAAATCTGTCTTAAAACAATGCTGTCATCAGTTCTAAACGAAGCACTATGAAATAGCTAGTTCAAAGTCATGAAAATATTGAATATATTTTTTTCTCCTTTTTTCCCTGTATTTTTGTGTGTGTGTGTGTGTGTGTGTGTGTGTGTGTGTGTGCTTTCAACCAGGGAGTATATGCTTTTTTATCATGTCAGGAAAATAAAATCCTACCTTTTAACATTAAAAAAACTATGAAGATCTTAGCAACTTCTACCATTCGGTTGTCTGTTAGGTGAGGAATACATTCCTTGTTAAAATATCTATTTGCATAATTCGGTGAGCAATTACATCACTAATGTTCTTTTCTTATTTGAGGTACTCTCCCAAGGAATTGATTATTTGCATTACTAATAAAACCCTGATGAAAATACATAAAATTTGTATGAAATTAGATATTTATATAAGTTATCAGAAAAAGTGTGAAGGCATATGTTAAGTGAATTAAAATCCCCTAAGGGCTTGTTATTACCAAGTCTTGGCCTAGGCAACAAACAGATTTATATCCAGTAAAAAGGTTGGTAGAAAAAATAATTATATATGACGTAAGTAGAAGTTACAAAATAAATAAATTAATTAACCAGGCGTGGTGGGGGGGCGCCTGTAGTCCCAGCTACTCGGGAGGCTGAGGCAGAATGACATGAACCAGGGAGGTGGAGCTTGCAGTGAGCCAAGATCTTGCCACTGCACTCTAGCCTGGGGGACAGAGAGAGACTCCGTCTCAAAGAAAAAAAAAAAAAAAAAAAAGTTCCAGTAAGAAGAAGAGAAAGAACAACCAAAGAATAAAAATTCTTGGAAATAAAAGCAAGAACAAAAGTTTCAAAGTGAAAGAATGCATGATGGAAAGGAAACAGTTGAAGACTTACTGTACCAGAAGAATAAGTCAAGGAACTACTCTAGAACGTACAGCAGATAAAATATTTGAGAGAAAATCAAAGGAAATGAGATTTACTCCTAGACATATGAGCTCAACTATTAAGAGTTCTAGAAAGAATGGAGAAAATGAAAGAGTAGTAATAATTTTATAACTAGGAGGAGAAAATGTCCTGTCCTGAATTAGGCATGGTGAAAGTTCAAAATCCCAAGGATAAAAAATAGTTAGAAAGAATGAATAAGACCTACTATTTGATAATAGTACAGAGGAACTATAGTCAATAATAATTTAATTGTATATTTTAATATAACTAAAAAGTATAATTGGATTGTTTATAATACAAAGGATAAATGCTTGAGGGGATGGATACCTCGTTCTTCGTGATGTGGTTATTACATATTACATGCCTGTATCAAAATATTTTATGTAGCCCAGAAATATATACACCTACTATGTACCCACAAAAATAAAAATTTAAAAATTTAAAAACTGAGAAAGAAAAGAATTTCAAGGATAAATACGAAGTTCATAAAACTTCTGGAAAGGAGAAAAAATAAAAATATAAAACAGCTTACCTATGGAGGTATAAAAATCAAACTGTCTTTTTCTCACAGTAGACGTGAATGAAGAAAAATATTCAACATTCTGAGAGAAAAAAATTGTTAAAAATTAGACATCGAGTATCTTACATAACAAAAGAAATGAATAGTATTATGGAAGTCTCCAACTTCTTCCCTTGTTATGTTTTTAAACCCACTCTGTATTGCACTTTGGCCTCAGGCTTTGACCCTCACGATGGTAAGCTGACTGTGACAGCGAGAAAGTACAGACTTTCACACTGAGGAGTCAAAGGCAGAAATGATGGAGATTATTTTCCTCACTCATCTTATTTTGAGAATAAGCGCTTTTCTCAGAAGACGCCCGTGAAACTGCTCCTCCTCACATTCTCTGCCCATTTGCTTCTCACCACAGTCTATCCTTTTCCTTTGCTTCATTTTTCTCCTTAGCACTTGTCACTGTTGGACACACTATGTATTTTACATCTTTCTTGAGAAAAATTAATTTTGAACCTGGAAGCATATATGTCAGAAAAACAGCATTCAGAAATGAGAACAAATTAAACATTTGGAAATGCAGTGGCTTAGGAAATTTCCAGCCACAGACCATCACTGAAAGAATTACTCAAGAATATACATCCGCAACACCAAAAAATGAGTTTAAGAGTGAGAAGACCAGGCGTCCAAGAAGTAGTAGAAGCAAAGAAACCAGTAACATGTCAGTTCTGACATAACTGGTTAATATGTATAACCGTGAACTTTGAGAGTATAATGATGAAATACTGATTAAATAGAGAAGAATGTATTCCTATCCCATTTATGCACGTGGTAAATACAACTAAGTACAAGTACTAGTGATGAGCAAGTCAGAGTTTATCACCTTCCACCTCCCACATGCCAGGTACTCTGCTCGATGCCTTCACATATATTACATAATTTATTCCCTACAACAAACTTGACAAGCAGATATTATTCTATTTTTTAGAGAGGAAGAAAAGTAATTTGCTCCAGTTCACACAGTTAGTGAGTGGAGTGTGCTGTTGGGTTATGGAGACTTGTTTTTCTTGCTCTCTCCTGATATCATGGTGTCTGATAATAATTACACATTCTATTGATCTTTTTTTCCTGATTTTGTTAGATACTGCTGTGTAACATATTTTCCTACTCATACCAAATCTTCCCATTTTTAATGCCACTAATTTCTTTCATTATAGTGCCTCTTGAGCCGTTTTATCATATCATCTCAACCGCAACGCCATTTCTAAATAAAGAATGAAAATTTGTATTAATTGGCCTGCATCACAACAGTACATTATCAAAGAGCCAGTCACCAGATATTATTTATTTTCAGGTATTTTTTTATTTCTGTTTAAACCTGATACTCATTATTTAATTTTCAAAGCCTGCATGCCAACATTTCATTCTTGGCATCTGAATTACTGTGGAAAGGTCTCTTGGTTTTCTTTGAGTGGTTTTACATTAATAGTTTCTACTAAATAATCTCGCAGAGGCACACGTTGACCTCTGTGATCTTAGTCTCGTAATGAATCATGTTTGAAAGGCTCAGTGATATATTCTCTTCCCCTCACTGATTCTATGTCAGGCCCAAAATAGGCAAAGAAAGGGAAAAGGTAAAAAAGAAAATCTGTCTTGATACTGAAAAAATTAGTTATTTTTTATTGTCCTTTTTTCTTTTTCTCTTAACTAACACTTCTCTTATTCTTGTCCCCTTTCTGCATCTTATTTCTATGTTGAGGACAGGCTCTCAGAAGACCTGACAAGCACTGCAGTAACTCAGACCCCAATTCTATTTCCATTCTATTTCCCTATTTCTGTTACCAACTAAGTCACTTAGAGTCAAGTTCCTTGAAATCAATTTTTACTCTTTGTTTTCTCTTTTCCCATCCACTCTAAAACCATCATCACAGTTTGCTAGTTCACCTTTAAGATTCTTGAATGGTCTGCCTCTCTTTTTCATGCCTTTGACTCTACTTTCATGTCAGCTGATCTCTTCCCTTTTGTAACCTCCAATTCATTCTGCAAAGGAGTAAGCATGAGAAAGTAAAACCACTGTCATGATTTTGCATGGGAATTCATGTTTCCAAAGAATATCTCTTGGCTTTACTCCATGATGTCTTATAGAATTACTGCTTAAAAAGCTGCTCCCACCCTTCTCTTCTCCATGTAAATCAGTGTATCTGATAGCAACCATGTTGGACTGTTTTCTCGAGTCTTTGCAAACTCTTTAAGAAGTGCTTTTCCATTCTCAAGAGGATGGTGGGTAGAAATACCCCTATTATCTCACAGAAGAGGAAAAAGCAATTTCTCTAGATTTTGAAGATTGAGCAAAAAAACAATAATTGCATTTAATTAAAATTACTCCTAAAAATCCCTTAACCCAAATAAAAGTGAAATTAGTGACATAGCATTTCATGCTAAGTTCAATACAAATGATTTTCCCTATGGAGTTGAAAGACATCACTGTTTCTTCAAACTTGAGGACCAGATAAAATAGTTTATGATGTTCATTTTGCATTGGAAAAGTAAATATTATTTAATTATTAGATCTGCACAGTGAGAAGCTATAATGCAGCAGTTCTGAAAGTGTCACCAGAAAGTTTGAAAATAGCTCTAGTACACAGTAAACCCATTATCTCTAAAAAGTGGGTGAGGATATTGACTGATCTATTGGGGCCCAGCCATGTAAGCCAACCTGCTCCTTCTCCTGCTCTAACACTCGCTCACTGAGGAAATATTTAAATAAATTGCCCTTATTATTTAAATATTTTATCATTCTCATTCCACCAGCACTTTGTTCATATTGTTGAATTTGAATAAGTTGAACTCGTAAAATAATGTAACTTCACAGTGCAGAAATTTTCACATATTCTTTTGCCTAGAAGTTATGTTAATGTAATTCTTGAAGTAGCCTCTTCTCATTTCTCTTTTCTAAATACAATTGTTCCTTAAGAAAATGAGATGTAGGGCCTGGAGTGAAGATGTAGGGCCTAGGTTTAGTCCAGAGCTGTCCTAGGAGTGGATCAATTTCAGAGATAAGTCAGATCCGGTTTATTTTGATGGAGAGGTGGATTCATTATATCTAAATGCCACTTTTTAAAGAAATGTGAATAGTGAGCCCATTAATTCCTTCAGAGGATGTCTAGAAAGTCTGTCATGTTCCATTGTGTGATTTGAGAAACCAAAATCCATCTCTAAAACAAAGCAGATTTATTCTAAAATGAGCAATATGAGATGAGGGAAATGACAGGTTTAGAGAATTCACTTATTTAATCATCTCCTGGAAAAAAAAAACAAAAAAAAAGGAATCACCACACATTTTTTTTTTTTTTTTTTTTTTTTTTCTGTTTGAGTCTTTGGATAGAATGTCATATCTTTTGTTAAAGAGTGTGACAGTGTTAGAGTCTTATTTTTAAATCTTCCATAGTGCAGTAATTAGAAGATCTTTGATGAGGTTTTGGTGAGTCTTTCTATGAAGAAACAGCTTTTCAGCTCTATAAAATGTATGCTGAATGAGCTGAACCAGTTTAACTAGATGCCATTGCTTGCCCAGTCTAGATTATCCCTTCTACCTCATTGTTTTCTCTAATCCAGTACATCATCTCTGATTAGATTGATTATATCGGGCCAACTTTTATTTAATCACCCACAAATTCACTAATTATCTATTAAGCAACTGTTCCCATGGAATTCTTGGCTTTGTGGGAAACACAGACATAGATTTGTCATGTTCCCTGCAGTGGAAGCATCGAGTCACTACGGAAAACAGAAATCACATAATCATGACATTGCAGAATTAGCAGGAATCCTGGGGCTTAGGTAGTCATATCTGATTGCCTTGAATGATAGGACATTCCCTGCCTCCTCAGGCAGGATGCCATATGATTGGAGAGCTCTGACCGATGGAAACTTCTCAGAAATGTTCATGTTCAAAGTCATATTGATGGTTTATCATAAGTGATATTATAGAGTAACAGAGGTGAAATGAATTCAAACTTTGTTCATACAGAGGAATTTATGGATCTCATCTTTAAGGAAGCGAAATTCTTCACAGTGTAGGAGTCTCCATGAGAAACTATTTCATAAGAAGGGTTTTCAGAGAAAAAAATAGGAGGGCTCTCCAGAAATGAGGAAAGTCCTGGAGTCAGAAGAGCACAGACCTGTTTGGTGATAGTCATGGAACAATTGCCCTATGCACTGGCACATAGTGGATTCTCACAAAATATGTATCCTATAAAGAACAGAATTAATGACTGAGTGGACGATTGCAGGAGAGTCTTTCTTGTCCAGGCGTGTGGTGGCACGGGAGTGGTAAAGGAATGCTGATGACAAGCACATGCAACCTCAGCATCAGCCTGCGTGTCCCGACATTGACCCATCTGCATATTTCAGTCCCAGCCTAGATTCTACATTTGTAGAATTACCCTTGCAGTGAGGACTAACATTCATTCATTTTACCCACAGCATAGAGTCTTTAAAGCCGATTTTCCCCCTCGCATCTTAATAAAATACTGATTTTGCATCTCTCTGAAAAGGCTGCAAGTTGCTCACATCGCTTGAACCAGAACAAAGATCTCATTATCATCTTCCTTGAAAAAGTCATATTGTCTATTTGGACCTTCACCTCCTCTCACCCCTGCTATTGAAGCACTAGAAATGCCATGCATTTGACTCACTTCCTTCTGGGATGTGTTCTCTTTGGGTTCATTCTAAAATGACATGAAATGTTGGAATTCTGCAGATAATTCAGCTTCCCACAGTTCCTCTGAGACCCCTCTCTGTTGGAAATAACACTATTGTGATGCAGATGCCCCCAATACCCTGTGGAATCTCAAAACTATCAATGGCTGACCACAGGATATCCCTTTTTCATGAGTTTCAATCTGTGTTATTAAAAATGGGCCCTTACATGTAGGAGTCCAATTTGAAACAGGATACAGTCCCATCAACAAGGTCAATCTTAAATAGATTTGGGCAGGAAAGGGAGAGCTGATAAAAAATTAAACATGAGCTTTGCCTCTTTCTTTTTTAACATAGAGGATGGCATTTTGGTAGAAATTGATTGAATTGTATTTTATAACTTGGACTTAAAACATCCCAGCTTTGAAGTCAATGAAGAATAAAACATATTATCAGCACATGATGCCTCAAACATAATAACATTATCACATTCTCATGTAAAAATGGAACCAACTCTCCAGTTGAGCTGAAAATATGCATTTGAGCTTTGGCTGTGCATTCTGTATGCCTTTATCAACTGTAAAATGCAAATGTTCAGTTGCTGTGTATGTAACCTTAGATATAGATATCTTATTCAGAGAACCATAGCATCAAGGAGGGTGAGAGAGGTAAACCAAAAGCCCTTTGTAACCAAGAACAGTGAAAAACAGCAATGTGTGAACTCACAAACTCAAAGGAAACTAGATTTAAAAATAACATCGTGAGTTCTAGTTTATCCCAAACTCAATGCAAAGACTTGAATGACTATAGTCTTTCTGGACATAGCCAGAAATCCTTCATGCAGCTGAAGAAATGTATGAGAGAATAATCTGAATTTAGAAAAATGCCGCAGGGCGTGTTGAAGCACATTTTAAATGATATCTTCTGCAGATTGAAAAGAAACATCTTATGGACAATTGATTGTTTCTTGAAATATAACAAAAACAAACTTTGAAAATGTGTATATGAAAACACTGACCTACATGGAAAGAAGAGGCAGCATTTACTTTGTAATGCTATCAGGTGGTAATTCAATTTTCTGTTAACTGAACTTCAAGTATTCTGTTTCAGGTCATAGATTGGTGGTGCTTATCATATAAATTGGCCAATAAGATTTACAAATAGTATCTTTAGCGCTCAGTTTTGTAGTTGTATCTCTAAAAAAGAAAATCAATTTAATTCCATGCATTGGTTTTCTTCTTAAAATTCATGCAATTTGATGTGAGTGACAGGGCACAGCATTATTATGCAGTCTGTTAGATGGACCGATTATGCTTATGAATACAAGAGTGGAGTGAATGAAAGCAATGTGTAATTGATTCTACACTTGGTCTGACTGTTCATTAACAGTTTGAATGTAGCACAGTTGCTTCTCAAATGGAAAATGATGAGAGCAACCTATCTGTACTCTCTCATTTGTTTTAAAATTCATTATGCTAATATTTTTTCACAGAATGTTTTTGCTGCATTTGTTTTGCCAAGGATAAGTCTGATTGAATCTTTGTAAATAATTCTACTGCTTTCAATATTTATTTGGCATTTCAATCACATATTTTTCAATTTACACTTTTGGAAATAAAAATAGGCTCTCCTCCACACCTCCTTCAAAGAAAACCTTCTATCCTATCCTCCTTTTCTATATAATTCAGACTAATTTCCTAGGATAAATAGGAGTGGGGGAGTGCAAGGTGGTGCGGTAGTTATCTCTTCAGAACAAAAAAGCTGATTTACAGACTGATTGATTTCAGAAATAGATGAGCAAAAACAGATTCCATTTGTCTTGCCACACTTTAGTCTGATGAAGCACAAAAGGGCCTGCCATCTCATTTTCCATAGCTCTTCAAGGGGTTGCATTTGAAATGTTGATTAAATGTACAAATTGCATTGCTGTTTTCTTGGCTTTCCTGAGTGCTATAGGAGAGGGCTTCAATGCACAAAGGCTGCTTTTCCTTTCTTGAATGTGGAGCTAGACACTTTAGGGAAATAACATCACTTTCACCGTTCATGGGACGTTATGATGCTGATTCTGTGACAGCCATGCCTGCCCTTTCCTCTGTCCACAGGTTCCTGCCACATTATAAAGCAAAAGAACTAAACCAGCACTGTGCCAGTCATTTCTGTCTAGGGGCAACAATTGCATTCATTATTCCCAAACTAGCTTGTGTTTACAATTAATACTAATCTCATATTTCAATCTTTGGCTACCTCAGATTTTTATTAAATTAGCAGTTGACTGATTGAGATAATAGGTCTGAGAGCTCCATACTGGTAATAATTTTAATCATCTCAGCCTTTTCTCTGATTTCTTATTTATCTGCCACCTGACTTTGTAGTTGGCACTAACCAAAATAAAGTGCCAACTGTCTAGGGCGTCCTGCATTATAGCTGTTTTAAGATATGTCCAAAATTTTTTTACTACTCTTCCCGTCAAGAGGTGAGGTCTAGGTGCCTCCACCTGAAAAAATGTGAGATCTTTCTGACAGTGGCAACCAATAGAATATCGTGGTAGTGATGCTGTGTGACTCCCAAGACTGCGTTATAAAAGGCAACATGGCGTCCACCTGCTGGTACACTTGCTCTTAGAGCCCTGAGTTGTTGTTTAAGTTATCCAACTGCTCTGAGGCTGCTGTGCAGTGAGGAAACCCATACTAGCCCACATGGAGAGTCCTTGAGACCACATGAAGAGAGAAAGATGCCTATCCAGCCTTTGACTCCCACAGTCCTCCACTACTCCAGTGCCAGCCACCAGTTGACTACAACCAAATGAGAGACCCCAAGCCAAGCCCCCTAGCCAAGCCATTGCAGAAGGTCTGACCCACAGAAGCCAAAAGAAATAATAGAGTGCTGGTTGCTGTGTTAAACCACCACGTTTTGTGGTAATTTGTTGCATATTGCAACAAATCTAACCACAAAACTAACCAGAATTTGCATGTATACAAGCATGAGGCTAAAGTAATGAGATTCATGACAAACATGCCAAAATGTATATATACAAATGTATGCCATTCGTTTCTTTCAATAAGCAGTCACCTTGAGAGGAACTT
>NW_012105098.1:55959-124304 GCF_000951045.1 Mandrillus leucophaeus | reverse complement strand
ATATATATATATATATATATATATATGCTCCTATCCTGTGTTACCACTTTAAGGGATGTCACACTCAGTTTGCATATTAAAATTATAGTAAAACTTTAATAGTAGATGCTAGCCATGTAGGAAAAAAATGCCTTCTTGTTCATCATTTAAACCCTATGTTTTTCTGAAAATAATTTTTTTAATATAAAGAAATTATTGAGGGTAGGAAAATAAAAGAAAGATATACCTAGGGGAGTCATTTTGTTAAATTCCTTGAAATTATATCGATCTTTTTCTTTAAGAGTATTTTTATATGTGTAATGATATAAGCTCATATTTGGAAAGCACATTAATGATCTTTAATGTTACAGGGATAGAGTAAATGGGATTCAGGAATATGGATTAATAAATCATGTACTCTTTGTTTAAATGTTTTATTTAATTTTTGAATAGCTAATATATTCACATAACTTGAACATCAAAAAATAAAAGCAGTGAAAAGTTTCCTCCCCATATTCGCCCCCATCTTTCTAGTTTCTGTCACTCCCCTAGTAGGTAACTATTGTTATTAACTGCTAGTTTATCCTTCCAGAGATGTTTTATGCATGTAACTAAAACAAACCTGTATTCTTCCCTACATTGGTAAAGGAGGTCTTTTTTAACACTAATGGTAGTGTGCTTTTCTGAATTTTATTTTTACATTGTAATGTATCTTGGGTATCTTTCCGTATGCATACATGAAGGCCTTCTTTGTCTGTTTTACAGAAGGGTAATATTTCATAGTATAAATGAACCATCATTTTACTAACATCGTTTAGTCTGTCCCCTATTGTTGGACATTTAGATGTTTCCCATCTTGCCTTATTACATATAATGTTTCAGGGAATGGCCTGTGTAAATACTATTCTGCATATGGACAAGTATATTATCTTTCGGATACATTTCTAGGAATAGAACTGCTGGATCAAAAGAAGTCTACGTTTGTAATTTTGTTAGATATGATTAAATCATTTTCTCTGGGGATAGTGCCAATTTGCACTTCACTGTATAATCGTGTTTGAGAAACGTGAACCATGATTGATGCTCATTTATCTGGACAAAAATAAATTAGACTTCTTAGAATCTGTAGCTCAGTTCCTGTTAGACATGTACAGAAGGAAATGCACTGGAGAGCTGAAAAAGAAATGCTCTTCTGATTTATTCCTTTTTTTGACTTTGAATACTGAAGGCCAAAGAGGAGAGTGACTTGCACAAGGTCACATAGCTGATTAGTGACAGATCTGGGACTTATAACCTATAGTCAGATCTTAGAATTGGTGTTCTTTCCACATGAGTAAAGAGATGATAACTTTCTGTCATTCCTGCCTGTGTGCTGAGGATTCCTTGTATGCTGCTGTTGACGATGACATTTACCATTTCTTGAGCCTTCCTATGTATCAGACTTTGAATTTAATACTTCTGTTTACATTATCTTATTTATACCAAGGGATTCAAAACTCATGTGCAAGATAAAGCATTGTCCATAGACTTTGCATCCATGTGTATTACATATATATGTCCACTATGAAGATGCTACTGTGTTTAATAAAACATAAATCAATACAAAGCATCATTAAAATTATAATAGCTCTTTGTCTCTAACATGTTCTCAATGGATTTTGAAACTATTATTGTTAATAATTAGTCATGATATTTTGATATTAAAAAGAATTCTTAGAATCCGTGAGCTGCTTAACCATGTTTAAGATCACTTTTAACTGCCCAGATATCATTCTATTTTCTATCCATCTCTATTATAAGGTTAGATATTAATAATAATGCTACACAACACAGAAGAGACAACAGAGATAATCTAAACAGGAGATTTATTTTACAGATAAGGAAAAAGGCAAGGACCACTGAAATGAAGGGTTTATCTAAGACATGATGACTAAAGGGCTGGAGCAGGAATTCAAAGACAGGCCTCCTGACTGAATTTTCTAACAGAAAACGAGAAACTCAGTGTGGAGTAGTTACTCATAAGTACTACGGACAATTACAATAATGAAGGAGATTTCCTGTCTAGCCTCATATTGATTCACCTCCAGCTTTGTGGATCTGAGAGGTCATCATGTTGGTCGATAATAACACTTGATCTTGGATGCTGTAAATTCAATATAGAGCATAAATACAAAGATCAATATTTTAATGCTGAGGAGGCTCATTTATTGCCTGTTTATCCTCAGACCTTTAAATGAAATGGAGAACTAAAGAAATGCAAGGAATAATTTTTCCTAAATTTCATTTAAGTTTTGTAGATGATGATGACTAAAGGAAAGCAAAGGAAAAGTTTATGATGTCACTATTTCCTACACTTGCGGGCTCTTCTCGCTTTCTCTTTCTCTGTTTCTCCCTTATCCCTCCCTCCCTCCTCCCTCCCTCTTTCCCGTCCTCCCACCCCGCCCCCGTTAATATCTCTAAGTCTCTTCTTTACTTTGCTCAATGTCTTTCATGACTCCAGATAAGAGGCACTTATTCTTGATCTTCTCCATCCACAAAATAAGAGAACCATGGTCATGTCCCGTTGTTCTTTTGTATATTAAGTGTTTGATGTTTAGAAGCAGTAGGAAAGGGGGTAAAAAGCATAGACTTTGCCTTCAACAGTGGGAACAAGAGTGCCAAAATGGCCCTGGAACAACATTTCCCAAAGGTAAAATTGTGGAAATCTAGTCCTATGAAGTGTTCTTCAAAGTACAGGTTTCAATCGTCAACTGGATTTAGGAAACAGCATTTTGTATTCTCCTCCTGGAGATGCGCAACTCCTTATGGCATTTTAAATACCCACTGAAGTCTTGCAGTAAGGTAACTGGTATGATATAATTTCACCTTTTTTTTTTTTTTTTTCAAATTTAATTGACCTTTAAACCCATATCATACCGAACCCATTTGGGGAAATGCTGCTTTATAGAATTGTGTGTTATTCCAGTTCAATTTTTCTGCCATTTGTATCCATTAGAAAACGTAGAATATCATAGTTGGGTATAAATAACAAGTAGCCACAAGGGGGGAAATAAAGTAAGGCTAAGCACAATCTCCTTCCTTCATGGATTCTAACATTCACTAAAGAAACTAAAGTACAGTATTCATATATATTTACTATGGTACAGGACTTGTATTGCTTGAATTTATGCAACTCTTGCTTGTTACTTTTGTTCCAAAAAAAGATATCACTGTGTGCTATTTTTTTTCCTGAGTACACCTCAAGCCCCTTCATCCTTCACTTCTATATTGTAGTGGTTCTCACTTTAAAAGTAAGTTTACCTGTGAAACAACATCTGCGTGAGTTTATTAGTGAAGTTTTGTATGCCTCCTTTGATCACATGAGCCCCTCTTTAATATCGGCTGACAAGGGTTTAAATACTGTTTCAGAATTAATCATGGAAACCAATGCTTTAGGTCTTTTCTCAAACATCAAATAGTAGTATCAACATTTAGTGGGCAACCAACGGAGATTTTTCTTTTCTTTTTTCTCTTTCTTTTTGTGAGACAGTCTCACTCTGTCGCCAGGCTGGAGTGCAGTGGTGCGATCTCTGCTCACTGCAACCTCCGACTCCCTGGTTCAAGTGATTCTCCTGCCTCAGTCTCCCAAGTAGCTGGGATTACAGGCATGCACCACCATGCCCGGCTAATTTTTGTATCTTTAGTAGAGACGGGATTTTATTATGTTGGCCAGAATGGTCTCGATCTCCTGACCTCGTGATCTGCCCACCTCAGCCTCCCAAAGTGCTTGGATCACAGGCGTGGTCCACCATGCTCGGTGAGATTTTTCTTATAGTGACTTATTTGCTGATATTCAAATGCCGTATGCTTTTTTTAACTATACCATATTCTTATTTTTGAATACTCTTATTCTTCTGTCATTCTTGTTGGAATTGAGTGGTACTGATTAGTCAACACAAATAGTTTCATTATAATATTCCAATTACATTAGATTGAATTTGTCTTTGTGATCAAAGTTGATTAGTTGTTATGATTTACATCAAAGAAATGGACTAATAATTCAATTCACCGATAAGACTGGCAAGCAAGAGTTACAAGGCATTTTCAAGTAAATTTGATTAAAATGTGGGGTTTTTCTTCTACTGTTTCTTAAAATGAGAACAGTCCTCTTTCACTACGTTCCTAAAGTTAAAAGTTTATGTGTGCATAGAGATTTAAAGAATAGCACAATGGCTTGTTGTGTATATAAAAATATCAAATTTTGTGTTTTTCAACATAAATAGGAGTTGAAAAGTATAGATTGCATTAATATGTTTGAATGTTTTAATAATACAATAAAATAGATAATTAACTATTAACCTATTAAAATAGGTATGAACTATTAGCGTACCTTATATAGGTGATGATTGGTAGGTTACACTTTCTAAATTGGCAGGAATGTTTTGCAGTTATTCTTCTTAAGGTTATTACTGATTATTAAAAATTCTCTTGTCTTTTTTTTTTTCTTTCAGAAACTTTCTTTTCTTTATTGTGTACAATGCCTGAAAATTGCCTTACAAGTAAGCTAGGCTAGCACTGGCTCTTCCTTCCCATGTCAATCTAGATGTTCCTTTTGCAAGCAATTATTCCTCAGTTTATTTCCCACCAAGGATTTGTCTTTTTCCAGGGAACCAATTATGTACATCTTATACTATAATCTGTGTCACTTGAATCTGACCAAAAACTATGAAACAATTCACTGGTTGGGGATTCCTTTTCACAATTAGAATCTTCCTGGGAAATTGCCTACTTAAGGAGGTTGTGCTACTTAAGATCTTCTACGAGAGAAATATTTGCATCGCCAATGTATTGCTTAGCTTGCTGGTCTCCAGGCTCTAACACAAATACCTAAAATAAACAAAGTATTATTTATGTAAAAAGTGAAAAATACCTTGCTTATCCTCTTTTTCCTTCCTTTTGTATTTACAGATGTCATCCATACTGTAGGGCCAATAGCCAGAGGCCATATTAATGGTTCCCACAAGGAAGACCTTGCAAATTGCTATAAATCATCTCTGAAGCTGGTGAAAGAAAATAACATCCGATCAGTTGTAAGTAATTTTATGGTTTTTATTTCTCACTCTTTTTCAGCCTTTATGCTTTAGAAATCTGTCTTGTCTAAAAAGAGGTAGGAAACCATTTCTAAACTTTTGAGAACTAAGTTTAAGGATCTTAGTAGCCAGTTGGGTAATCATGACTCTCCTCTTTGGTGTGTTATAAATATTTACTACATTTTTCATGGTGTTTCAGAATTTAAAACTATAAAACCCCAGAACTGGATTTATCTTATCAACTTTTTCCTCTTCATTTTGCCACTTACTTTCCTTTGGAGAAAGTAAATAGTATGGTAGTGGGGTAGTGGCCAGCAGATTTAAAGAAGGAAAATAGCAAATGCTGAGTTTGTTATAATAGTGTGCATTTAATATATATTGGTTGTATGTTTGTGCATTCTGGAGCTATGTTGAATCTCTATCTACATGCATGAGTGTGTGCATGCATTCTCATGCTAGCGCCAGACATGATTTATTTGCAGGAAATTACTCTGTGTATGTATTTTAACCTGAATGTTGTTATTCTTTTAGATTTATTTTACTCTTATTAGACTAATATTCTGTAGATGGTAGCTGGGTATACCACATCTCTTCTAAATTTTATCAGTAGACAAAGGGAGTTCAGAAAATGTGGATCTAATCTATTTCCTTACCAATAGGCTGAGATGAAAGGAATTCTCTTCTAGCTGGATTTGGAGGTATTTACTCACCTGCTTTTCTTTTGCAACATGTTCTACCTTATTACATCTCAATTACACCAAGAAAATCAAACTATAGAAAAACACACTGTAAATATCTAGTAATAAGTTAATTTGGCTGTAATCCCTTGGTTGTTCCCCCTCCCCCACAAAGATTATTGCCTCGCTGAAATTGTGGGGCAGAGAAATAGTTAAATACTTGATTTCACAGCAGACTGAAGAGATCAGCATTGCTTGATAGTTCACAGAAGTAGTGGTTTTATGATCTGCATGAAGAAACATTGAGAAACAGATACATTTAGATAATCCTGGATGGTTGCTATACTTTTTGTGCATGATTGTAATTATGAAGTGCATTTTTCAATGCATCATTGGTGAGTCTGCTTGAAATAAGGAAACTTTTCATGACCTAATTATATAGTCCTTTTTAATCTTTGGATAATTATTAACAGAGCTGGATATTTTATTTATCTCTTTGACTTTCTAAAATTTTGTTTGCAAATGGCTCAATACATAAGATCCTATTCTCTCTTAGAGGTGAAAGCTGAAGTTCAAAGAGAATGGAGCAAAGTATACCACAAGACCAGTTGGTTAATTTTGTTCTCTATAGGAAAATAAGGAAAATCAAAACAGGTATGCACATTTAGGGAATAATTAAAATTTTGTCAATATGGCTTATTGATATAAAAAAGCAAAAGGCTGAAGTGCTTGGAAAATGGATGTGTAGACAAGTTTCCAACTTGGGAAATATGGATTTTGAGACCTGAGAGAATTTGCTGTCTCTGGATATCACTGGCATCTCTAATAATTTGTTTTTAAAAGCCAAGAAAAAGTAAGAAGGAAGAATTTTGCTAGAAACAGTATAAAAATAACACTCAACCTTTTAATAGAGACAGGAATCTCTATAATTATCTCAAAACAATCATGTAACTCTACTTGCTACCATTAGATAAGGAATGGAAGAATTATGGACTAAGTTAACTTTTTAACAAATGGCATGCAGATAGGCTGAAGTAATGCTCTTGCAATACTCTAGTCATTCTTTGATAGGAATTAGATCTACCTTAACATCTTTGATGATTATTTTGAAGGATCAATTACATATTATTTGAATGAAATTAGCAGGTGAGGCTGAGCTGAATTCAGCCCAATATTAATAAATAAAAATGGAGATAGAAAATACACAAAATGTGGGATGAAATGTCCAACGAAATTGATCATCAAGTTCTTGCATGGTAGACTACAGTTGCCATCAAATGTCATGTCTCTTTTACCCATAAAAAAGAAAAGTATTTTTCTTTTCTTTCTCCCTCCTTCCCTTCCTTCCTTCCTTCCTTTTTTTGGAGTAGATGGGGTTTTCTTCTTTATATGGTATGTCATGTTCTTGATCACCATTAAATAAATAATAATGCCAATGTCATCACATTCTGATTATGTAGAGAGAAATAGAAAACTTTCAGAAACATGATTATGACTGGATACATGTTTTATAATATAGGCTTGTATTTTGTCAACTTATCACAAAAGATGGTAGAAATGGTTGCTATAAAAAGCCTGGTTATTAGGATGCAAAATAAACTTAACTTGAACTCATTTATATACCTGTCAAAAAGAATTTCTCATAAATCCTTTTATCAGAGTGGCTTAGTGTTTGCTTTGCCACTTATTACTGTGTGACTGTGGACAAGTAATGTCAACATTTTGTAGCCTCGGTTTCCACATATAAAGAATCAGTAAATTACTACTGTTATTGCAGACCTGTCCATCTCATGAGGCTGTTGTTACAGGGATCAGTCGGGATAATGAGTATAAGATAACTGGAAGAATGGAATTCTTTCAAAAGTATTTGACAATGTTACTTCAAATATAAGACATTTTCACACCTTGTGATTTGTCAATTTAAGGAAATATCACTTATTTCTTTGATATCTATTCTGAACACCAGAACGCCAGACATTTACTATGTAATTTCTTGATGTTTTTAAATAACAGGGAAATATCCAGAAATAAATTAAATATTTGATAGGCACCACTTTTCTGCTAAGGTTAAACCAAAGGCTTTAGGGTCACAGCACAGGGTCCAACATATGTATTCTTATTCTTATTTCACCAAAAGAATACATTCTTCAAATGTTTTTAATGAATGTAAGACAAATTGTATGATAATTTATTTAATAAATATGAGTAAGACCTACTGTATACCCCAACATTATCAGGTATCTTCTATGACATAGAGAAAATCTAATGGTTGTTTCCTAACAAAATATGCCTCCACCTTATGACCACCTAGACAAATAAATGGACAAGATCATCATGTCCACTGTTTGATTTGAGAATATTCTGTAGTTCTCTCATCACTTTTAAATATCTTCCCGGAGATGCATGAAATTCCATAATTCATGAGTAATTTAGGATGTTAAGGCATTGTTCTTTCTCTGCAATTTTCCTTTAAAATGCAGATACTCATGAGATTAGTAGATAATTAATTTTCTAATACTTTAATATGAAGAAATTTATCAAATTACTTTTCATGTTGACAGGATAGAGTATGATAAAAGTACTGAGCACCTTAGCCTTAGGGGAGGAGAATTGGAGAAAGGTCTGAAAGGAGATGGAGAAAAACAGAAGAAGAGTAGGGTATAATTAAATTTCACCTACCTCTCAGTTTTGCTAAGAGGAGATCATTTTTGAATAGTGGAGAGGGAAATGTTATAGTCATACATAATTATCTAGAAATAAGATACTGATTTGGGTGTCAGATGTGTTGTGGATAAAAATTTTTACTATGAAAAAATACTACATATTTTATTAACTTAGGGGAAAAAATTCATTACATTTCTCTCCTCCATACGTTCTTTGTGACAGCTGTTTTTTCATACCTATCCACATTAGCTTTAGGTGGTAAAAGAAAAAAATAAATTAGTCAACAAATCTAATGGCTCATTTTACAATGGCATTTCTCTTTTATGAATGATTATTTAGGGCTTAATATCAGGAAATATTTAAATGTAAGATTTTAATCCTGATTCTCCTTCTAATCTTACCATAAATAGTTTCCATTGAAAAAATATGACCAGTCTTTCACGCCTCCTAGACCTAGTCTGTGCAAGTTTCTTATTTCTTCCAAATATTATTCCTTATTGACTCCAAAGGTTAAAGTCAGTTACTTTTCTTTAACCATGAGTTACCCTTGGACCCAAAAAATGCAAATTAATTTATATATATATATATTTTGACAACCTTGAGATTGTTGATGGCAAGATAGGCAAAATTTAAGGCACCACAAAGAGGATAATTAGCAGTCTAAACTGGAAATTGGAGTGTGAATAAAAGTAAAGTTTAAAAGGAGATCAGGGAGCCTACAGATTTTCTCTGTAAAACCTTGGGAAAGACAAAGATATTATAGATGTCAGAAAAGAAAAAAGACCCAGGTTGAATCCCAGAAGTCTAATGCATGTGACCTGAGGAATGCATAGTCAGATTGGTGAAATCAAGCCTCTGAATTATGTTGATTTCTAGAACAACAGTGTGTCCTGAAACAAGGAAAACTACACATATGCATGATATCCTTGGCTATATATATGTAAAACATACTAACAGAAATTGTGTGTATTGGTGAAAATCTTGGTGAAACCTCAGGGGTGAGTGTAGGGGTGAAGACAAGAAAGAAAAATTTCTATTGAGCAAGAGCTGGAAAATGAAAATGCCCGATTTTGTATCCATTATCACCACGCACTGTTGGAGAGGATGACAGAGATATTTTCTCATGTATCATGCTGTCTTTATTCTTTTTGTCTGTGAGCATACAACTATTTTGTAATGATTTTTATGTGTTTATCTTGACCTCTATTTCCCTTCTTTTAACATCATGTTCATTTAAAAAAAAATAATCCATGCCATACAAAAGGGATCACAGCAATTTCTTCTTCTAGAACCAGTTCAAAGGCATAGATTTATATTTGTCAATGGTATTAGATATTCGAGAAAACTATTTTCACTGATGAAATACAATGCACCCTGTCTGACATTCTTCGAATGACAACATGCAATAAAGTAGATGTTTTAGTTTGAAAAAATTATAATCTTGCATATAAGCCAGATTTTACTTAGGTTAAAAATTATTTTCCCATGAAAATAAATAATTGACATAGGAATTTGTTGATTTTATGTGATTATGGGCAAACTAAAACTTGTATGTTTGTTTAAATGGCGTGTGCTATCTGTGGTTTCCACAGGCATCATGCTGGATGATTTTTTGAATGAAAAAACATTGTAAATTTTTGCTGGTAAGAACCACACAATTTCAATAGGTATCCCTCAGAGCTAACTAATGTTCCCTCCATGAGTCATAGATCTTGAGAAGCAATAGCTTCCAATGGGAAAGATGATGGGCCTACAAGTTCAGTGCTACCTCTAGGCATTGCGGCAATCAAGCAGTTTTGGAATTCTGAATTTAGTTGTTTCACTGTAGTATAGGTTTTCGTTTTAAGGCGTAACCAAGTGAATCTTATTTTCTTATACAAGTTCCCTTCTGAGAGGGTTGCCATGGCAATGAGTTCTCAGCCTGAAATTCTTAAATGTTGGTTTTGTTTCATTATCTGAGTTTCCATTACAAGCCACATCAATCAATGCAGTTCTCTATTCAAGAACACGTCTGCAGCCTTAAAAAGCTGACCCTTTCATTTGGTACCTCTGCTCCTCCACCTAACTTGATGTCACCATTTCCCAGACAGCTCTTCATCTCCAAGAACCCTCTTCTACAGGGTTGTCAATTTGATCTTTTCCAGTTTCCTTTTAGGCAATATGTAGTCTTGGTTCTCACCTGTCTCATTTTCTCATTTATAAAGGGTAATACCAAGTCTCTATGTCTTCCCTGATTGGGTTTCTAACAGCTGTGTGACTAACAATACTATTAAAAAGTAACAAGAACAAAGGCACTTTTGCATTTGTACATCACTCTACAGTTTACAGCAGTACATTTCTATACATCATCTCATTTATTTTTCAAATTCTCTAACTGCTGCCACTGTTACTTTGATTTAGCCAGTGTGGGAAAAAGCTAACTCAAGACTTTTTCTTTCTCCTTTTCCCCTACATTCACCTTTCATAAGATCTCCTTATTGGGCACAGAGGTACACAGGTTATTGTTATTGGGAGTGACAAGTGACAGGACAGGTAGCAGAGGTGAGGAGGAGGGCGGGCATGGAATGATAGTAAATTCACAGGTTGTGCCTTGGAAACAGATAGTTATACAACCAAACCCACATTGACAGATCCTGCACAATTTGTGTCTTCTGATGGCCACACCAGAGAGATGATTTGAGTTAGAGGGTGAATGAGAACAATCATTGAGCCATGAAATACAGTAATAAGAATAGCAAATGTTTCTGAACACCCACTTGGCGTTTTTAGTCATTAATTCTCAAAACAATCCTGAGTTAGAAAATGTAGTTTCTTCCATCTTACAGATGAGGAATATGCACCAGAGGGAAACTGCCTTCCCTATGGCTCAATTCCTCATCCAAGGATATGAACCAAAACCAAGGTGATGCATATTGCGATTCTGTTTCTCCACTAGCTAAGCATTATGTTGATGACTGTAACTCCATGCATTCTGTGGGCTATTACACAAACCTACGGTCTGTAGGTTGGACCTGTAACACTATTGGTCTTAGCTCAAGTGAGTTAAGGTCTTACCTTGAACAAAAAGTTGAGGTGGGATTTAAACTGAGGTAGTCTAAATCTAGTGGCCTAAGCCACTCTGCAGTTCCTTTGTCCTTTGCTCCATTATTATGTGCCTTTTTTTTTTTTTTTTTTTTTTTTTGGTCTAAGCCAGTGGTTCTCAGTGAGTGTAGTACTGCCCTCTAGGGACCATTTTGTGAGGGTAGTTTTGGGCAATTACAACCACTACAGAGTGCCACAAGCATTTTGTGGGCAGGGACAGGGATATTGTGACATGTGGTTCGGCCAAGCCCACATAGTAAAACTGTGCCTCCTCCCACACAATGTTTTAACGTTTTGCCAGACAGTCATATAAGTGAAACCCTGTTTACAAACAACAAGATACATCAAAGCAAAGCCTCTCTCTCCCTCTCTCTTTTTCGCTGTACACTGGACTATCATGAAAATTAAGAGATGCTTGTACTTAGTTTGCTTAGAACTTTGCCAAGAGTGCCTGAGAAAATTATGCTACAGGTGGCCATGCCCTGTCAGCAGGAGAGTTTTTCACACCTGTCTGAGTCCACGTTTAGGAAGATTTTTTTTGTAATGATTCTATGTAGTGAAGCAAACATCTTCCTTCTTCATTGCGTGTTCTAGTGTAGTCATGCCCTTGTCTTTACATGTTGAAAATAGAATTTTACTATAAATACTTTCATTTTAAATCATTTTCATATCACACTTATGGCACTCTATTGATTTTTTTAAAAAATCGATGTGTTTTCATTTGGCTTCCCTTGGGAACAGACCCTGAGCCAAGGTGTCGTGTGCACGTGCTTTCTATAGGAGGCGATGACAGGGAACAGTGCAGAGGAGTGGGGATGTGACGAAGGGAAGAAAAAGCAGCCAGGAGGAGTGGGAGTGTTATAAGTTGGCACTGTGGACAAGTGGGGCTCTGTCTTGCTGGGGAGCTCTCAGCAACCATGTAGAACATGCCTAGAAGTGGTCCCATCTGAGGGAGAAGAAAAGCTGGACTATTTTTTTTTTTTTTTTTATCTTCCCCCTTCATCAGCTGGCTGAGGGCTGCTCCTGGGTCATTAACTTCCAAGCATTTCTTATCTGCCTCCTTGGGCAGGCAGAGGGAAAAACCTCACGCAGAGAGTGACAGCAAGGGTATTTGCTAGAAGATGCTGTGGATGGGCATGGGCTAGAATGATGAGAACTGGGCAGATATGGGCGGGGCACGGATGTCTGTTTCATGTGTGCAGATGAGTGTTAATATTGATAAATGTCATTTCTGCATAGCAAGGATACTTTACAAAATATTTGTTATAAAGAGGGTTTGATGAATCTGATAGAATTGAGAGCATTGGTTTAAGTTAAACAGTTTCTAATAGAGCAAAGCTGCATTCAATATGCTAAACATAGATTGCTCAAAGATTTTTATCCTTAAAATAAGGCATCCAAATTCTCTGCTTCTTTAAGCATAGTGTGATATAAATGTCATAAAAATGGTAATTGATGTAACTGGCCTTATGTCCTATAGAATGCATGGACTTATGAAAGTGAATGTAATGCTTAGCTAGTAGAAAAACGATATCACATATTGTGTTACCTTAGTTAAAGTTTTTTCAAGATCTCATAATCCTAAACTTTGATTCATCATGCAAATTATGGAAGAATTGGCCACCCAAGGTTGGATGCATGTAAAATTTTCCATCAATCAGAAGACACATATTAGAGGTGAGCAATTTAAGTAGGAGTTTACCTTTGATTTTATTCTAATATAAAGTTTCTTTCAAATTATGTGTTCTTTCAATGATTTGGGAAATATATTGTCATGTATTTCCTTCAAAAATCTTACTTTAGGACCGTGATCAATTCTTTTTGTAAGAGTGTCTGAAACTTTTTGCTTCATCTCATCTACAATTTGAAAGAATTATTTTTAGTCACTTGTATATTCTGCAGATAGCAAGACTAGCAAGACCAAGAAAACTACATTTAAAATGAAAGTATAAAACATCTCAATTTGGCTGGATTTGTCAACATAATTATTTTCTGTTCTTTTATCAAGCTAGGGAACATTCTCAGGAAAATCATTATGGGTTTCTACAACAGTGTCTTCCAGAGGAAATACTGGCCTAGCACACTGTCAAGGAGAGTATATTACAGTGAAATTTGTATAGAAACAGTAAACAGATTTGCAATGCAAGCTTTCATCTTGAGTGCTTTATTTTTCCCTGACCTGAGCAGCAGTTATTAGATCACTGTATCATGAGGAAATAGTCAATTCAAGACACGGACCACAGAGTCCCAAGCCTGATATTAGGTTTGAACAATTGGGCAATTTTGGCATATATCTAGAGGGTTAATAGTATAGAGCAAAGACAATGGCTTTAAACTGAACATTTTTTCTTGCAAATGTTCAGATTTTGGTTTTTTTTTTTGTTGTTGTTGTTGTTGTTGTTGTTGTTTTGAGAGCAATTGCAATGTATGGAATCTAAGCTATTCTTAAGCTGTTGAACTCAGAGACCAAAGGAGAAAGAACAAATAAAACCAATAAAAATTTTAAAATAAAAATAAATCTGTCAGTGGAAAGAAAGCTTTCTTGACTTGTTTATGTACAATTCAATGGAGTTGCAAAGAGGATTTTTTTTAATGGGAAACGTGTCACAGATTGCGTTCAAGCTGCACTTTAGCTATTTTTGTTTGTTTGTTTGTTTTATACACGCAAAAACACATACCCTTCAAAAATGTGCAAAGTGAAATATTTGCTTTCCTGGATGTCTTTTCAAAGTGTTATAGTTTGAATTTGTAATTATGAATTAAGTTCAGCCATATATTAAACACCTAGATTTTAGTCCATATGAGTAACTTTAGTGCAGTCTCTCCATCTCTTCTGAGCCCATGTTCTGAAAATTTCCCTGCTCCAAGTATACCAGCAGGTAAACTATCCCAGAGGATGCACAACAGAAAAGCTTATAGACAAGATTAAGAGGCATGACTCACATTGACTCAAGGAAAAAGAAGCCAGGAGAAAGAGAGGAATAGGTTAACACACTTAGACTAGGTGACAAATGTGTGGAAGAACCTCATTTTCTGGTTATGCTGTGTTTGAATGCTCTGTCTCTTTACCATCTCTACCCTCTCAATGGTGGTGTGGTTATGAGGACCATAGTTGAGGTTTGAACAAGGGAGCATGGCAGATGGTGAGTGCCCGGGTCCCACTACACATACTTGCTCTATCAGAAAGACACAGGGTCTAGTGCTCCTGGCTAGTATCTCATCAGTTCATTGGTGAACAGCAGGGGGTTTTACCGCCATTTCTGCGCCATGTCAGAGATGTAAAGCCAAATGAGACTATAATGAGTATCACCAATGGGAGGATAATTTGAGGATAACATTGCTGTCACTCTAGAGGTGACATGATTCATGCTTCTGACCTGTTCTTACCATTCTTTTCCATTTTAAAATAACAATCTTGTTTGTTCCATCCTTTTTATCATACAGCATGTCTTAGAGGTTACTAACTTAGTACTGCATTTAACACAATTCTATGAATCCTGTCTGTATCTCAAAATCTGGTTGCTTAGTTATTATCAACACTTAACACGAGTTATATATCCCATTTGTTTTTATTTTCTTCTATAGAAGAATCGAATATTCTCAAATAATCAGCAAGTACATTACACTGTTTATATAAAATGGGATGACAGCTGGGTGTGGTGGTGCACGCCTAGAGTCCCAGCTACTCAAGAGGCTGAGACAGAAGGATCGTTTGAGCCCAGGAGTTAGTTATCATTGCACCACTGCACTACAATCTCAGTGACAGAGTGAGACCCAGATACCCAGTCTAAAAAGGAAAAGAAGAAGAAAAAGGAAAATGCGATAACATATCAGTAACTTATCATTTTAACTGGGTGATGGGTAGGTTTTATGTATGGACTGATTTGTGTCTCATCAAAATTCATACATTAAATCTCCAACCCCCAGTGTGATGGTATATAGAGATGGGGCCTTTTGGAGGTGAGTTGATAAGGATGAGGCCCTGAAGATGGAATTACTGCTGTGATATGAAGAGACACTGGAGGCCTTGCTTCCCCTCACTCTTGGCTTCTCAAGGATACAGCTAGAAGACAGCCTTCTGAAAGACAGGAAGAGAGCCCTCACAGGGGAACATAATCGTCCAGAACCTTGTTCTTGTACTTTCCAACCTCCAGAACTGTGAGAAATAATAAATTCCTGTTGTTTAAGCTTCCTGGCCTATGGTATTTTGTATGGCATCCAGAGCTGATTAATGCAGTGAGTATGCAGGCATTCATTATACTATTCTCTCTGTTTGTGTATGTTTGAAATTTTCCATAACAAAGCAAACTTAAATGTTTAAATATACAAAAGAGAATGATAAATTGTAACAGTATATACTTCATAGGATTATTATGAGGCTATAAAGAAACAGTATTTGTAAAGTGCTCAGTAGATTACATAGCTTATTAAAAATAATTTACCTGACAGATATGTTTTAAGTAACTATTATGTTTCAATCACTAATCAAAGTACTTGGGGTATATCTGCCCTTGTGGAGCTTACATTCTACTGGTAGTAATTTTTACTATTGTTATTAGATGGTTTCACATCATTTCTAGATGCTGTGACATTCATTATTATTACATTCTTGGGCAATTATCCCATTACTATTGCATTTTTTTTCTTATTTTTGTGATTTCTGAATCTTTAAAAAGCTAAGAAGGTGATAGAACTGAGTAGAGATCCAGCAAGTGGCAATTCTATGAAATAGGAATAATACAACCCTCAGTTAACTTACACTCGTAAAAACAGATGACTATGTAACCAGGGCTGTAAGGAACACACAGCAGCTCTTGCTGAAGATCACGTTTTATTGGGCAGTATGATGAATCAGTCAGGAAGCTGTCTTGCAGAACAAGTGAAACATACCACTACATAAAGTCTTCAAAACAATGAAAAGCCAGAAACAGCTTCTCAAGCATTTGATGTTTTTCTATGTAAAAATAAATAAATAAATAAATAAATAAATAAATAAAATAGGTATTTAGGGCATTTTTCTCTAAAATAAAAAAAAGGAATAGCTCAAATCCATGCTAAATACTTTAAATTCCTTGGGCTATTTGGCTACCCTAGGGAAACAGGGACTCGTAGAAAATGTGGTCAGAAGCATGAATAAGGAATGGGTGACATGTTCTGTTGCTCAGAATAGAACCAATTCTCCATTAGGTTCAGGCTTTATTTTTTTTTCCATCAATAAAATGCAATTAGATTCTCCAAGACATGTATTAAATATGAAAGAACAGATACTAACTTTATAGTGGAGAAACCCAGCAGATACCACCATAATCAAGTGATCAAGATTAAGATAATCAGTAATGAGATATGTCAACATTATGAACCTCTTGGTATAATGGATTAAGAAGGACACTACATCACTGCTATGGTATTCTTGCCATAGCCATAGTCCAATCATAACCATAGTCTAATCATGAGAAACTATAAGCAGACCTCCAAAGAGGGACATTCAACAAAATAGGTAATTAATACTCTTCAAAACTGTCAAGATCATAAAAGAAAATGAAAAGCTAGATTTATTCTTCTCATATTGTTATGGCATGATACATTAATTGTTTTTCAAGTGTTAAACAATTCATACATTCCTGTGATAAATCCCATTTAGTTGTGTCATGTAATTCATAATCATTTTTATATGCTGTTGGATTACTTTTTATATAATAAGTATTTGAGAATTTTCACATCTATATTCATAAGAGATATTGGTCTTCAATTTGCCTTTATTGTGATGCCTTTGTATTGGTATTATAGAGTAACTTGAGAAGTGTTATCTCTTCTTCTATTTTTTGAGAGAGTTTGTGAAGCATTTGTATTCTTTAAATGTTTGGAAGTAGATTTAGTAACTTCTTAAGCTATCGTAAGAAAACATTTATTTAGCTCATATTTGTGGTATCTAATAAATAGCCAAGAAACAGGATCTAGCAGTACATTATTAAAAATGTAAAATTTAGAAATTCATAGCACATGCATTTTGGTTTTCAAATTAAAAATATTTGCTTACAGGTTTTATTATTTCACAGCTACTTTGCCAAGTTTTCAGGTTGTCTTTCTCAGGAACCACTCTGGGATGGAGGTTAATGTGCAGGAAGCTAATATGGGAATGCTTTTGCAATCAATATATGCAGAAGGGAAGAAGGAAGCAGAATTGGGTAGAGGGAGAAGTCACGTGATGATGCAGTGTTTATGGAGCATTTGGTGACCCGATTGGGAGCTCTAAAGCTGAGATGATTGTTTCAAAATGGTTCCAAGTTGGTGTGAGGAGTCTAGACCTGTACATTCTCAAACAACCAGTTATTGATGGAGGCTGCACCCAGGAAGGAGTGTGATCTTGGAATAAGTGGCTCCTCTCAGTCAAGGGTAATTTCTGGAGAGGGCTAACAGCTGAGGGCTGTCTGCTGGCAACATTCCTTGAAGCTAGGGCACTGTACTGCGCAGAGCCTGGCTGGTGCATCACAGCACGAACTGGGATTCTTAAACTGAGCATGATCCTGCTCCAATGTCCAATGTATTTGACAGTTCTATATTCTCTCTTGGATATGGTTTAAAATTTAATGGCTCTAGGAAAATAAGAATTGAGGCAAAATACATTGCTTAAAGCAGATGAAAAGGGTAGTAGACTGAGAATTCAGTATTTACCGGTCAGAGAAGACTCATTTTGATCTACATGCACATAATAGAATCGCAGGAAAGTCCTCATTTCTCTTGGTTATCTGGCTCATTTGCAGGAATAACACACGCACGTACACACACACAGGTCAATATATGCAGATCTTAAATAAATATGCAGTGGGGCCAGCTTGTCCTGGTTTATGAGAACTGATTGTTAAATGTCAAGAATTTGTGAGCTGATTATTAAAACACAGGCTTTATTAAAAATTAAATTTTATAAACTTACAATTTAATGTTATATTAAACACAAAGATAATAAGTACTCAATACACAGCAATTCCTAATTACTACATTTTACTATTACCTATGCTCTTTGGTTTATTTATGTCTATTATAGTTACATGATGGAAATACTATATAATGGTGCATTTCTTTGCATCCTTTCCAATTCCATGTTCCGTGACATCATATAGGCAGTATAAAATTTTCCATGTTGAGACTATTTACATGGCAGAAACCAACAAATGCTAAAAATCAGGGCCTGATATACTATTTTGCTGGTTAATGAGACTTAAGAAATCTTGTCAGTGCTATAAACATTAGAGAAAAAGCATACTAGCTTAGTAAGGTGATCATATTATTACTCGTCGAATAGCAACACCAAAACAGAATCTACTAATTTCATGCATAAGTGATGGTTTTTGTACCTGGACAGCAGGGATACCAGGGGTAGGCTGTCAGCTGCCTACTTTGGGTCTGGAGACATGGAAGACTGTGAGGCGGGGAGTGCCAGTTGGTTTGAGGCCCCACTGCACCCCACATTGCTGTTTTTTATGGTTGAATAGGCAGACACTTCCTTTTCCTCTCACTACTACAAGTGCATCATTCCAGAAGTTATGGTTTGGCAAAAAGGCACAGTATTCCTAAAGAAAGGAGTTCCTATAGCTTTTCTCTGCTAAAAGATCTCAGGATCTGATTTTCTTCTGATATTAGGAATTTTACCTAACTCAACCCTAGTGTAACATTGTTTTAAATTATGGATAATTAAAAACTTCCTTGTTTTAAACAGAGGTAAAGGCACACTCTGCAAACATTTCTGTCTGCATTACCTAAAATGTAATGGATCTGGCAAATGATACAAATTAGGCACACATTTGCCAATATTTTTAATTAGCCTACTGGTTTACTTGCATACATTTGTACTGTAAGTTATTACTCATGAGAGTTATTTCAAATTCAAGATCAGCAGAACTCTCCATAAAATTACATACCTGTGGCATTATCACCAAAATATAACATCATAGACTTGCCGTAAATAATTCAGAGATTTGTTGTAACTATTCACCATGATAGTGTTAAAATGAGACATGGAGAATTAGCATTTGAAATGGATAATTCCACATTTATTTCATGCCTTCATTTATTTTACACATTTAACTGCTTTGATTTAAATGGAAGGAGAATCCTTTCTCAAAATTCAATCTCAACTGTCTTCTTTTCAGATTAATGGTTGATTTCTTTCAAATTATAAATCTTGGTTCAACATAAGGATGATGACATATTGCAGAAATACCTTTCTATTGCTTGAAATGAGAAAATATACTTACTTATTTTCTATGACAAGTGAGGGGGATGCTGTTAGGGCACTCAAAATATACTTATGGTATTTCTATTAGAAAAAAATCTCAGGAGCTAATTATGAGGCAAGGCACTGGCAAATCTATTGTTGTATTCAAATAACTGTGTGGCAACATTTACAATTTTGACAAATTTGGCTTAAATAATAATTCAATGATGCCCCTCAAGTTTCAAATACAGACAGTCCCTTACTTATGATTTTTCAGTTTTATGGTGGTGAGAAAGTTATATGCATTCAGTGGAAACTGTACTTCAAGTATCCATGCAACCATTCTGTTTTTCACTCTCAGTACAGTATTCAATAAATTACATGATGTATTTCACACTAAATTATAAGCTAGACTTTGTGTTGAATGATTTTGCTCAATGGTTGGCTAATGTAAGTGTTCTGAGCACATTTAAGATAGACTAAGCTAAGCTATGATGTTTGATAGGTTATGTGTATTGAACGCATTTTCAACTTACCGTGGGTTTATTGGGATGTAGTTTTATCGTAAGTTGAGGAACATCCAGATTTGCACTTTTCTAACAGCCTATGTTGTGAGCAGATTTAAAGACACTGTGCTTTGGGACAAATTAAGAAACATTTTGAGAAATTGGATACTTCAGCTTTAGATAATAGTGTGCCTCTTTCTAAAATAACTCATATGCAGCGGCACGAGTAGAAGCGTCCAGATGTAACAAACCTTAGGCTAGAATCATGTCCTAAATCAATCTAAAGAACTACAGAAACATGTGCCTTTAATGCCAATATATCATCTTATCTGTTTCAAAGCTATTGCTACAATTTAAGTTTAATCTCTTTGGAAACTTTCTGTTAGTATATTGGTATTTTGGTGAGTGTATCATTAAACCATTAACATAGTGAATCGGGTGCTCATACATGAATGTAAATGTGAGTGTGTGTGTGTGTGTGTGTCTGTGTGTGCACTGTGTATCCACATCACTTCCTTTCCCTGAGTTACCAAACCTGAGTTTTTTAGGGGCCAGCGATCCATGCCTTTACAAGACTCTGATGTTGATGTGGTTTTATAATATCTTTGTGGTATCACAGAAAGAAAGTTGAGCTAGAAATCTGAAAACTAATATTTGAGTTTTGGCCTTTCTAATTAATTGCTGTGTAAGCCCATCTTTTTATTTTCTTCTATCAGTGAAACAAGGAAAACAAGATCTTCCCTTAATCAAATCAATGGGAAATAACAAGCGTTAATGACGATGTTAAAAGTTTGAAACTCTTAACCACGCAGTGGGTGTGTAAGATGGTATAGTTGTGGAAAACAACTTGGCAATTCCTCAAAAAGTTAAACATAGAATTATGTTATGACCAAACAATTCCATTTCTAGGTATTTACCCAAATAATTGAGAATATAGGTCTGCATATAAACATATACACTAATGTTCATAGCAGTGTTATTATTAATAGTAATAGCCCCAAAGTGGAAACAATCCAAATGTCCACCAGCTGACGAATAAACAAAATGTGACCCATTCATATAAGGGAATATTACTAAGCAATAAAAAAGAATGAAGTACTGACACATGGTACAACATGGATGAATCTTGAAAATATTATGCTCACTGAAATAAACCAGTCACAAAAGGCCTGATTCCATTTATCTGCATAGGAAATCCATAGATACAGAGAGTAGATTTGTGGTTGTCAGAGGCTGGGGATAAGAGATGGGAATCAGGGAATGAGGTGTGACTGCTAATGGGGTATCTTTTTTGAGGTGATGGAAATGATCTGGAATTAAATAGTGATGATGATTGCATAACTCGGTATTTGAATTATATTACAATTAAAAATTTTTTAAAAAACCTTGTGCTGTTTATTCCAGAGGATTGCTGTAGGAATGAAACAGAAGTGGAAAGTTCTCTAGACTCTAAATCGTATTCAGGAATCCATGCCACTGCATGGTGAAACACATAGGCCTCAGTGTATGCAACTTGATAAGAGTTTGCATGAAAAGTCATCTTTATGTTGGGTCATGGGGGATGTCACCTGGAGGGTTATCATCACTCAGAATGCTTGCTGTGAAGAGCTTGATGGAAAAGTTATATAAATTACACACAAAAAATGATGTTTTTAAAAAATAGAAGGCACAAGAGAGATGGAGATAAATCGAACTTTCCATTGGGACCTGCCACTTTCTGCTTTACATGTTAATAGTGGCTGTATAATAACTGCCTTCCTAGGCTGCGAAACCCTGAAGGATGGAAGGTTTATGTGGTTCATCTCCATTACTCTGCAGCACCCTGCATATCGACAGTGCACGGTTGGTAATAGGTGAGCTTTGGCAGACTTTTTTTTAATTTTTATTTTTAATTTTTTTTTTGAGACTGAGTCTCACTCTCTCACCCAGGCTGGAATGCAGTGATACGATCTCAGCTCACTGCAACCTCCATCTCCCAGGTTCACACCATTCTCCTGCCTCAGTCTCCCCTGTAGCTGGGACTACAGGCGCACACCACTATGTCCGGCTAATTTTGTGTATTTTTAGCAGAGATGGGGTTTCACCATGTTGGCCAGGCTGCTCTCCAACTCCCGACCTCAGGTGATCTGCCCGTCTTGGCTTCCCAAAGTGCTGGGATTACAGGCGTGAGCCACCACACCCAGCCAGACATTTCTTTTTAATCAATATCCTGTTTGGAACTCTAAGCAAAGTCAGCAGGCTACTGAATGGACTTCAAGCACCACCCCCTGGGACTTCATAGGCTGTTCCTCTCTTGTTTAAATGTGGAACTATGTAAGCTTACCCCAGGACTCTAGGCAAAGCCAGAACTTGAGGTCAGTGCATCCCACACTGCCTCTAGGCCACCAGGGCATGTCTATACCAAACTCTTTTAGGGCTGCTCTCTGTGACTTTCCTGGTGTGATCCTCAAGCAGTCCTCCCTGCATCTCTTTGTGTTTATCTCACTTGAGCTCACTGCAGTACTTGACACTTATGGCCATTCCTTTAGGATGCTTGCCTCTCAGCCTCCAGGACACTACTCTCCGCTCTTTCCTCCTTCCTGCTTGACCGTTTCTTCTCAATTGTCTTTGAGGCCACCTCTGGCTTAAACCCTCTGTGACTCCTTTGTTCACCCTCTGCTCTTCTTGGACAGCAATATATCTTCACTTACCAGTACCAGTCAAACCCTAACACTGGTGGTATAGGGGCTTCGGTGACTACATGTCCCTGATTCCCAAATCACAACTCAGCTAAGACCTCTGTCTTGATCTCCATTACTGAATATCCAACTACCTGCTGGAAAATTCCATTGCAGGCTCCAGCGTCCCTTCAGTCTCAGTGTATGTAAGGCAACCTGCTTGGACTCCTGTAGCTAATGCCATTGTGAATGTCACTGACATGAGTCTTGTCATGCAGTCAGAAATCCAGGAGCTGTTCTAGGTCTGTCTGCCTCGCCCCTCTCCTTCCAGTCAGTCATCTCTTGCAGTCTTGTAGACACCCCCTCTCCCCCATTAACTCTCATATCCTTTGTCTTAATTTCTGTTCTCTCTGAAGCAAACCCTGAGAATGAGACAAGTACTTGGTTATAAGGAATTTATTGGATAGTTCAGTTTTCCCAGGAAGCTCTATGAGGGAGTAGGGAAGTGAGAAAGGGAAGGAGCAAAACCAATGAAGAGTGTGTTAATAACCAGGTGATTGCTAATGGCAACTGGAGCACAGTTTAGTTGGGGAACTTCTGAGAAGGCATGTGGAAGCTGCTTTAGAATTGCCCCGCCAAAGGACAAGGACGCTGAGGTATTTTTCTACCAACCCCTGTCGCCTCCTTGTTCGAGGTCTCCCTCTTGCATAGCTAGCACCTTGAGCCAGTGATCACCTTCAGGTAGTCTCAGGAGGTTATCCGTGGCTATGGGAGTAGTCTGCAGTGGAACTCTGCAAGGACCAGGAGCAGGAGGACAGCCCAAGAGCCTCTGTGGTACTGTCCTCTCTACTCCATCCCAGCTACCATTCTGTCACTTTTCAGCTGAACCACGGAACTGGTCTCCTTGAGGCTGTAAGGTTTTTAAATTGTTATTGTAACCTTTTGCACATCCTGCCAGAAAGATTCACACACAACTGACCATAGCATACACTCCTCCCCTCTGATTAAAGATCTTAGAGGCTCCCCGTAGTTTTCAGGATGAAGCCTGATTACCTTAGGATGTGCTTCTCAATACGCCAAGGCACCCAGGGCTCCATAGCAATCTCAGGGGGGTTGGACAGGATACTGTAACATTTGAAAAAAATGCAGTTATTTCACATCTGTTGGGTGTCCTGGTAACTATTACTTTCAAGGTAGCCTACGCTTTCAAAATTAGATCATTCAACATTCCTTTTTGTGATGCCACATTATTTCCAAGCTGAGTTTATGACTATTGCTGTGATTAAAAAGCATATGCAGAATGACAATCCATGTGGAAAAGGAAACATGGGCGGCAGGGGCCAACCTGGTTCTAAGGTTTCAGGGTTTGCACAGCACCAACAGGACCACCATCCCATTACCAAATAATTGTGGTTATTTAAGAGTGAAATAAAAGTATTATTTTTCCCTATGTGTATGACTTTTAAAAATAGGTACTGAGCTGTTAGTATTTAAACCCTTACTACATTGTTTAGACTTGTCTACTTAAGAGGAGAAACTTTTAGGGCATTTCTTTACCTAAGGCCCTGGCCACCCTCTTGTGTTTCATCTGCTGCCACTCTTAAATACAAATTTTTCGCTACCTGGAAGGTCCAGGAAGATCATCATGCCTTTATGACAGCACAGACTATTCCATCTGCCAAGATTACCTTCCTCACCTCTCCATCCCCTTCACCAGCTCTACATCACACAGCTTAAGGTGCACTTCTGCTAGGATGAGTGTCTGATTAGTGTTTTTTTGCCCCAGATATTATTTAGATGCCTCTGCATCTGCACAGCCTCTTGTACACAGCTTTTGTGTGGCACTATTCTTCTATACCCCCAGTGGTGATTTACTTATCTATCTGCCACAGTGGTCCACGATTTTCATGAGCTCCATGGGCACAGATGTTGCATTCACTTTGACTTTGCTGGCATTTTTTATTGGGATTATGTCCATTTAGTTTATGATTAATTAGCATGAGTGCCTAAGATGGGATATAGATTCTCAGAAAACAGTGAACATACCAGCCAAAGGATTGAGAAAAATGTAAGAATGTATGTGAAATAATAAACCTTTACTCTTTTTCTTCTTGTTTACCATTTCAACATTTTATGTTGTGATTTTCTGTGTATATGCCACAGGACCTTTGCATATGCCATCCTTCTCCCTTTACCTGAGTTTTCTGCCTCCCTTATCCTTTGGATCTCAGCTCTGTCTTCTCTTCCTTGGGAAAACGTTTTACATTTATATTTCTATGGTTATTTGAATATTTTTCTTCTTTCTCCCTAGTTCATGAGCTCCATGAGGGTAGGGACAACGTCTGCCCTGCTAATTATTGGATCCATAATTGAGTATATTGCCTAACATGTAGCAAGTATTCAGTAAATGTTTGTAGAATTAATGTGGGATGAATAAATGAATGTTTAATCTATGAATGCTTCATGTTTGTATCAAGACCTGATGACTATTGTGAAGCAGAGGGATGTATTTTTTCTGAGCAAGTAGGAATGCTGTCTGCATTGTGAGAACAGAAAGGATTTAGGCAAGGGCCAGCAGGGAATGGAATTTTCATTCCAAGCTTGAAAGAAATTGGGAACCATTTTAGGTTTCTGAAAAAAGGGGTAGGGGTCAGACAATCAAAACTGGGCTGAATGCAACATAGAAAGTTCTGTTTATTTCACCACTTGCAATATTTCACTTCAAAATGGATTCCCTGCCACTGAAAAGCTGCCATGTTTTCATTTGCTGGAACGTGGTGAAGTTAGATAAATGATAATGCCATGTCTTTGTTCATTCCTCAGTTAGAAAGCCTCAGCCTTAAATGCTCCCCAGTGCAAATTCTCACTGAATAAACATGGAGTGTATTGTTTTACAACATGCTGCTCAATGAAATTGCAGCACATTTGGCGCTGCTGAGCATTTCAGGATGAGGAGGCAGAAAACAACAACAGCAAAAAGCCCATAAAACAAATTGCATCCTCTATATTCCTTAATGAAGGACTTGGGTATAAGGTGCATCAACTTCAGAGAATACTCATTCATTGCAAAGGTTTGGGAAAATCGTATTTATGCATAATCTCCTTGTTCTCAATGATATTTTATTAATATTTATTTCCCTCTCGCCTTTCATCTGGTGTTATCTTCTTTTTTTTTTCATCTTTATTTTCCAAGTGACTAGCTGAAAAGAAAAACAGTGAATCAGTGCTAAACTGCTATTTTTTCAATTTTAAGAGACTGATTCTTAATCAAGTTACTATTTTAAATGTTTAAATTGAGAAAGTTCCAAGGAACAACCTAAAAAATGTAACTACCTACCAAACAGTTAATTAATGTTTCTGAATTGCTACTGTTTGAAGTTGATAAGCCCCATGTATGAAGTCCTCACCTCCAAGCTGAGGGAGTTATATTAAGAAGACAGTAGAAAAGAAAAATAATTAGCTAGTGTTTTTGTAAGGAGGAAACATAAATGGTATCTGTGTGGCCCTAACTAACTTTATCAACTCAAGTCTGTTGATTTCACAGTTCAGTCATTTGAGATATTTGGTATTATGTAGATTTTAGGCACCATCTGAACAAAGGGCTAAAGTAAGGATTATTATATTGCATGTATTTCTGTGAACTAATTTGGAGCAGCTATACTAGGCTTCTGCTTTATGTGTATCTATAAGCATTTTACAAAACAATTGCATACATATTGCTAATTAAATAAATTCATCTCAAAGTTTGTTACAAACTCAATCAAGTGTTTGAGATATAGTTTCATCCTGTGCCAGTCAGGATAGCGTAAGTCACGCTGAAGTGGCAAGTGATCTCAAGATTTCTGCAGCTTACAGCCACAGAGACTGAGTTCTTACTCAGGCCAGATGTCCACAGAGGCAGCTCCAGCTCCACTACGCATTACCTTCACTCTGGGACTGGCTGACAGAGCTGTCTCTCTCTGGAACTGTTGCTTGTCACAACAGTGAGAGAGAGAAGGCGGTTCTTAAAGCCACACATGGCTTACTGTCACATTTCACTAACTAGAACAAGTCATATGACCATACCTACATTGAACAGGACAGGGAGACAAGGAGAGATAATCCTCCTTCAGGCAAAAGGTACCAAATACTTGTGATTAGTCTATCACTCACTCCTTCATATTTTGGATGTGAAAAAAAATCACCAGAAGGATTAAGAAACTTGGCCAAGATCGCTTGCAAAGCTGGGATTGGACCCACATTCCTGTGACTCACTGCATCCAATGTCTCCTTGTATGCAAATTTGTGGATACACCGTGGCATCCACAGACTCACCAGAGAAGGATGCCACCTACAGAGCCAGCTGCTCACCAGGGCCTGGCTCGCATCAAGGCATCACTATGATGGGGTCAGCATATTCGCCCCTTGACTCTGTAGGTCCAAAATTTGCATCTGTTAAAGTATGCTGTATCAGTCAGGATTCGGTCATGGAGGCAGAACCATATACATTTTGTTGCCAAAAAAAAAAAATTGTTATAGGAATTAGGACTTAAACCACATGGGAGGAGCTGGGAAAATGAAGAAATGGGAGGAGTTGAAGGCTCAGAAGAATCACAAACCAGCTACTTTGATAAGCCAAGTGTATTCAGTCATCAAAATAGGACAGGAAAGGGAAGGTTTTTGGGAGACCAGTGGGATGCTGGGCTTTGGTGTGGCTATCACTGCTGTAGGACCACCACTGAGCATTTAGGTAATATTAGCCCATGGCTGCTTTTGCACTACGACAGCAAAATTGCCTAGTTGTGATCAAGACCCAGTGACCACCAAGTCTATGATATTTACTATCTGGCCTTTTACAGAGTTTCCTGACCCCTGGTCTATAGTTCAGAAGATTGATTTGCTGAGCTATAGTCAGAAACTCAGCTATGCAGCAGGTCCAGCAACTTCACAGCTCCAAGATAAGGTCTCATTTCCCCATTGTTAAATCTGTGTGCAAAGCTAACTTATGATTAAACTATGATAAGGTTAACTGTAATACAAGGAATCATTTCATACCATTTGTAAAGCAGCGAACAGTAGCCTAATAAGTTATGATCGTGGAGGCTACCACCTGCACCATCCATACCCCGAGGGCTGGACACTCATAACTATGGGTGAAGCCATTCCTTCCTCTGGGGCAAGAATAATTATAGATACCTATGGGAAACCGATACAGTCTCTACACTTCCTTTATATGCTGAAGGTCACAATCTTTGTTCTTGCTTAGTGAAGAGAGAATCGACTGAGCTACATCCACACACTACACACACTATTCACCATAATTAGAATTAGAATATTATTTCAAAGTCTTCAGTCACCCATGCAAGATCTATAACTTAGGGTGGATTTCAAAAATTATTTTTTATCAAGGCATAACCTCATTTATTTTAGGTTCATGGATATAATGTTATTCTCCAAGGGAACCTTATCTTCAAATTTTATAGGTCTCATGCTGGCCCCCATCCTGTGTCACCTACAGGTGACTTTTCCTTGATATGACTTATAGAACATTAAGAGTGCCTTTTTTTTTTTTTTTTTTTTGAGACCGAGTCTTGCTCTGTCGCCCAGGCTGGAGTGAGTGGCGCGATCTCGGCTCACTGCAAGCTCCGCCTCCCGGGTTCCGGCCATTCTCCTGCCTCAGCCTCCCGAGTAGCTGGGACTTACAGGGGCCGCCACCGCGCCCGGCTAATTTCTTTTTGTGTTTTTAGTAGAGACGGGGTTTCACCGTGTTCACCAGGATGGTCTCGATCTCCTGACCTCGTGATCCGCCCCCCTCGGCCTCCCAAAGTGCTGGGATTACAGGCGTGAGCCACTGCGCCGGGCTGCTTTATTTTCAATCATACTCCCATTTGGTTAGTTCCAACTTAGGGGACACTTACTTGAAAATGTCTCTTCACCCTGCAGGAAATGAGTTTATTAGTGAAACTTTCAATGCATATTTTTATTCCATTTATGCGATTTATCTCTCCGTGCCTTGTGAGGCAAAGGAGTGCTGTTTCACCAGATTAAGAGATAACTGATCAAGATTCAGTTCAAAAAATGTGTGAACAGTACAGATCTTATTAACTCTCTCTAGTACTTTTCATTGAAAAGGAAAATCAAGGCATATCAGCCAGACTCATCAATAACTCTTGGTGGATGTTCAAATGCAGTGACCTCTTGACACTTCCACTGCCTTCCGGTTTTGTTTTATCAGTTGTTGCTTAGCAGCACAGTGGGAAAGAGCAGGACTGTAGCTTGGATTTAAGCTCCTCATTTACTAGCTGTGCCATTTTATCAAATTATTTAATACTGGGAGCCCCAGTTTTCTCATCTGTAGACCAGTGATATTAATAGCTCCTATCTCAAGCAGTTTTAAGAGTTAGATAAGTTGATATTGGGCTAATTTAATATTAATGGTAAATACTTATCATAGTACTGAGTATACCTGAGGGCATATCCTTCATTCATCTAACAAACAAGGTGCTAAGGACACTATTATAATTATCACAGTAGTTCAATGAGGTCGCTATGATTATCTTTTTTGTTTGTCTTTTAACAAAGAAACTGAGAATCAGACCAGTTAAATGACTTCCTTGGTCACAATCCTAGAAAATTTTAGAGCTAGAGATAAAATTCATACCTGTCTGACTACAAAGCCCAAGCTTGTGGACTTACCCTCCATTTGTCAAACATGAATTCCTTGAATTGTAAACCATTTGGGGCCGAAGTACAGCACTTTTTTTTTTTTTTTTTTTCAATTAAGAAGCTGGCAATTGAGTGAACACAATATAGTGGTACTTCGGTTAACTGGAGCCCCTGGGGATACATCATTCTGGACAGTCTAGCATTCCAGAAAGCTTTGGGTATTTGCCAAAACTTTAAAAATGTTGTTTAATTTAGATAGAACCCTCCATAAAATATATTATATATTTCTCTGTCTTCTTAAACAGATTATATTGAACCTGATTTAAGATTACATTAACTCAGTCATTTATCATCATGAACTTCATTTTTATCCTGTACTCTAATGTAAGAAGATTCTGAGGGTTTATTGAAATAAAGAGGGATATTATTGACCTAGTCTGTTATGCATTTTTTAAGTTCCTGTGTTTGATTTGTAAAGTTTAGGTGCTTCCTGTCCAAGCACTTGCCACTTCTCTTTGCCTGTTTGAATTGTCAGTCTCCCACAAGACCACCTGAAAACTCTGTTGACCAAGCAAAACTAGGTTTATTAAACCTATGGTAGGATCGACAATCATCACTTTGACAGTCTTGGCAGTATTGCAAAATGAGAGAATTAGGTAGACATTTACAGGGTAGGGTATGAACTGGGTGGTTTTAAGGTGAGTCTTGCAAGATAGGAAAATGTCTGGGATTGGGTAGAGTTTATGACATAAGAACTCGAGGGCACAGTGAGGTGAAAGATTTAAAACAAGTGTTGATGATCAAGTTATTGGTAGTAATAGGCAATCTCTTTCAGTTGGGTCACAGTTATATTTAACAAGAGCACGTATTTCTTTGAGTAAGAAGCTCAGTTATTTTTGCCTTGTTCCAATATTAAAATAGGTAGGTATGTTTGATACCAGGATTGTATAGTATAAGGACAAGAAAGTGCATTGGTTTGGTCTCTCACTTGCCTCTGTGTCTTGGTGCTTCTACATGCTATGGAATGGGACACTGAAAACTGGAACTGTATGGCAACAGAGATCCAGTAAAAGCTAAGTGGGAGCCCAGGAAACTGACTTACCCACGTGAGTTTTGTGCTTGGGCTTGTGACATCCCTTTTTAAAAGGCAGAGACTCCTTTTTTTCACTCCTTTTTTTCTTGCTTAATCCCTGGATATCTTTCTAATGTCACATAGCTAACACTGTCAACTAGCTGAGCATAGTTAGACATCTATTTCTACACTGGGAATCTTGAATTCATAAATCCTGGTCAAAAGCAAATTAAAGAGATTTTTAAACAATTACACAAAATAATTCTTGTGTTTTATTTATTCAGTTTATATTGAGTTTTTTGCAGCTCTTACTCTCCTCTTCTTTTGTGTTTGAAAATGTAAAAAGCAATGCTGTTTGGACACGAGATTTGTTTTGTAAACATGAAATTTAGAATGTCTGGGAATTCTGTTAACACTTTTGAAAAGATATTGCCTTGTTCTAGAGTTCTTGAGCTACTATATAATTGAAGTCAATAGCCTGAGAACATAGGAATTTGGTGTGAAATAAATGGAAGATAAAGTGATTGAGCAAGTCTAAAATATACAATTAGTAGCTAAAACAAAGTGAGTATTGTTTTACATCTTCAATCTAGTAGTTGGTGAATAATAAAAAAAAGGTCAAGAGTCCCAATTATGTAGTAACTATCGAACTGGAAAAAGAAATGAATTTGACTCTTACTACTTAAAACTTTTAGCTGTTTATAGTAATTTAAACCAATTGAAAATAAAATAAATGTTCCAGCCAGCAAAACTCCTTTCTAAGAACTATGTGTGGTAAGAGGATACAATAAACTAATCAAACAAAGTTTCTGAAGTCTCGTTAACCATGGAATTTTTAGTGAAATGGCATGGATATGGTAGACTTAGATTTATTTGGAAATGACAGAAATTTCCTAACAATATTTGAAGCCTGTTTTGGTTACCGCTATCAAGGGCTGTTTTTCTTTTTCTTTTTTCTAGTTATATATTCACTACTATAAATTGTTGGCAGCTGGCCCAGAAAAATAGCCTATTTTCTGAAAAAAAAAAATTATTCTGCAACTTTATACACTAAAAAGTGTGTTTAAATTTTATTGTCAAATTACCAGCTTTTATGCAGGTAGACTCCGTGGAAACCATAGGACAATGACAAAGTTGCTTCTTTCTCTTAGCTAATTTTTTTTACTCTGGATTACAGTGTAGCTGTTAATATATATATACCTTTTATCGAATACAGGGAATAAAAATAAAACCTGCCTGCACATGTAATCTTGCTTAGAATATACATACATGTGAAATACCAGATAAGACAAGCTATGATCTAATTTATGTCATATGAAATGAATTTTAGTAAATCCTATTTAGTCACACAGATGCCAAACTGAGACAAATGGAAGCCTCTGGGGGCAAATGGAGGTGACTGGGCTCCATGATTTATGAGTGCAGAGTCATGAAACTGAATTCAGCAACCTACAAATGACACTTATTGAGAACCTATTAAATGCTAGGCACCCATGCTGGGTACTTTGAATACAGAAATAAAAGGTTTGGATTATAAAAATGTCACAGTGTAATTGACAAATAAAACAAGTTAATTAAACAATATGGTAAGCATATGAAGTACACCCTGCATAACTATGTTTTGGTCAATGATGGTGGTCTCATGGGATTATGATGAAGCTGAAAAATTTCTATCTTCTTAAGGTTGTAACACAGCACATGAGTCATGTGTTTGTGGTGATGCTGATGCAAGCAAACCATTCTGTGCTGCTAGTCATACATTTATGTAGAGCACGTACATATGTATAGCACATAATACTTGATGATGATACTAAACTATGTTATTCTTTTATGAATTTACTATACTTGTTATCATTATTTTAGAGTATACTTTTTCTACTTATAGAAAAATACAAGTCAAATGTAAAACAGGCTCTGGCAAGTCCTTCTGGAGGTATTCCAGAAGAAGGCATTGTTGTCATAGGAGATGACAGCTCCCTGCATGTTATTGCCCCTGAAGACCTCCCAGTGGGACAAGATGTGGAGGAGGAAGACAGTCATACTGATGATTCTGACTCTGTGTAGGCCTAGGCTAATGTGTGAGTTTGTGTCTTGGTTTTTAACAAAAAGTTCAAAAGTTTAAAAAAAAAGGTAAAAATATTTTTAAAAAGTTTATAGAACACATGTATCTAGAAAAAGTACTTTTTGTACAACATACAATGTGTTTGTGTTTTAAGCTATAATTTCCAAAAAGTCAAAACATTTAAAAAATTTTAAGTTTATAAATTTAAAAATTTATACATTCAGCTAAGGTTACTTTATTATTGAAGAAAAACTTTTTAAAAATAAATTTAGTGTAGCCTAAGTGTACAGTGTTTATAAAGTCTACAGTAGGGTACTGTAATGTGTGAGGTCTTCACACTCACTCACCACTCACTCACTCACTCCCTGAAGGCAGCTTCTAGTCCTGCAAGCTCCTTTCATGGCCAGTGCCCTATACAGGTGTACCCTTTAAAAAAATCTTTTATACCATATTTTTACTGTATCTTTTCGATGCTCAGATATGTTTAGATACACAAATACCATTGTGTTAGAATTGTCTGCAGTATTCAGGAAAGTAACATGCTGTTCACATTTGTAACCTAGGAGCAATAGACTATACCATACAGCCTAGGTGTGTAGTAGCCTACACCATTTAGGTTTATGTAAGTCCCTCTCTGATGTTCACATGATGGTGAAATCACCTAGCAAAGCATTTCTCAGAACATATCCCCATCATTAAGCTACGCATGATGGCAGGTAAAAAGGTTGATTACTGCCAAAGAATACTTTTGAAAAAGTTAAAACTAGGACTTTCACACAAATATGAAATGAATATATGTCAAAGATTTTGTTAAACCTCTTGATAAATGAGAGAACCAGTAAAGTGATAGAACTAGTTCAAGGAATGTTTGCAGAGCTAGATATTCATAGGCAAGTTAATAAAGGAAAATTAAGATAAGATTGCTAAGTTAGAGATAAAAGCAGCTAATTTCCTACAGGACAAGAAAGCCTAACTTTGGAATTATCATTTCTTCTGGATATAAATAATTATTTTAGCCTCTGTTGAATAAAAGTCTACAAATGTAGACATGTAACCTCACTAAATTTGGACTCTTTTGTCAATAGTCATTGGCAAGTTGGACAAAGCTCACCTCCACAGACATTCAAGGATACTTCTTTCTCCCCATACGACATTGTGCTGCTCATCTTTTGCCTTATTTTCAAGTTTTGGGTAATTTTTTAACAACAACAACAACAACAACAAAATTCAGGAGCAATAGCGTATAAGACAGAGGAAAAACAGTCACTGGGCTTTGTTAAGGGGAAAGTTAAGGAGAGAAGACACCTGAGATAGGCCTTCTACAAATGAAGAGAAATCTTCCAGTAGGACAAAGTGTCGGGGAAGTTGGCCAGGGCAGGCATAGGTAGAAGGAAGGCAAAAGTGGGTAAATCCCAAGAACCATTTCACAGGCAATGTTGTATTTACTTTTGTAACAGATACAGCACTGTGACTGGGGTCCAGTTTATGAGAGACATTACTTTATACTTTGCTGCATTTGTTGTGGTGATGGTTTTTTTAAGTTAGAAAATCAAATCATCTGCATACTGAAGAGCAGTTATGGATCAGTTGTTTTCAAAGCCATAAATGTATATGTTAGAGAATTTAAACTCTTTCAGAGGAAAATGCACAGGCAATGAATGCAGAAGGCAGTGAAGACAGAGATGATGTTGATGCACCCAGGTATTAAAACTGAGCAGAGCCTCTAATTATTCAACATCTTTCATCATACCGTAGGCTGTTTTTCCCTCTTCTTTTCTATTTCACCTCCATTTCTTTTCTCTCTTGCCCCAGATATGAAATGAAATCTGGGAGCAATCACAATTTCTGTCTCACTGGCTGAGCAGGATGCTTCTGAAAGAAGCAGCATCTATATATAGTTTTTCTTCTTAGGCTGCAGGTGTGGGATGGAATAGAATGAAATGGAACAGAATGGAGCAAAAAGGAATGGAATGTTATCTCTCTTAAAATTTCTTTTTAATTTAAATTATGGATGCAAAATAGTTGTACATGTGTATGTGGTACATGTTATATTTTGATAGAGGCATACAATGTGTAATGATCAAATAAGGGTAATTGGGGTATCCAATTACCTTCAGCAATAATTTTTTTGTGCGTGTTAGGAACATTCCAATGACACTCTTTTAGTTATTTTAAAGTATACAAATAATGATTGTTAACCATAGTTGCCCTATTGTGATAGTGAATACTAGATCTTATTTATTCTAACTGTACTTTTGTGCCCATTAACTGTTCCCTCTTTATCCCCCCTTTCCACTTCTTTCACAGCTTCTGGTAACCATCATTTTACTTTCTATGTCCATGCGTTCTTTTTTTTTTTTTTTTTTTTAGCTCCCACATATAAGTGAGACCATGAAATGTTTTTCCTTCTACGCCTGGCTTATTTCACTTAATAGAATGTCCTCCAGTTTTATCCACGTTGTTGCAAAAGACAGTAATTATTTTTAATGGCTTAATAGTATTCTGTTGTGTGTATGTACCACTTTTCTTTATTCAACTGTTAAAAGACGCTTATGTTAATTGCATATCATGGCTGCAGTAACTATGGGAGTGCAAATATTTCTCTGATACACTGGTATCTTTCCTTTGATTATATACCCAGTAGTGAGATTGCTGGGTCATATGGTAGTTCTATTTTTAGTTTTTTAAGGCACCTCCACACTGTTCTCCATAGTGGCTGTACCAGCTTACATTCCCCTGCAACAGTGTATGAAGGCTCCTCCTCTCTCTCCACATCCTTGCTAGCATTCGTTATTGCCTGTCTTTTGAATTAAACTATTTTTGCTGTTAATAATGTATTGTTTACGTAGCTCCATTTTTCTCTTTGATATTAATTTCCATTTTACAAAAGAAGTCACATTCAGAAATGTTTGTTAATTTAAAATCTCTTTTACTAACCGGGCTCTGCCAGTAGGTAATAAACTATGGGCCATGGGGTTATTCAATCTTTGCAGTATTTTTTCCAGGAAGGTGGCAAAATATGAACATTCAACAAATCACTGGCCTTGCTGTATGAGCTGCCACGATTAGAAATTCCCAAGCCCAGCTTAAGGCAGCATCTAACCAGAGGAGCTCTAGATATAAAATAAATGAGGTGCTGCTCTAGTAATCTATTTATACAGAGCATTTATTTTAACCATTTTTTTTAAATTTGACTGTTGGCAATCGATCATTGGATTTATACAGTTTAGCATTGATCTTGGAGAAGGCCAGTTTGGTGCCCACATCAAACATGCCCAATATTCTATTGTCCATGTGACTCCCTAGGATTAATTAGAAAACATTTCAAAAGGGCCACTCTAGGATTTAATGCTATCAGTAATAGTTGTTTAACCCAAAATATGATGAACCTTTGCTTTATTTATTTCTAATTGGGCAGTTTTGCATTTTGCCAAGTAGGATTAATAAGCAGGTTAAGTCTAATTGGCTTGCTTTGACTGAGGGGCTGAATCATTTCAATATAGAAACCTGTACTTTTTATAATTTGTTTTTTATAAAAAAAACACCCAAATCAATCCTGAACCATATTTATTATACTTTCTTAATTTTTCTTTTTAAGTCATTTAAACAACTTGGGTCCTTTTCCATGAACAGCAAGACTTATGCTTTTTGAAGAAAAGTCTGTCTTCAGATAGAAAAGGCTTCTGTTTGTATAGAACAATTAGCTAAAATTAGCATGTAAATTTGAACAATATTATATTGTGAAGCTGATTGGGCCTGCGAGGTTGGGATGCAAGTAACTTCTCTTGTTTATTGTATGCAAATATAGCCACTTAGCTTTAATTGGACATTGAAACCCAGAACAATTATCAACAATTGCTTTAATATTAATGCACAGTGGGAACTGCCTATCATGACTTTTTATTTTTTCCTTAACATTTCATTTTTAATTTTTGTGGGCACATGGTAGGTGTATATCTTTAGAAAGTACACGAGATATTTTTGAAACAGGCATACAAAGTATAATAATCACATCAGGTTAAATGGGGTATTTATCACCTCAAGCATTTATCCTTTCTGTGTTACAAACAATCCAATTATTCTCTTAGTTATTTAAAAATGTATAATAAATAATTGTTAACTGTAGTCACTCTGTTATTCTATCAAATACTAGATCTTATTTATTCTATGTAACTATACTTTTGTACCCATTAATTATCCACCCTTACCCCTTACCCCTACCCCTCCTAGCCTCTGGTAACCATCATTCTATTCTATCTGCCTGAGTTCAATTGTTTTAATTTTTAGCTCCCAGAAATAAGTGAGAACATGTAAAGTTCATCTTTCTGTGCCTGGCTTATTTCACTTAACACAATGACCTTCAGTTCCATCCATGCTGTTGTAAATGACAGGCTCTCATTCTTTTTTATGGCTAAATAGTACTCCATTGTGTATATGTACCATGTTTTACTTATTCATTCACCTGTTGATGGACACTTAGGTTGCTTCCACATCTTGGCTATTGTGAATAGTGCTGCAATAAATATGTGAGTGCAGATGTCCTTTTGATGTACTGATTTCCTTTCTTTGAGTATATACCTAGCAATGGGATTGCTGGATTGTATAGTAGTTCTATTTTTCGTTTTCTGAGACATCTCCAAACTGTTCTCCATAGCGGTTGTACTAATTTGCATTCCCACCAACAGTGTACAAGGACTCCCTTTTCTCCACATTCTTGCCAGCATTTTGTTATTGCCTGACTTTTAGACAAAAGCAGTTTTAAGTGGGGTGAGATAACATCTCATTGAAGTTTTGATTTGCATTTCTCTGATGATCAGTGATGTTGAACACTTTTTCATTTACCTGTTTGCCATTTGTATGTCTTCTTTTGAGAAATGTCTCAAAACCTTTTGGCCAGATTATTAAGTTTTTTTCCCTATAGTGTTGTCTGAGTTCCTTATATTTTCTGGTTATCAATCTGTTGTCAGATGGATAGTTTGCAAATATTCTCTCTGATTCTACGGGTTGCTTCTTCACTTTGTTGCTTGTTTCCTTTGCTGTACAGAAGCTTTTTAATTTGATATGATTCTATTTTTGCATTTTTGCTTTGGTTTTCTGTGCTTGCGGGGTATTACTGAAGGAATCTTTGCGTAGACCAATGTCCTGGAGAGTATCCCCATTGTTTTCTTTTAGTAGTTTCATAGTTTGAGGTCTCAGATTTAAGTATTTAACCCATTTTTTATTTGATTTTTGTTTATGGTGAGAGAGAAGGGTCTGGTTTAATTTTTCTGTATATAGATATTCAGTTTTCCTAGGATTCTTTTTCCCTTTCTACAATGTATGTTCTCGGCACCTTTGTAAAAAATGAGTTCACTATAGGTGTATAGATTTGTTTTTGGTTCTGTATTTTGTTTTGTTGGTCTATATGCCTGTTTTTATGACAGTACCACACTGTTTTGGTTACTATAGCTCTGTAGCATAATTTGAAGTCGGGCAACATGATTCCCCTAGTTTTGTTCTTTTTGGTCAAAATAATTTTGGTGATTCTGGTTCTTTTTTGGTTCTATGTAAGTTTTAGGATTTTTTTTTCTTTCTTTTTTTTTTTTTTCTATTTCTGTGAAAAATGTCATTGGTATTTTTATAGGGATTGCACTGAATCTGTATCTTGCTTTGGGTAATATGGATATTTTAACAATATTGATTCTTCCAATCCATGAACATGGAATATCTTTCCCTTTTTTTGTGTGTCCTCTTCAATTTTCTACATCAATGCCTTATACTGCTCATTGCAGAGATCTTTCACTTCTTTGGCTAAGTGAGTTCCTAGGTATTTTATTTTACTCATGGCTATTAAAAATGCTATTACTTTCTTGATTTCTTTTTTGGATTGTTTGCTGTTGGTATCTAGAAATGCTACTGATTTTGTGTGTTGATTTTGTATCCTGAAATTTTACTGAATTTGTTTATCAGTTCTAATAGTTTTTTTGGTGGAATCTTTAGTTTTTTTCCAAATATAAGATAATATTATCTGCAAACAGGATAATCTGACTTCCTTTCCAATTTGAATGCCCCATCAGGACTTTTTAAATGGCAGAGACTTGTAAGCAATTGATATTGCATCCAAAGAATGACAATCTTTGTGCTCATACTTTGCACAATAAAATCAAGTATAAGCCAAAATCTGGCCAATAAGTTTTCTATCAGTGTCTTTCCATTTCCTCTAATTGTGCCTTTTTGCTTTGTGAAAATTAATGGAAGATGCCTCTTTGAATAAAAGGAAGTTCAAAATAAAATTTACTATTTTGAGAAGATCCAGAATGTGAACTGTTTTCAAGCAGATATTTGACAGTTCTTAATCTGGTGGGATTCTAAAAGGTCAGTAAGTTGGGTTCCTACCAGTCATTGCTGGGGCAAAGGGAACCTTCCTTCCATTCTGTGATTCAAGAATTTGAGTCTCTAGAATAAACTTGGGAGTAGATAGGTTGATAGGAGAAAAAAGCATACACATTTATTATGTACATACACATGCAGTCCCACAGAGTCTGAGACTCAAAGAAGGGCAAGATGATTGAAGCATAAAATTTTGAGCTACAGAAATAGGGGTTTAAAGACCCTTGGAGGGTGGTGGCAACAAGATATGAAAGGATGAATGGAGGAAGCACACTGCAAACAAAGGATATCTTATTCTGCGGGTAGTCTCGCAGGTTGCAATCCTCAGAAGAATATGTGAAAAGTCTCTCTGAGCACAGTATCCTGGGCATGGAGACAATTTAGTCTCCTCTCCTGACAGACAGAGTTAGAGGATGAGGGGATTAACAACAATCTCATTCCTCCTGGAAGAATTTCCCTTAGTTAAACAAGGGAACTTCAGAGAAAGCCCCCTACCACCCCAGACCTCATGAGAAAAAGAGGATAGTGAGATAGAGAGACTGGGCCTAGGGAATGGTGAGAAGTGAAGTAGGGGAGGTCAGAGAGACCTTAGATCTGAGGCTGCTTCTTTGATTAAAAGCACCATACTTCTGGGTATTGTTTTCTGAGCCCAAACATTATTAAATCATATTATATTTGAATATTACAAATGAAAATCATTACAAGAATTAATCAGATTGTGATGTTCTTTTAACAGTATGGCAACACCTGGAGAAAACTGTGAAACAGATGTACTTGATTTAGTCTGTGGCTTTAGAATTGCAAGGAAGAGGTGCTAAGAAGTGGCTATTTGATCACCCTGCAAGCTCTCCTCTCCGTATTTTCCTGTTCCCAGGTTTTCTCATTGTGCTTTGGTCTTCCAGTCCTAAAGAGGAAACACATTCACACTCAGTCAGGAGTAACTTACTTCCATTCACTCTTCCAGGTCTATTTGGGCATCAAAATGGGACTGTAGAAAGGAAATGCATTACCTGAAGGAATGGATGCCAAGATCCAGCCAGCAAATGTGGAAATTTGAGGGGAGGGGGTTCTGCACCCCTCAAATTCAGCCACATGTTACCCATGCTACTCTACCTAACCAATGAACTGCCGTTTCTTGGCAATTCAGTCTTCTTTCAATATGTTAAGAGCAGGGAGTTATCATGTGACTCATTTTTTTTTTTTTTTGATGTAACTTTAGCTGCATGCAGAAATAAAATTGCTTCTTAATAGCAAATCTAAAGAGGGACAAATCTCAGGAAGGTTCCAGTTAAATTGATATTTTCTGTAAATATGCCAAAAGCATTTGCACTTCTTTTTCTTTCTTCTTTTTTCTAACTTTCACATTTTCCCTGAACCTTCTCTTACTGAAAAGAAAATAAACGGCTATAACCATTCACACAGATATTGCTCTGTTTTGAATTAGGTTGCTATGTTAACCAAAAGAAAAAAAAAGTTACCAGCTATCATTGTTCCAAAGGTTGATTTCTGATTTCTCTAACTTCTGTTGTGTCTGCATTTCTCTCCTCATTTTTCAAAGAATGACCCTCAATAGCTTAATAAATCAGCTAACAAAATGTTTTAGCATCTGCTAACATTCCCTCAGTGTGTTACATGCATGTTCAAAGGCTTTGTTAGAGAACACAATGAAGGGAAACCACAGGCAATTCTGACGGGCAATATGATCAGGTTTCAAAATACTTCAAAACCCCAATCTTTACATTAAGACTTTGCTTGTAAATATTTACATTGATTGCCCAGATGGTGGCAGAATTGGAGAATGTGGATCATTTTTCTTTACAAATGTCTCTTAATAAACTTAAAAATTAATAAGCCAGAATTGCAAACTTTAATAAACACAATACTACATGTTCGTGTGAAGTTTTGCAGCTATAATCATTTTTATTTTTTTTTAAATCACAGCAATGGGAAGTGAAAAGATAAAAGTTTTCTTCAGTTTTTGAGGACAGTACCTTCCTGCACTGTCCCTCACTAAGATAAGCCTGGGTCTTGGTTGCTTCCAAAACAATTCAATTCAAGACAATGAACTTTTGTTGACTACCAACCATGTGACCTTCATTGTGCTAATGATACAAAATCATTCTGCAGTGTAGTCAGGCAAAGGATTACACAGTTAAAGGAGAAAGGATGTGACTCCTGCTAAGTAGGTATAATTAGACTCCTCAGAGCCTCTTCTCTCACCTGGTCAGCTGCAGTTATCGCCTCAATGTTCTTCTTGCTTCCACTTTTCTTTCTCTCTAAACCATTCTCTGAACCGTAAATGTTCCATATCTCAATTCCATGCCACTCTCTTGCTTAACACACTTCAGTGAATCCCCATCACCCCCAGGACAAAGTCCAAATCCTAAAGATGACTTTCAAGACCTCCCATGAATTGTATGTCTCTTGGTTACCTCCCCCTGTCTCCACCACTTTTGTCCCCATCCTGTACTTTTGGGTTGAGCCACACAGAACTACTCACGGTTACCTAAATAGGGTACTCTGCTTCCGTTTCTATGCAAGACATTCATCCAGATGCCCTTTGCCTGAGCCTGTATTCTAGAGGGCAGGGGCGCGGGGCACATGAGAAGGCGTTTAAGAGAAATTGTTCCTGTGGCTTAGCGGCCATTGTGTGAACAATCTGGATTTATTAGTAGGATTGGAGAGAAACAACTAGGGGCTAAAGCCACGTGCACGAGGGGATGGGCAGGAAGGAACAGCTGTAAGGACAAGAGCATGCAAGACCTACAGTGAAAACCTCTACGTCCTTCACGATCCCCTAAAAATCTACCTGCAAAGCAGTCATTCCATCCTCCTTTCCTCTGCATCCCCACTCCAACTTGGCCAACCCCTAATAACTTTGCTTCCGAGGTCATCTCTCTCCAGGAGACTTTCCTGTCTCACCAGCGCTTACCTCCCCACCCCAGGGGGAGGGTCCCCCAGAGGTCTCCGCTCAAATCTGGAAAGGTGTTTCTCATAGGCCATTATAATTTGCTGTCTGCTTCTCTGCCTACTGCACCAGATTGCTCAATTTCTGGAGGGTAGAGACAGTGCCTTGTCTACCTTTGTGTCCCCAGAGCCTGGCACGCAAGCTGGTACAAAATAAGAGCTCAAAACCTTTGTCCAACGTATGGAAGGAACATGGGATGGCGTCAGACATTCACTAAGCATGCCCCAGCCTCTGACTCAACCCCCAGGTAGGGACCACTATCCTGTCACTCTCCTCATCTCAACAGATTTCTAGGCTTTTCTTACTCAGATTTGAAAACGAGGCAGGAAAAAGAAAAAAAAGACTGGTATCACAGACAGCCAAGTAAAAATGGCTCCCCAGAGAACTTCCGACTGGCCTGCGCACTGGGAGGATGGGACGGGGCCTTGGGAAGTTCCTGCCAATTGCAGAGGTGGGGAGGAGCCTGGCCTCTGGGATTCAATCAGTGAGATGGGGGCCTGTGAACAGGGGTCCTTCTCGCTTTGCTGAGAAGTTTTTCTTTTCTCTTTTCTTTTCTTTTTCTTTTTGGCCCAATAAATTATGTTTTTCTCACCCTTCTGTGTGTCCACGAGCCTAATCTTTCCTGATCATGTGACAAGAACCCAGTTTTTAGCTGAACTGAGAAGAAAGTCCTAACAACATCAGTAGGTGGCAGATGAGTGTGAAAAGCTAGTGAGGGAAGTCAGAATAACACATATTCAAGAGAGGAGAGAGGAAGAAGCTGAGGTTTGACAAGAGAGAAGGGAGAGTTTTAGTTTCTTTTAATTTGATTTGTTTGGTTCGAGAACAGGTGTTCAAGATCAGTGCAGGATTTCAGAAATCGAAGCAGAGAAAAGAAGAAATGGAACACAAGTTGACTGTTGAGACTTAGGATCTTGTTGATATCCGAGAAGCATCATTTATGAATTAGAATTCTTTCAGATTAAAGTTTTATTTAAAAATAGATTGAGGGTCAGCGCAGTGGCTCATGCCTGTAATCCCAGCACTTTGGGAGGCCGAGGTGTGTGGATCACGAGGTCAGGAGTTCAAGACCAGCCTGGCTAAGATGGTGAAACCCCATCTCTACTAAAAATACCAAAAAAAAAAAAAAAATTAGCCAGGTGTGGTGGTGGGCACCTGTAATCCTAGCTACTCAGGAATCTGAGGCAGAAGATTGCTTGAACCCGAAAGGCGAAGGTTACAGTGAGCTGAGATTGCACGACTGCACTCCAGCCTAGGTGACAGAACGCGACTCATCTCAAAAAATAAATAAATAAATAAATTGAAATTCCCTTACTGGCTTTGAACTGTGTTTATTTGTGTGAGTACAGAGATCAGACTATGAGAATCATGGACTCTGAAGAGTTATGAAAAAATAAATGAGTTAACTAATGAACAAATAAATGAGTTAACTAATGAACAAGTAAATGCATGACTGACCTTACTTCCTTCAGAGTCAGGGCTGGAATCTCCACCCATGAACTCCCCATGGGAAAAAAACAGTCTTCTCCCCAGACTTTGGGGAACATGAAGCAGCCAACCATAAAAAAGTTGATGACTTTTTTCTTTCTGCAATTTGTCTTCTCAAAAGAGGAATGCCATCTGAATTAGCTCCCTTAACACTTCAGAGCCACAGCCTCTTCTGAATAGCTGGCACAATTTTCAGCAAAATTCATTTCAAATCCTGTTGACTGAACTTGTGGTTCAGATGAGAGCTTATTATATATTGTTAAATGATTTCATTGGATTATAAATCACTGCCTTCACAATTCTCTGTGGGACACACACGGAATTCTGGTTAAAAGATGTTCAATATTGTAACCCTCCAGAGAGAGGCTTCCCATGACTCTTCCTCATGCAGACAATGTGGTTAAGCATGCATGGCCAGGCTGGTCTGCCCAACGGGGCTTGGACAAACTTTCTCTTCTTGACCTTGAATACGGCTTTCCCTTAGTACTTGACCTTGTGTCATCCTCTCTTGGTCTTCTGTCCACCCATTCCTTAGCTGTCCCTCCACCTCGCTGACCCCCAAATCTTGCCATGGCTCCCTTGCGGCTGATTATGTCTTCTCCCTAACTAAAAAATAGAAACTAAATACATTTTGAAGGAAAACGGCTAACTACTGATAAATACTGCTTTGCCATCAGGGGAATTGTTGAGTAAGATGATAGTCAACAGTGAATAATCAGTGAAAAGATTATCATCTCTTCTGCAAATTGTCCCTGGTGGAGATTTGTTTATGTGCTTAGGGGCCACCTTCCTGTCTTTTAGGATTTTCTGGAGCAGCTGTCATTATAATTACTGAGGACCTTGATGTGACCTTGTCATCTTGGGCAGGCAGATCCTAAAGGGATTTCTGAAGAAGACAATTCATACTTTCTGTGCACCTGACTTCTGTATATTTTTTGTGTTCACTTAGTGTCCCTGAAACTCCCTCTCTCTTCACGTTTCTACTCTCGGCATCACTAATGAGGCTTCCATTTACCTCTTTAATTAATTAATTAATTCAATATTTATTTGGCACCTATTAGGCCCCCTGTAGGATAATGACACCTTAAGCTCTGGTCTCATTTAGGAGAATTTGCATTTATTAAAAGACTCTACAATACTTAAACTTTTAAGTCCCCAAGAGGTAAATTTCCAATGGTTGGCAACCCCCGAGTTGGGAGACACCAATGTGGACTATGAACTGGCTCATCAGTAGAACTCCAGAGGCAGATTCCTCTTGAAGTTAATGAAGCTCCAGCTTCAGGGTCTCACACTGACACAGCCTGTCTTTTTTTTTTTTTTTTTTTTTTTTTTTTTTTGCTGTACACAAATGTTTTCAGTAGCTTTGTTTATAATTGCCTCAAGCTAGAAAAAACCCAAATGGCTTCCAACAGTAGTTGGACATCCATGTGATGGAATACTGCACAGCAATTAAAAAAGCCAACTTTTGATACATGCAACTACTTGTATGCATTTTGAAGGTATTATGCAGAATGAAAGAAGCCAGTCTCATATTCTATGAAGCCACTGATACAATATTAACAAAAAGACAGAAATATAGTGATGGAGAACAGATGAGTGATTGCCAGGGGTTAGGTGTTAGGGGAGGATGTGAGTGTAAAGGGAGTTTTTTGAGGTTATGGAACTGTTCTGCATCCTGATGGTAGTAGTGGTTACATGAACTTATTTGTGTGTTAAAATTCATAAAACCATACAACAAAGGACAAAAGTCAATTTTACAATACAATAACCTAAAGATAAAATAAAAAATACCTTTTGGGCAAAAATAGAAATTTTGGAATGGTATTAGAGTTTCTTAGCTGCCTCTGTCATCAGTTCTGTCTTTGGTGCCTCTCCTGCTTGATCTTTACGTACTAGAAAATCAGAATATTTATAGTACCCCAAACACACTATGCAGTCTTGCCTCCATGTTGAGCCTTGTGCCTTCCTGATATGGAAAACTCCTTTTCATTCTTCAAAACCTTACTCGGAGTATGCCTCCTCTGTGCAGTTATTTTTTCTGATTTCTTCTCACCACCAGATTTAAGCATATCCTTTTCCGTTCTACTTCTGTGTCCTATAAATTCTTTCACTACCGTGTCTTACAACTCATTATAATGGCATAGACTGGTTTTTGTAATTGTTTCTTCTTTTCAGTAAATTGGATCTCCAAAACTCTGTAAGCTTCAGGCCCCACAAAATCTAGACCCCAAATGACCAATCTCTGCCTTAATTTGTTCTGGCTGCTATAACAGAATACTATAAACTGGATGGCTTGTATACAACTCAAATTTCTCACAGTTCTGGAGGTTGGGAATCCCAAGATCAAAGCACTAGCAGATTTGGTTTCTGGTGAGGGTACAGTCCCTTGTTCATAGAAGGCATCCTCTTGCCATGTCCTCAAATGGTAGAAGGGGTAAGGCAGCTGTCTGGGGCCTCTTTAGAACGGCGCTAACCCCATTCATAGAGGCTCCACTCTCATGACCTAATTACCTTCCAGAAGCCCTACCTCCTAATACCATCAAGTTGGTGATTAAGTTTCAATGAATTTTGTGGAGACACAAACATTCAGACCATAGCAGACAACCTCTTTCTAAAAACAGAAGATTTGTGAGCTCAAAAGTCATGTCTATCTTATTTACCAGTTTCCAAAACAGCACAGGCATATGGTAGGAGCACAAGAAGCATTTGTTAGATGTTGAATAAACAATAATACATATAATGTGCGTAGCTCTTTACCTGACATGTACTGTGGGCTCAATAAATATTTGTTAAAAGAAGGATTACTTTGATGAATGAATGAATATGAATGTGAAAGGTAGGTGAACCCTACATTTCTACAGAACGAGATGTTCTCTCTGCCTTACTCTTTCCTATTCATCTATGGTAGCAGACAAGCTGATTTCCCTACCCTAAGACCAATGATAGCCCAGCATGGGTGAGCCCATCCAGGAATAGTTAAGGCACCGTGCTTTACTAGGACATGATTAATAAACAGGCTCTTGTTAAGAGGGAAACAGTTATGTGGAAATACTTCATTTCCATCTGTAAAGTTCTAGATTTCAAAGTGGAGAGCTGGGATCTGTTCCCACTTCACCCACTCCTAACATTTATAATAAAGCATTGCCTAACACGGAATTATATTTTTAGAAAAAAAAATGAAACACATGCTTGAGAACTCAACCCTATTAACACAATTTTTTTTTCAGTAATGGTAACCATTAAACAGTTACGTATTTAACCTTTGTATTCTTTAAGTCTGCTAAAATGTCTAATTAGTTAATCAGGAAAATAATTATTTGCTAAAAAAGGGAAATTTGAAAACTGTGTACAGATGCATAAAACTGTGGGTTCAAAATAAACTTCTATTTTGAGGCTTTAGTGCCATCCCAATGTATTAGCATTTTATGATTCTTTGTATTCATTAAAATATTTTTCACAAAAATATTGGAAAGTTTCCCAAAGTCCTCCTCATGTTCCTCCTGGTGTATATCAAACAGAATATTGGACTCATCTACTCAAATCATACTTAGAATTTTATTTTGTAAGAGGCTATTTCCTTGGAAGTTATTCAAAAGATACATGTAGGGAAAATATTCTGATTTATAAGGTCAATGTTTCTCTGTCACAAATCAATTATAAGTAAACTGTTTTCAGAACTGTCTTTTTTGCTATTTATAATAGTCAACTTGTGAAGCACTTAACATACAGAAATATGTCTGACACCAAGATTATTGTTAAGGGCCGTTCTTTCCTTTTTCTTCAGCACTGTACGCATGCATCATTTACATTTATTATGTGGATAATAGGAATTCATGGTCCTGAAGGCATAGAATGAAGAAATAACTTCTGAATACAGTATGCAAGCTGAAAAGTAGGGAGTGATCATTTCAAGGTTATAGTGAGGGGAATTAATTTTTTCCAATTTGGGGAGTAAAACAATTTTATAATACATTTCCAAATAAAGTCTATTTTATATGGAATAGTCTACAGTTGCCAATCAACCTTCCCATCCAATTCCCCTTTCTGTTGGCTCCCACTGTCCTAATCCTAATTAGTCTTGACTTGTCCTGGTGCTTTTGGCGGGAAGTTTTTACATTTGATCATGCTGTTCTCTTGACCATGCCATCTCTTAAAGGCAATTCACTGTATTGTCTGAGATTCTAAAAATTAAACTTCCCTACTGGGGTGGTTAATACTGAGTGTCAACTTGTTTGGATTGAAGGATACAAGGTATTGATCCTGGTGTGTCTATGAGGGTGTTGCCAAAAGAGATTAACATTTGAGTCAGTGGGCTGGAGAAGGCAGATCCACCCTTAATATGATGGGCACAATCTAATCAGCTGCCAGCAAATATAAAACGGCAGAAAAAAGGTAAAAAGGAGAGACTGGCCAAGACTACGAGCCTACATCTTTCTCCTGTGCTGGATGCTTCCTGCCCTCAAACACTGGACTCCACGTTTTTCAGTTTGGAAACTCAGACTGGCTCTCCTTGCTCCTCAGCTTGTAGACAGCCTATTGCGGGACCTTGTGATCATGTTCAATACTTACTAAACTCCCCTTCATATATATATACCTACCCAAGCGAATGTTTTCTCTACAATGAATTACAAAGAAAATGAAAGCTAACAAAGAAGATGAGTTTGGCTTTTTAAGGAAACAGCTGACCAGACATAAAAGATCTCAGGGTGAGGAAAAGGCAGTTTTCTTCTGAAGGCCTAGAGATGGAAGGGACCGTATGGGTAGCTAAGGTGACTGAATTCCCCTCTGTACTTAGGGTGACTGGATACAATTATTGACTCTGGCAATTTGGGTGTTGTGCTTTCAGGACATAGTGTATGGTGAATGGTGGGGAAATTCAAATCATGGACTCTGACAAAAAGTATGCTCCAATTCTGTTTCCCCACCTAATAACTACAACTGTGGACAATGTATTTCATTACCCTGAGCTTTGGTTTCCTTATCTGTGAACTGGAAATACTAATACCTACCTGGCCAGGTTGTCAGGATTGAAGATAATACATACCAAGCACTTATCACAGTGGTTGTTAGCAAATAAGCACTAAACCACAGTAGCTATTATTGTAATGATGTCTACATGGTCCTTATCCTTCTATTCAGGGTGAGGTGAGCTAAGATAGTTCTAAGAGTTTAATGAAGCAGCATTGCCTCGTGACTAGTAAGAATAAGAAGACATGGGGAAAGATGTTTATCATTTAAAGAACTAATGTGAACAGGATCAGAAAAGGGTTATATTGTATGTTAGGAAACAAAGATAAGACTGGAACACAGCCATCAGGATCTATTTGTAATAGGATGAGAGGTCGGTTGCAAATAAAAGTTCCATTTATTTGATGAAAGAGTCTGGCCTGACTGAGGCTGTGTTTTGAACTCATTACAGTTAGACTCCTGTGGCTCAATACCCGATTGTGCTGGAGCATGTTGTTCTTCATTTCAACAGACATATGGAAATGGTTCTGAGAAATGTTAGAGCCTGTTGTGCTAAAGTGATGTCAGTCTTTCTCCTGGTTCTTACTCTAGAAACAATAACATTGTTGGATACTCCTGTCTTTCACCTCACATCTATTTCATCCTCAACTAATGTCAGTGGTGCTACCAATGGGACAGTAGACTAACGTCCTGTGGTAGGAAGGACTCAACTATTCTAACATTCTTCCACATTTCCCTTAAGTTGTGCTGTAAGCAGAACTGATTGAGTTTCATTGATTCAGTAGGTAGGTATTCAACACCTACCATGTGTTAGGTGCTCTCCTTTGTGCTGAGGTAAAATAAGTAAAGCAGACACTGTCCCTGACTTCACTGAGCTCATGGACTGAGAAAGATGAACACTAATCAAATAATCACAGAAATAAAATATTTTAATGGCACATTGTGATAACTGAAACAAAGGACAAATTCAGAACGTTCTCAGTTTTTAAGGGGCCTCTGACCTATCCTGGAAGGTTGAGGAAAGGCTTCCTGGAAGAAGTACCACTGGAGATGAGGTCTGGCGGTATAAGGGGGCCTATAGGAGTGGGATGGCAAGGTGTGAGGCATATTCTAGGCAGTGTGGGACAAGGTCTTTAGACAAGAAGCAGCCCAGGGTATTCAATAAATGTAAAAGGAGACTGGGGTGGCTGTGGTGGGGGAGGTGCTGAAGGGTGAAGAATTAGGCTAGAAGATCCCATAGGGAACTTGTAACAAGTTACCTATGCCCAGACCCACTCCTAGACATTCTGATTTAGTTGGCATGGGATGGCTCCACGGCATTGCCGTATTTTATTTAAAAACCAAACTAAACCACACACACACACATACACAACAACAACAACAACAACAACAAAAGCAAACAAAAAAACAAAAAAGCAACTTCCCAGGTCATTTTAACATACAGTCAAAGCTGAGAAATTCTGATTTACAACATGCAGCACCTTGTAGCCATAGTTTTCATCCTAAGAACAATGGGGAGTCCTTTGAAGATTTTAAGGAGGTGGGTAATTAGTATTAACATTATCAGATTTGCTTTTGAGAAGAGCCCTGTGGCTGAAATATGGCAATGGATATCCATGGCATCTAGCAAATCTTGCTCTGCACCCAGTAAACATATAGTTGTAGACTCAAAGTAGACTGGGCATCAAATTTACTGCATGTGAAGACTCTAGATCAAAATGCAACTTCGTGGTGATAGATGCTCCTCTGTTGAATAAGTGGATCATTTCATTCAAGACTGTAAGTTCTAGGTGGAATGCAAGCACAGACTTTCAAGGAAGTTTGAAATCCCTGACTTGGTTTGGGTCCATATAGAGCGATTTACAAAGAGAGGAAGTGATATTTAGGGCACAAAGCTATATCTGGCAGAGGTGACTTGCGTTAGACCTGGAGGCTCAGGCCTGTCTCTTAGCATTGAAGGTTCCTGAGCTCCCAGCAGGCCATATGTGGCTCACAAATCTCCAGTGGGAAATATGGAAACACTTTAAACTCCCTTCACTATCATTGAAGGAAACAGAACCCGATTTTAACATGGATATTGATTTTTAAAATGCACTTCAAATGCACAGAAACTTATAGTGAGAATGCAAGGTGAAAGCAGGGCATCCTGAGAACCATGTTACATTTAGGTCATTAATAAATACGGAATCAGAAATTGAGGAGGTGGGTGTTATAAAACTTTTCTTAATAGAATATCATATATGTGATATAAAAAGTCAATTAAAAATATCATTGATCACCTTTGCTAAGAACTAATTTCACTAGTTATTTGAAAACTTTTACAAAATATTAATTATGTTTCCAAATGACCAAGATTGAAAAACAGAGATGAGTAAGTCTTATCACAAAGTTATCAGGAGGCTACACAAAAACTAACAAGTAATTGCACCAAAATACAGGGCCCTTTCTTCTCTCAACTTCTCAGTTTCACTCTTCCTGGTCTGTCACCTACTCTCTATGGTGTATTTTCAGTATAAATCAAATATAATTATCTAAAAAGCATTAAAGTATGTATATTTCAAAATAGTTCATTGAAAAAAGAAAAGACAGCAGATGAGAATAAAGGGAGAAGGATGTGGAAGAGAAGAGGTGATGGAAGACAAAACTTTACCAGAAGAGACAAAGGAACTTTAAAGTCTAATTTATAAATTGCTAATCTGGACAAACTAATAGTCTTTCAATGCACTCAGTGATTGGTGTAATTTATCTTGGCTTTAACAGACATGCTGATATTGCTTCTTGTAACACGTTTATTACCAGCAGAAAAATATAATTGGTATCAGTGTGAATGCCTTTGGCTGCAAGTAACCTCCCAACTCAGCTAGCTTAAACGTTAAGCAAAATTTGTTATCGCAAAGAGCAAGGAATCTTGAGATGGGGTGGCTTTGACAACTTCCATATTTCCTCCCTGCCATTTTCAACCAGTTAGATTTGCCCCTGGCAACCATCCCATCATGGTTGCAAGATGACTGCCACAGTTCCTATCATCTTAAGACACCATAATATCTACTGGTAGAAGACATACAGTTTCTTCCTATATGACTCATTATAAAAAGCAAGAAATCCTTTTCCCAAGGTCCTCAGCAGACCTCTCTGATGTCTCATTGTGAAAAACTTGATCAAATGCCGACCCGCCCCGATCCATTTACCAGCAAAATAAATAAAATCTCTCTGATTGAAGGATTGGTGCTGATGAATGAGGTTTTAACCTTGAGTAATGTAGGGGATGGGTGAATTGACAGAGTTCTTCTGGGTAGCAAGAAAGATTGAATATTTCTTAAATAGGTTCCTATGACCTATACCAGTGTTTCTCAAACTTAATGTTTGGAATCACCCGTGATCTTGTGAAAATGCAGACTCTGGTTCAGAAGTTCTAGGCTGGGGCCTGAGGTCTCGCATTTCTAACAAGCTCTCTGGTGATTCTGATGCTGCTGGTCCACAGACAACACTTTTGATAGAGGATTTAGTCCCTAGACAATCAGATGAGAAGCAGTCTAGTATAACATGATGGAATATAACTTATATTAGACTGTCTAGCTGGGTAATTTGGGGTATGTTACTTAAATTATCTAAGCCTCAGAAAAAGGAAGGATGAAAGGAAGAAGAAAGGAGGAGAAAAGAGGTGTGTGTGGGGAGGTGAGTTTCAGTGATGAGAATCTCCGAAGCAGTGGGATTTCTGTTCGCTTTTCTAATTTGTTAAGGTCCTTCTGTGGTGATGAATTAGAGAACTTGGAAGAAAATAAACAGTATAGTTTTTAATATGAGCATTCAGGAAGAAAAAAATAAACTATACTAATAAAATTCTGAGAATGGTGACAAATGTATATGTACAACAGAATAAAAGACCTCAGGGTCCCAGTGATAGCAAGGTATATTGAAATACTGCAGTGATGTTACAGTTATAAAACATTCTCTGCCTTTGTGATGCCTAACAATGCATATATTATGTTCTGAGCTATGGAGTTCTGAAGGATAAAGGCTTTTGCCCCTGAATCATACCCAGAAAGGGACTGTGGCAGACTTAGGGATAGGTCATGAGGAAGGAGTAAAGGGAGTGGAATCCTCATTATGAAAATAAGACTAAATGACACACCTAACCCAACTTCAGGGGAGGACAGGTTCTTACTTGATATGGAGAGGCAAATGACTGTTTCCTGTCTTGACAGATCAGATAGAAAAGTGAACAGGATGCAGTAGCCGAATGAGGGTATGTGGAAAGACTTGAGCAGGATGCTGAGTCTAGATCCCTCCCAGTCCTGCTTTTCACTAGCCCTGAGTCATTGGGAACTTGGCTTAACTTATCCTGGTCTCAGATGTCTTCCAAGAGCTACTGAAATGGTAATAGAAGTCAATGTACACATGATAAAACAGGTAGCAACAGCAGTCCATTATCTCACCTATTACCTCCCTGACAATCCCATGATACTGACATCATGATTATGTGTTATTAACTCTCTGGGGAGGGGTGCTGTTCTATAAACACGTGTGATTTCACTTACTCTCCATACCAAGTCTATCAACTAATTTCTGTCTTCAATAGCAGTACTGTAATAGCAGAAGAACACTTTGCATCAGTTATCTTGTTGGTCTTCTTTAGACTTAAGTAGTGATTTTGATTCCAAAACACGTAGTGTGAGAGTCCTTACCTCTGACCTTGTTTTGCATGTGTCACAGTGTTTTGTAAACTTTTCCTGAATGTGAAATGGTTGCTCCGCGTGCCCTGCTTTCGCCTTGCAGTCTGGCTATTCCATTTCTGTGCACTTGAAGTGCATTCAAAATAGGCAATATCTGTACTGAAATAGGGTTCTGTTTCTTCAATGGTAATAAAAAAGAAATTAAGTTTTTTGCTTAAATCCCACAATAGATAGTTAGTGGAAACTTGAAGGTATGAGTTATGAGCAACTTTAAAATATATTTTCTTCTGTGTTGTTAATGGCTTACATATGGGGCTTCTTGCAGGGTGTAGGAAACTTCTAAATAGTCCTGGGAGACACACATGAACAAAAAGGTCGTGGCATTTTGAACCCTCATTGCTGCCTTCTTTACAATTACCCACATGACCTTTGGAGAGGCATCTCGGAGAACACCAGGGATTTGCAGGAAAGCTGGGCTGCTTGGCCTGGCTACTTTCTACAGAAGCCATGACTGCTAAAATGGACTCTCAGTCATACCCAGGCTGAGAAGTTAGGGCTGCAGCTTGATTTCAGAGAATGCAGATCTAAGCGCCAAAGTGCAATTCATTGTCCACACATCGATTAATAATGCAATACCGGACTCCAAGAACACAACACAGCAGTGTTTTTCGAATGTAATAACTTGAACAAGTTGGTGAGAAATTGATACAAAAATGTAAAATATGAGTTCATATAGCAATTCACAACCATGATAATACTTCTACTGGGATTTATTCATTTCAATTTCCTGAGAACCTTCTTATATTGGGGTAGTTTAGAATTAGTTCTATCTACAAATAGTAATTCATGATGATGGTGGTATTCATGAAGATGATGATAATGGTAAACGGTAACATCTTTTGAGCACCTACCGTGTGGCAGACCCTATGCTAAGGGCTTTGTAGGTATCATCTTATGTAATCCAGTGCAAAAAAATTGACAAATTCTAGGCTTAGGATCAACATGAGGATAATAAAATTTTCTTTTGATAATTACATCTAAGGACGTAAGTACAATTCACAAGCCTTGAGGTCAAGGACTTCACCTTTCATCTTTTGATGATGCTGCACAGTGCCTAGCAGAGAAAACACTCCACAAATATTTGTTGAAATGAAAGAAGCAGGGAGGCAAGTTTTCAAAGCCCAGAAATCTGAATTATATTTGTAAAACTAACTCAGTTTAATAAACTGTGTCAGTGTTAACTATATCATTTAAATGATTATTACTTTATTTTCTAAATTTTTATAACAAGGAGTTTAACAATGCTGCCTTAGGGAAATAACAGCACAAATGCATAAAGATGATTGGGTAAGAATATTTGCTTCAGCACTGCTTGGTACAGCAAACATAAAACAGAGCCATTTAAATGTGTGAATGGAGAGGTGAAAAGAAAACAAGAATGCAAACTTTTATTTTTTATTTTATATAATTTAAAAATTAAACGTTGAGGCAATAGTCACAGAGTAAATATCATATATTTATTCTGCAGACATCTCAGTTAAGCATTTGGAATTATACATGATTTTTAATTTATTTCCCTTTTTCTGTAATTTTTAAAACCACAAATCTTTTTGCAAAATGAAGAGTCCATATTTTTGCTACAGAAGCCAAGGGATCAGAGTTGCCAATGTGGATTTATGGACATTGGTGTGTCTTTCTGAAGAGAAATCTAAGGCTGCTACATGTACCAGCTGGGCTCCTTTCACATTAGGATAATTTTAATGGTAGAACACTTAGCACAAGTTATTTCCTTGGTCTTCATTAGGCATAAAATTCAGCCAAGTTAACTACTGATGCTTACTCCAAAACACTTTTACTATAAGACTTCTTACCTTGGACCTTGTTTTCAAATATATCCCATTCAGAGTTTTCCTAAATATCTCCCATCCAAGTACTAACCAGGGCAGACCTTGCTTACCTTCCAAGATCAGATGAGATTGGGCACATTTAGGGTGGTATGGCCTCTGTATTAGTCCGTTCCCATGCTGCTATAAAGCAATACCTAAGACTAGGTAATTGATAAAGGAAAGAGGTTTGATTGACTCACAGTTTTGCATTGCTAGAGAGGCCTCAGGAAACTTACAATCATGGCAGAAGGCAAGGGAGAAGTGGGCACTTTCTTCACAGGGTGGCAGGACGAAGTGAGTGCAAGCAAGAGAAATGCCAGATGCTTATAAAACCATCAGATCTTGTGAGAACTCACTCACTATCACAAGAACAGCATGGGGGAACCACCACCATGATCCAATTACCTCCACTTGGTCTCACCCTTGACATGTAGGGATTATAGGTATTACAACTTGAGGTGAGATTTGGGTGGGGACAAAGAGCCAAAACATATCATTCTGCCCCTGGTGGAATCTCATGTCTTTTCACATTTCAAAACCAATCATATCTTCCCAACAGTCCCCCAAAGTTTTAACTAATTTCAGCATTAACTCAAAAGTCCACAGTTTAAAGTCTCATCTGAGTCAAGGCAAGTCCCTTCTGCCTATGAGCCTGTAAAATCAAAAGCAAGTTAGTTACTTCCTAGATACAATGTGGGTACGGGCAATGGATAAATGCTCCCATTCCAAATGGGAGAAATTGGCCAAAACAAAGGGGATACAGGCTCCATGCAAGTCTGAAATCCAATAGAGCCCTCATTAAACTTTAAAATTCCAAAATTATCTCCTTTAACTCCATGTCTCACATCCAAGTCACAATGATGCAAAAGGTGGGCTCCCAAGGCCTTGGGCAGCTACAGCCTTATGCCTTTGCAGAGTACAGCCTCCCTCCTGGCTGCTTTCATGGGCTGGCATTGAGTGTCTGTGACTTCTCCAGGCCCACAGAGCAAACTGTCAGTGGATCTACCATTCTGGGGTCTGGAGAATGGTGGTCCTCTTCTCACAGCTCTATTAGGCAGTGCCCCAGTGGGGACTCGAACCCCACATTTCCCTTCCATGCTGCCCTAATAGAGGATCTCCATGAGGGCTGCACCCCTGCAGCAGACTTCTGCCTGGACATCCATGCATTTCCATACACCCTGTGAAATCTAGGCAGAGTTCCCAAACCTCAATTCTTGACTTGTTGTCAAGGCCCAACACCACATGTAAGCTGCCAACCAAGGCTTGGGGCTTGCACCCTCTGAAGCAATGGCCTGAGCTGTACATTGGCACCTTTTAACCATGGCTGGGACTCAAGGCACCAAATCCAAAGACTGCACAAAGCAGCAAGGCCCTCGGCCTGGCCCATGAAACCATTTTTTCCTCCTAGGCCTCTGTGGTTATGATAGGAAGGGCTGCTGTGACAACCTCTGACATGTTCTGGAGACATTTTCCCCATTGTCTTGGTGATTAACATTTGGCTCCTCATTACTTATGCAAATTTCTGCAGCCAACTTGAATTTCTTTTCAGAAAATAAGTTTCTCTTTTTTATCGCATTGTCAGGCTGCAAATTTTTCAAACTTTTATGCTCTGCTTCCCTTTAAATGTAAGTTCCAATTCCAAATCATATCTTTGTGAATGCATAAAAATGAATGCTTTTTAAAAGCACCCAAGTCATATCTTGAATGCTTTGCTGGTTAGAAATTTCTTCCCTCAGATTCCCTAACTCATTTCTCTCAAGATCAAAATTCCAGAGATCTCTAGGGCAGGAGCAAAATGCTGCCAGTCTCTTTGCTAAAGCATAGCAAGAATCACCTTTATTCCAGTTTCCAATAAGTTACTCATTTCCATCTGAGACCACCTCAGCTTGGACTTCATTGTCCATATCACTATCAGCATTTTGGTCAAAACCCATTCAACAAGTCTCTAGGAAGTTTCAAACTTTCCCACATCTTCCTGTCTTCTTCTGAGCCCTCCAAACTATTCCAACCTCTGCCTGTTACCCAGTTCTAAAGTTGCTTCCACATTTTTGGGTATCTTTATTAGCAGTGCACCACTCCCAGTACCAATTTCTATATCAGTCCTTTCTCACACCACGATGAAGAAATACCCAAAACTGGGTAATTTATAAAGGAAAGAGGTTTAATTGACTCACAGTTCTGCATTGCTGGGAGGCCTCAGGAAACTTACAATCATGGCAGAAGGCAAAGAAGAAGCAGGCATTTTCTTCACAGGGCAGCGGACGAAATGAGTGTGAGCAGGAGAAATGCCAGACACTTATAAAATCATCAGATCTCGTGAGAACTCACTCACTATCACAAGAACAGAATAGAGGAACTGCCCATATGATCCAACTATCTCCACCTGGTCCTGCTCTTGACACATTGGGATTATGAGGATTACATTTGACATGAGATTTGGGTGGGGACACAGAGCCAAACCATACCAACCACAGACCCTAATTAATCTTGAACTTGAAGTAATTTTAGGGTTGCCTCTCTAGCCACTTGTGACAAAGAATGAGTTTGGTAAAACTGAGTTAAAACTTTAAGTTAACAGATATTCTTTATGGAATAGAAAAGGCTCTAGCTGCCTCTTTTAGAAAAATACGTATAAGGCCAGGCACAGTAGCTCACACCTGTAATCCCTGAACTTTGAGAGGCCAAGGTGGGTGGACCACCTGAGGTCAGGAGTTCAAGACCAGCCTGGCCAACATGATGAAACCCCATCTCTACTAAAAATACAAAACATTAGCTGGGCGTGGTGGCAGACGCCTGTAATCCCAGCTACTCGGGAGGCTGAGGCAGGGGAGTCGCTTGAACCTGGGAGGCAAAGGTTGCAGTGAGCCGAGTTTGTGCCGTTACACTCCAGCCTGGGCAACAAGAGCGAAACTCTGTCTCGAAACAAACAACAACAACAACAAACAAAAAAAAAAAAAGAAAAAATACATATAAAAAAATTATAAAAATTATTTCATTGCTTTACTCGTTTGTCTGTATACAACCCAGTGAGTTCTCTTCCAACATTTTATCGTGGAAAATGCCAACTATATGCACGAGTAGAAGTAATAGGATAATAAACTCCCATATACCCATTATATAGCTTCAACAATGATCATCTCCTTTCCTAAATGGCTTTATCTGTACCCTCTCCCTTATTTTCCCGGTCCCTGGATTATTCTGAAGCAATTCTCAGTATATCATTTGACCTGTAAATATCACCATATATATATTTCTAAAATACAGAATAGTTAAAAAACAATACAAATATAGCACTGAAAAATTAATATTAAATTTCTTTTCCTTGATATAACAGTTATTCATTTTTTAATTGTACCTTTTTTACGTAGTTTGTTCGAATCAAGATATCTTGTGCCTTTTTAAATCTATAAGTTTCCCTCTGTGCTTTCTGTCTCATTCTCAGCCTCCCTCCCTGTACCATAACTACGATTGCTGTTTATTTATTAAACAAATCAGATTGTTTTCCTGCCGAATTACCTCTTCTAGATTTAGGGATTAAATATCTCGTCTCTCCATTTAGAGTCAGCTCATTGTATTCCTGTATTGTCATTGAATAAATTCCCTTTGTTCTTGTAGTCTTCTTAAATTAATAGTTTTATAGCTAATGGACTGATCATATCAATTCAGGTGAGGTTTAAATTTTTTGTGTTGGGGAGGTGGGGAGTTTCCATAGGTAAAAATGTGTTCGTCTGTGAGGAAAATACATGAAATCTATTTTTCTCTCTTTCTGTGATATTTGCTGTCTTTGATAGTGTCATCTTTTCCCTTCTGTATTTTCAGATCTGGGATGAAATTTTGTCTTTGGCTACATTACCTGACTAGGGATTATCAGAGTTCTGGCCCCTTCATTTTGCTGAGAAAATTTTGCTGAGTTGCCTATGAAATGTATGCTGTAGGTAGCCCAGTGGTTACTCTGATGCAACAAAGCAAGGAGATAAGTGAAAAGTGAGTTAATAATTCTACCACTGGCTGTATAACCTTGCATAGGTTAAGCCCCATGACTGCCATTTTCATCATCTGTCAAATGGGAAGAACTATACCTATGGTTTTTATATACAAACATAAATGGCACAAAGACAATGCTTAATAAATTATAGTTATTTTGTTGATATTTAAATAATAGTTACATTGATAATGATATCTTAATGAAATTATAATATAGTTTAGTCTGTCATATTTTAACACTGATTTGCTGATGGCAGCGGGTTTGGTCCATTTCTTCTATTTTTGTGGCTAATGTTAAGAAAATAATACTACAAAACTTAGAAATAGTTAAAAGAATGACTACATGTTCTTTCACTGTCACACTGGAGTATTAGTTAACAGGCCTGCCCAATGATAATTTCATTTTCTCTGGGTAGCTATTTTACTAGTTTCCTTTGGTTTAGATATTTCATATTCTTCTAAAGGTAAAGACTGGATTGCAGGAAATTAAGAGTGATACAAATAATTTTGTCTAATAGAAATGTAAGTGAAGTTTGTCTGGTAGAAAGATAACCTCAAAGGTTATTGTTTAATTGTTCATTAGAGCAAAAGCTAGTTTTGTATCTATCTTAGCTATCTACTTCCACATTTCCTTAAAGCCAATGCATACTCAGTGGCTCAGATTTCCTTTGAACTAGTTTATCATCATGCTAGTTCCATCAGAGAGTTAAATCAATCTTGGACACATGCAATTTATATTCGTATGACAGCAATGTATTTAAATTTTTGAAAACTGTACTTCAATATGAAGTTTTCAATCTCATTGTTGAATTTTGCTGGTCTGTTTGTTATTAATTATAGATTTTAATTATGCTGTTGCCATTTCTCTAAAACTCATGGGAGGGTACATGTTTCACCTCATTAACACATCATGAGCTAGAACCTGTACTGGTTTTAGGTATGTAGCCAAAGAATAAATATCCTTATTAATATCAAATAACTTGCATTTCAATGTATGGCAGTGGTCATGCATTATGATGTTTTGAATTTGTCAATATATTCTGTTTAGAAAAACAAAAGTTCCTACTATGAAAGCTAGGTTTCTCTGACTATTTTTAAAGTGCTTTAAGGTGTAGTTTTCCATTTTTTTTGGGGGGGGGGTTGCATTTATTTGTACATATGTGGCAATTCTAAATGATTAATCAAAAAGTATCATAAATTATTTTTTCATTCTTCCAAAGACTATCCTGTAATTTCCAGCCCAATTACTACCCCATCTCCACCCCTTTCACCTGCGTAAAGGAAGGAGTCTTTCTTGCTTGGAAAAAAAATGTAAAATTCAACTATATTTTAAAATGCTGAGAGAGAAGGGTGGGGAAACAGATGGAGGTAAGAAATTCATCAGAGTTGAGGAAGGCAAAGAAGAGAAATTTTGTAGGGTTTTTGAGAAGAGATCATGTAAGTGTTATGGATTGAAAAGAAAAAGAAAATTTAATAAAATCAGTGAGTAATGTGTTGGATCTTTAAATATCTTTGAGAAGCTTGGGTATAGAATGAAATTACCATGAAATTAATTTATAAATATGGTTTGACCCTAAACCATGCTTCTTGAATAAGGAAGTCCTTGAGAACTAACAACATGATTCTCCAGGTTTATCATATCATGTATTTAGTCTGAAAATATTTATTGAATACTCTCTTCTAAAGTCTGGAAACATACACAAAGACAGAGAGCCTGCCCTCGGGGAACTTACATTCTCATTGGAGGCGGAGAGGAGAACAGAGAATAAACAAAGGTATAAAGATAAGATATGTTTTATATGCCAGATGGAGACGAGGGTTATGAAGATATAACACAGGGTGAGTAGGCTGGAGAGAGAGAAGTGGGTTCTGTTTTATATAGTGGGGTGAAGTAAGGTTGCCATTTAGTAAATAGCACATTTATTTCTAGCCAAGAAGACAAAGTTCATCAGATCGAGATCGTCTAAGTAGACATCAGATGGAGTAAAAGTTTCTAAGATCTGGATTCTGATGGCCCAGACTACTGAATCAGCAGTATTTCACATCCGTCAGAAGCTAGTGCTGCTATTATATTTTTCTTGGTAAATTTGAAGAACACAGAAATATTTCGAGGGGTAGGCATGGGTTGGAGATACATATTAGAGAAGAGAGAACTACAGTGAACTCTCCCTAAAAGCACTTGTTATTTAGGAAAAAAAGAGAACTTACACTGCATTTCCCCAGTCAAGGTTTGTACGGTTCCATGCCATATTCCTACAACATGTTTGCTCATCAGAGAAATGAAATGTGAAGCAATTCTCTTGTATCAGCTTAGAGCTCCTTTGTCAAGGGAGGGTTACTTTCCCATAAATTCAATGTAAGGGGAAGGAAACATAATTCACTTTCAAGGTCATTAAAAGAATAAGAAAAGTTAGATCCTATAAATAAAATTTTAATATGCTAAACTAACTGGCAGCAAGAAAGAGAGCTATTTTCTCAATAAATATTGTATACATGTGCTTTGTCAATTAACTTTTGTTTGACTGTGAACAAAATGTAAATGTCATGGATAAATGATAGCTTTAATGATGTTTTTCAGCGTTGTACTGCATGTTACCATGGCTTCTTAACAAAGATGTTAAATCATTAGGAGTCATATTTCATGATAATTAACTACAAATCTGGTAATATTACCACTTTTCATTTGGCATGAAATGACGAGGGAGAACCATGAGGTTTATTGGAGGTACATGGCAAAGGACAGAGAGACTTAATGTATGTGTATAAATCTTATAAAACTACCTATTGGACAGCATTTTATGATGGACATAAATTCCCATTCACTCTCTGCTAGTGATAGACAGGGAAGTCTGCAGTGGAAGCAGAAAGCTGAGATGGGAAGTCACCCTAGAGAATAAAGGGGGCTTCTGGGTTTATTTCTTTGTCTTACTTGCTCACTCTTGCAATAGCTAAACAGGTCCTCATTCTCGCCTAAGTTTTGAACAATTAAAGTATGCACTGTTATTGATTCTGTCTTATTAAATGCATTTTATTATAAAGTTTGCAATGATGCTTTTATGATTAAGGAGCTATTGGTATTTGCCATTTTACACTACTAATCTTCCATCTGCTTTTCTTTGAACCTTTTAAAATGTTCAGCAAGGTCACTCAAGATTTCATTGTAGGGAAATAAAAGATCAGGAACACTCTGCCTTGTTAATATTTTCATTCCAGCCTGTTGTTAAAATAGAGAGATAGTGATATAAGGCCGAAAGGACACTTCTTATAGAGTTGGGTAACCTGATTTAATTTTGCTTATTTTGTTAATTAATTTTGATATTGACCACTGTATTAGTCAAGGCTTTTTCTGTTGCAAGTGGCTGAAATCCAGTGGAAAGTAGCTTTAGAAAAGGAGAAGACACTACGTTGGTTCATGTAGTTGAAATTTTGAAGATTTCTGGCACAGCTCTCAAGAACAAGTCGCCCCAACAGGGCCATCTGTACCAGGCTCTCTCCATGCCTCTGCTTTGCTTTCCTCTCCTCAGTGCAAGCTTCATTTTCAGGCAGGCTATCTCCACGGTGAGCAGAACAGCAGTTCCAGAGTCATTGACCTTGATGCCTGGAGATCCCAGAAGAAGACTGCAATGGCTAATTTTGGGTGTCAAATTGACTGGACTAAGGAATACCCAACTAATTGGTAAAACATTATTTCTAGGTATATCTGTGAGGCGGTCTCCAGGAGAGACTGGCATTTGAATCAGTAGATTGAGTAAGAAAGATCCACCCTCATTAAGTGTGGACACTCAGCATCTAATTGGTTGAAGGCTTGGGTAGAACAGAAAGGCAGAAGAAAGGTGAATTTGCTCTCTTTTTATCTTCTGGAACCAGGATCCCATTTTCTCCTGTCCTTGCACATTAGAACTCTGGGTTCTCTAGTCTTCGGACTCTGGAACTTGCACCAGCAGTCTGCCTGATTCTCAGGCCTTTGGATTTGTACTGAGTCATGCTACTGGCTTCCCTGGTTCTCCAGCTTGCAGAAAGCTTATTGTGGGACTTTTAAGCCTCCATAATCATGTGGGACAATTCCTCTTAAAAATCTATCTATCTATCTATCTATCTATCTATCTATCTATCTATCTATCTATCTATCTATCTATCTCCTATCCATCCTATTGGTTCTGTTTCTCCGGAGAACCCTGACTAATACAAAGACTGTTTCTGACACTGTTGACCAATATCCACATCAAGGGTCTGGTTGGTCCAACTGTTCACCTTAGAGCTCATCCATGAAGCTAGGAAGAGAGAACATCATGCTTTGATTGTCCAGGCCTGAGCCTGTGCCTGCCCGCCTCACCCATGGGACGAATGCTAATCACATGATCTGAAAAGAGTGAATATGAAGTGGAAAAGGAGTGGTTATCTGAAGAAGGAAATGTCGAGCAGTCAGGTGGCATGGATCCACTGCTTGGCATTCATTCACTCATTTTTTCTAACTAACTTTTAAAAATTATTCAAAATGTTTAGTCCTCCTTCAAGCATTGTGCTTGTAGTGACACAAGGATTTAGAAAGGGAGAGCGAGTTTCTAGGAATTTAAATTTCAGAGGGAAATAGTTAGGTAAGAAACATATATAATGCAATAAGATAAAGTATTCAAAGTCAATGATATGTTAAGGGAAGGATCTGATGGGTTTGCTTGCTAGAGTCAGGGAAACCTTCAAAGAACAAACTTAAACTGGTGTTTGATTTCCTCTATGAGAACCTGGTGCACATCAGGGCTAGAGTGGTTTCCACTTCAGGATGAAACAACCATGAAGAACAAGGAAATGGCAGGAGATGGAGCTAAACAGGCCATCAGAGGCAGATCTTGGAAAGCCCTTCATGTGATCAAATAAAATTTTATTATTTTTTCTTTCTGTGAGATTGGTGATACTGATCAGAGGAATCATATACATCAAATGTGTACACTAAAAAGAGCATTTTTATGGGCATGGAGAGGATCATTTGAAAGAGTAACCTCCACAGCCTCAGAGGACTTGCTGGCTCACTCACTCAACAAATATTCATTGAGTACCTGCTGTGTACTGGGTACTGTGTGAGGCAAAATGTAAGGCAATGACAATGGAGGTAGAAAAGGAGACAAATATGAAAGCAATTTCACAAAGAGTAACACATTTGATGTCAAACAGCTATGGTAGGGAAGATACAAGACTTTCTGGTTTTCCAGTCTGAGCTATTGGGAGGAGGCACTAACATTCCCTGAGCCAGGTATTTTCTGAATCTGTTTACTCATACATAACATGACAACAATAACAAGAAGCCAGAATCACAAGACTATTATGAGGATGAAATGAAATAATACAAATTTAAAAGGATTTTGTAAGCTTTGAAACATAAAATGAGGGTAAGGTATTATTTTAAAATATATGTAACATATTTAAAAATAATCTCTTTGGTTGCTGTTGATTCCATGAGGATGTAATTTTCTCCCCATACGAAGTACGTATTGGACAGAAGAAATTAAACAAAATAGCTTTGCTATCTAGCTAAAATAAGCATTATTTATCTCAAAATGCCAGTCTTTACCAGCCTCATTTTCTATATTCTGGCTTTTTTCCCATTATGCAGAGTGTTGATTGGTAGGGGAGTAAAAGCCAGTTGAGTTTCTCATAAAATTTCACACTGCAGACTTGGGCGACAATGGTTTTGTTTAAAGCTGATTCACTGGGATTTCATAAGAGATGCTATTGTATAGGTACAATAACTGTTTAGTGAGATTCTTTATGAGACACTCAGGATTATGGATCCATAATTTGCATTCATTGCAAACACTGTAACAACTTCTTTTGAGCCATTAAAACAAAGGTATTGAAAGGCTGTTAAGAACTCCACCAAGCAGTGAAATCACAACAGGTTCATTTATTGGAGAAAATATCAGTAAGATACAAGCCAGCATTACAAATCCAGATCTCTTCTACTCAGTTGTCACATTTAACTTTTTTCCAGCCTCTCTGGGCAAAGGAAGGAGTTGTTATTTGAGTAGTTTGGGGCCCTGAAATCATTTTGCAATGCACCCATCTAGGTGGCCATCCATTCATCCCCTCATTCATTTCAATTCCTAGGTGCTAGGGCAGATGCTGAAGAAAATAACATGCTATTCCTACAGAGCCTAATTGTAGAGACAGACACATAAAATATATTTGCAATACAATGAAAACATGAAATGATAGGCTAAGTGTAGGGTCCTTTGGATGCTGCTGAGAAGACAGGGCAGTCGGAGAAAGAAGCAATTGCTGAAACAAAAAGAAAAAGAAAGGCTGTTCCAGGCAGCCAAATTAATAAATGAGCATTGTGCTGCAAATTTGTGAATTCTGCTCCCTGGGAATCAGTAATGCTGGCAAATTCTATCAGCTAGCCTTTTCACTTCCATTTTCAGAATTTCTGATTTAAAGACAAATTAAGTTAAATGTTTAGTTGCTCCATAAAGAGTCTGATGTGAAAAACCCATCTAGGCCATCACTGGGGGTTCTCATTGTTTCTCATCTGTCAAGTCTTTTGGGATTTAGATGGATCAGCTGGCTGACCTTTGCTGCTGTCCTATGAGACATAAAGATAATATTCCTCATACACCTAAATCATCTAGCAGAAAGCCAGAGACACAGTAGGCCCACAATAAACAGCAGATATTATCCATTGACAGAATGGTGGCTTGGCAGAGTATTTTAAATTGACAAAGAAAAATACGAATTACATTCCCAATTCTTTTAAATAATTGCGTTTTCTTTCATCTTCTAATGAAAGTCTCATCTGAATTTTGCCCTGTACCTATAAGACATTAACAACATAGATTCATTTAAACAAATTAAAAATAAATTCAAATTTATTTTTAACAAATGGTTAGACTTTCTTTTGCAGGTGCACAGGAAATGAAATATTATTATTATTAATTTAAAGAAAAATCATGACAGCTTCATGACCAAAAAAGGGAAAAAGTTTGTGGAGGACACAGCTGCACCTGGTGTATATCAATAATTAGTTCCTAATCTCATGTGTTTGTAACATATAAATCATCTTTGTTTCCAAAAATAAGAGCATAGTAGAATATCTATGAATTAAAAATGACTAGTTTTACTACTACTACTAATAACAAATGCATTGTGATCCAAATAAAGCTATCTTTGGGTTGTAAATAAGCAAACAGAATCACAGAAAGGTACAAAACATCCCTGTGATTGTTGCAATAAGTACCAGGTCTCCTAAGTAAGTCTAAATAGATTACCTCTTGCTTTTTCTTCTCTTTTTTTGTTGTTGCTTTGTTTTTTGTTTTTAGAGATAGAGGTCTTGCTCTGTTGCCCAGGCTGAACTTGAACTCCTGGGCTCAAGTGATCCTCCAATCCCAGCCTCCTGAATAGCTGGGACTACAGGTGTGAGCCACCATGCCTGGCCTTTTGTCATATTTCAATTGAAATAATCTGGGCTAGTTTTACAATAGAGGTAAAAAATTCCAACTCTGATCCTTTGGAATTGTATAACTGTAAACAAGCTAATTAACTTCTCTAATCTATAAAAAAAGGGATGATATTAATGGCCACTCATGCAGTTACTGTGAGAATAAATAAAGGTACAATATATGACCCAGTCTGGAGTGGGAATTTAGTAAATATTTGTTGCACCTATCCTTTTCTTAGCTTATCACTCACCCTGTATTGCTTTTGCAATGCTTTCTGATTTGTAACAACCCGTGGGGATTATGGGAGCTACAGTGCAAGATGAGATTTGGGTGGGGACACAGCCAAACCCTATCACAAAGTATACTCCTGATTTGGAATATATAACAATTCAAATGCATAATAAAAGAAACTCATTATTAGCTCAGAGTCAAAGTGCTGACTTCTAATTCATGATGAAAATGCTAACTGCCTTATGACCTTAGGCTAGTCACTTAGCCCCGGGGGCCTTTAGCTATACAATTGGTTATAATTAAAAAATGCTACATCATGATTATAAAGTATGGAAAGTAACTGAAATAATGGATGTTACTTAAAACTTTATACTAATTTATATAATGACTGTTTTTTCTTGATTTAATGCTTCCATTCAACTATATATTTTTTTCAGTTCCTGCTTCTTTATTACTGTTAGTGGAAGATTTTCTTTGCCTTGTTTGTGAATTTTAATCTCATCAAATTCTTAACATCAGGTTTGGAAGGGAACTTGTATATTATTTGATGGACTGAGGTCCCTGAGGTACCATTTCCTGCTTCCATACCATGGTAGTGTCATTTGAATCTCTTTAGTGACAGAACTCACTGCTTCTTGAAGCAGTGTGTTCCTGTGTTTCAGAAGTACTGTTATGAGATTCTTTCTAACTCTAATCCATTTCTCAGCTATTTCTTGCCAAAATTCCACCTTTAAGGGCTACATAGAATAAGTTGATAATCCCTGCCACATGGCATCTCTTTAGAAATTTGAAAATGGGTAACTTACATATTCCTAGACTCTATTTATTCGTCATATGCAAGGCTTTAGGTATTTCAGAAGTATCAATTTTACCCAAGATTTATAATTAGTATGGTATTATAACACACTGCCATATCTTTGAATGAATTAAGTTTTAGAATATTGCGTTATTCGTATATCTATATGCACTGCTTAAATATAGAGTTTTTCTATTTTTTCTAAAGTTACAGGAACCTTATGTTCCAATCCATATATAACATCCACACTTCGGACACTTCTGCTGAATATAGGAAAAAAATCTTCAATCAAAAACAACCAAACAAAAAAAGAACAAGTTGAAGCTTGCTAGGTCAACGTTCAAAGTAGAAAAAGTTTGCATGATTGTGTCTGAGGGCACATGAAATGGAAATAACTATTTCCCAATCAGTAAGTGTGATCATACCTGGAGGTGAGGTCAGGGGAATAGGGAGCAGGTATCCAGGGCCCTGTCTAAAGGACACCTTGTAGGCCCCAGGGAATGAGACCAAACCTCTGATGCAAAGAAAACAACCTGGAGGCCAAGAGGGCCAAATCTGTCTATAGATGTACTGTTTGCATGGCACAATGTTACAAAAAATACAGGAGGATGCTTTTAAAAATCAGGAGATTTGGCCAGGCGCAGTGGCTCATGCCTGTAATCCCAGCACTTTGGGAGGTCGAGGTGGGTGGATCACCTGAGGTCAGAAGTTCAAGACCAGCGTGGCCAACATAGTGAAACTCCATCTCAACTAAAAATACAAAAAAATTAGTTGGGCATTGTGATGGGCACCTGTAATCCCAGCTACTTCGGAAGGCTGAGGCAGGAGAATTGCTTGAACCCAGGAGGTAGAGGTTGCAGTAAGCCGAGATCAGGCCATTGCACTCCATCCTAGACAACAGAGTGAGACTCCATCTCAAAAAAAAAAAAAA
>NW_012105098.1:50880-55909 GCF_000951045.1 Mandrillus leucophaeus | reverse complement strand
CGAGGTGAGTGGATCACCTGAGGTCAGAAGTTCAAGACCAGCGTGGCCAACATAGTGAAACTCCATCTCAACTAAAAGTACAAAAAAATTAGTTGGGCGTTGTGATGGGCACCTGTAATCCCAGCTACTTCGGAAGGCTGAGGCAGGAGAATTGCTTGAACCCAGGAGGAGGTGGAGGTTGCAGTAAGCCGAGATCAGGCCATTGCACTCCATCCTAGACAACAGGAGGAAAACTCTGTCTAAAAAAAAAAAAAAAAAAAAAAATCAGGAGTTTTTATGTAAACTGGAGATTGCAACTTCTCTTGAAGAGTTGGAAGTCCTGGAAACACTGGGCCTGCATTTCCACTAACCAAGCATTGGATGATAAAGCTGATGGGGTGGGATGTCTCCAGGTGACTTCATTCCCACCTTTTCCTAGGTGTAATATACTAAACCCACTGCCACCATCTTTATTGTTTGCCTGATTCCTGTTGGCATTCAGACCCCCAGTTATTAGGTACCTGGGGCTATGCCTGCCTTTATTATTTCAGCCACATCCTTCTGTCTTCTAAACCTCCCTTTTCTTTAATTATTTATTCAACCCAACATAGCACATGTACGTATAAGCTTTCTCAAGTGTAATTCTTCAGACAACAGGGTGGCTTGGTGCTCAGATCTCTTCCTCTGACAGATGTTGAGACTTCTCCCCTTCACCTTTTCACCTCTAGTCCAGTGGGTCTCCAGTATTTTTTCCTGCCATGCTGCCTGATAAATGGTATTCTCCTGTGGGCTATATTCTCACTTTTAACGATGCTCACTTGGGCTGCCACAAGGCCAAGAGGAGCTACAGCTATGTGCCCAGATGTAACCTTTGTCTCTTCCTTCCCCCAACTGTGTGGAATTGACGTTCTTGGTCTTTAGTAACAGAAAACCAGAAGCCAGTTAAAATCTCTTTACCTGGCCTGTAAACCCATTAAAAAAACAAACAAAGAAACAAAATAAAACAAAAATACTGTCTTTAGGCATCAGGGAAAGGCAAATTAAAAGCATGGTGAGAAGTTTCCATACACCAGATTGCTTATTATATTAATCTTTGTAACTTTGTGATATGGTTTGGCTGTGTCCCCACCCAAATCTCATTTTGAATTATAGCTCCCATAATCCCCCACATGTCATGCTGTGGGAGGGACCCAGTAGGAGGTAATTGAATCATAGGGGCAAATTTTCCCATGCTGTTCTCATGATAGTGAATAAGTTTTATGAGATCTGATGGTTTCATAAAGGGCAGTTCCCTTGCACATGCTCTCTTGCCTGCTGCCGTGTAAGACATGCCTTTACTCTTCCTTTGCCTTCTGCTATAATTGTGAGTCCTCCCCAGCCATGTGGAACCATGAGTCCATTAAACCTCTTTTTCTTTAGAAATCTCCCAGTCTCAGGTATTTCTTCATATCAATATGAAAATAGACTAATATACTTTGCATATCTAATATAGTTCCTAATAACAAAAATCAGAAAAAGGAAAAACAAAATTCTTTCTGCCTTTCCTTTCTTCCCAAGTGCACAGTCTGTTGAGATGAGAAAGAGAATGTGTTGATGTGACTTTGCAAAAGAGGAGCTGGGTCTGGTAACCAAAGGCTAGATGGAGGGAAGTTTCTGTGTAAAGTGAAATAGCAGAGATAGAATGCCATTTTGCAAACCTAATTAATTCAAGGATCTATGCAATACTTATCAATGTCTGCCATCACACACACATACACACACACACACACATATGCACACACCCCAGACCTTAAGTGTGTCTTATGCAGTACTTTAGCCACCACTCACACTGCCACCCGCCCCCACAAAAAATAGTTTAATCTAGATCTTACCAATCCTCCAGACATAACTATGGAGTCCTAATAAGGGAAAAGAAGTCAGGCTGGTGGGAGCAGGGGAAAGTATAAAGAAAGAGCAGATAAGCTACAAGTCTGTCTTTCTTCATGGTCCAGGACATGCAGCCCTCCTGTACAGATAGCTCATAATCTTCCTGCACCTGACTTATCACTAGACCCTCTGCTAATAGAAAAATGCAAGTTAGCTCAGTGCCATATTGGTATTATCAGGGCTACTGCACGTAGCCCTCTCCAGCATGAGCACCATCCTATAAAATCCCCAGCAAGCCTTTGTCTTCTGGCAGTCAGCTCCTCTCTTGCTGATCTGCCTGTTGCACCCTTGCAACATATTTTCATACTTTCTCTAATAAATTTGCCTTTCGTTATCCACAACTGTCTTGGTAAATTTCTTTACCGCCTACACCACCAGCCCCAGCTAGCCACTACCCGCAACAATAACTATTGATTAAGAAATGCAGAGAAGAGAGGGACATGTTAAATTATACCATAGAGCCAACAAAATTCCTACTGGAAAATTCTACAGATTAAATGACCCAGCTTTTTCAACATAAAAATTAGAAGAGAGGGGGGATAGAAAGAGAAAGACAGAAAAAGAATCTATTTAAGATATGACTTAAAAGACATCGACTTGAAGCAAATATGACAAAATGATCACTTATTAATTCTGTTTGATGACTACAAGGGTATTACACAGAATTATTCTCCATACTTCTGTAGCTTACTTTTCATAATTATATGATGTTTCTGTGGTCAAAAACAAACATGAAGACCAAATTTGGTTCAAAAAACAACAGAGAGAGGGAAGTGAGTAGAGGCATAAATGGCATTCTAATTTTGTTTATATTGGAAACACTCCATATTAAAAGTTGAAAACAAACAGAAGCAGAGATGCTGATCTGCCATGCCTACTTACACAATTCAAATAGTGGCACTGTACAACTATATTCCTTAGGCTCACCACTGAACTGGGTTTCCCTGCCGCCCATGCACTCTCACCTACCTGACTGCTGGAGGATAACATTCTGTCCTAATAAAACTATATCTACCCAGTCTGGAAAGGAATTTGGTTGTTTCTGATCCCTAAGAAGAATATCTCATTTGCCTTTTTCTATAGTGTTATCAGAAAATGCTTTTCAGCAAATAAATGTCAACTCCATAAGTGGATGTTAATGAAATTTTAATGAATTTGAGGTGCTGGCACCGTATATTCCTGCAGAGCTCAGTTTTTTAAAAAAAATGCTGCTTTAATGCTGAAAGCTTACAGAAGAAAACAGCAACATTAAGGCCAGAATGAAGGTAGCCTCGGTTGGGGAGAGTTTTCCCAGCCTAGTAAATTGTTTGGCCTTCATTTTCCTGGTCCCCTGGAGGTCTGCAAGCCCCATGGTCAGGTACCCTGTGGTTTCCAGTGCTGGGCGGCTTACACAGGAAAAAGGATCCATGATTTCTGTTTTCGTCCTCTGCTGCCTCTTGATATTGAGGGGCCCTGCATCACTTAAAATGTTCATTGCAGATTGTTCCTTTTTGCCCTTCTAAGTAGTCTGTAAACTCTATTCCAGGCAGGGGCTAGGAGAGTTATTGCCTGTTGATACACTCACCCAAATAAGTGCTGAGTGTTCTTTGCTACACACATATGGACTTTGGCTCAGGGCCCAGAATACCTGAGTCAATTTCAGAATCCAATTGTTACAGCGGGCTTGTATTTTTAGAGAAGAAAAAGGTATGCATCCTAAGATCCAAAAGCTGTCCACATTTACATTCCAACTTTCTTTTTAATTAAGAAGATCACAAAAATCAATAGAGAATTTACTAGCATAGAGGGCCATCCTGGAATGATTTGGGGACAGAATTTTGCTGCATTGACACAAAGAGGGCAGGGGAGGTGTTTACCAAACCATCTGTAACTGGCTGGGTGTTTCTCATTTATTTCAGATTCCATTCTCTCTATTCATTCTCCATCCCATCCCATCCTTAGACCCCAGCTCTTCCAGAATGTTAACTATGCCCCATAGCCATGAAATGAATTTTCCATAAGAGAACAATTTCCTACTTTTACGGTGCTAGAACAATTGTGTGCATTGTTAGAGACCCCTGTATGACTTTGACTTCGTCAGAAGAGAATAGTAACTCTCCATTGACAGCTCCCGGTGACTGAAAGTATAATGAAAGTCAATGCATTATTAATGACTCTTCTTTTTAATGACTCAATCACAGTGTGAAATGCTTTTCAAACATTTTATTTTATATAATTTTTCCACTTGGGAAAGTCTGCCCACAAATTAAGGGAACACAATAGCTGAATAAAACCAAAAATATTGTGCTGGATGTTCTCCAAACAAATTGTCCTTCAAAGAGATGGCCAGAAGTTCTGATCAATTTTTTTCCTGACAAGTGAGGGCCAGATAAAGGATATACCTAGATAAGGTTACCTGAGAACACAGATTGAGAACTGGGCTTTGGAATCTAAGAGCCCTGATACACCTGGCTTTATTATGTACTAACAATATGATCTTTGGCTCCTCTTGAAAAAGCTCTCAGAGTTGGTTTCTTCCTCTGTAAAATGAGCCAAATGAAGCCTCTGGAACAAGGATTGTGTGAAGCTTATTATGAGATAATGCATGTAAAGTGTATCTCCCTGGGCCTTGGGTTGTTGACTTCTTATTCTGTTCCAAGCACCCAGAGTGGAGAAAAAGGCAGGTAGAACAATTCCAGCAGCTGGCTGTCCATACTGCTCTGAGCTCTGTGACAGGTACCAGGAGAGGAAACAGTGGTGTGGGATGGACTGGGAAGGGAAATGGAAGCAAGAGAGAGGGAGACTGGCTGGCATAAAAACAGTAAGGTTTACATGCAGCACGATTACCTTTGAGATGTAAACACCAAACAACCTCTAAGGGTAAAAGAAGATTCCAGACACTGGTCAAGTTTATGTAGCTATGTAAGAATGACTTTAAAAGATTTTGAAACTAGTGTGTGTTTGTATTTTTAGTAACTTACTTTTTAAAAATTTGCATTTTAGGTGGGGGTCAAACCAATGGTTGTTGGTTATATTCTGCATTCCCTTTAACACTTTGTTTTATATATTAAAAGAGTATGGGACGCAGTCATGAAAATGGCTACCAGTTACCGGGTGCCTCCTATATGCCAGGTCTTATGTTTTA
>NW_012105098.1:48123-50830 GCF_000951045.1 Mandrillus leucophaeus | reverse complement strand
TATAATCCGGATTATAAGACTTACTTTTAAATTTTATTAAATTCCACTTTTTTCTTGAGCTTCAAGAAGCAGCTACAGCCTCATCATTGGGGCTCAGACCACATGTGAAACAACTGGGTTGCTCAAGTGGGTAGGGTTAAGGCTGATCAATGACAAATCTGGTGTCAGTATTAGACATTCAGGCTAATTCTGGATCAGAGTGAACACAGGAATCAGAAGAAGATTAAAATATAGTTTTAGCTCTTCGCTTGCAAAGCTGTGTTGAAGACCAAGATGGAATGCGCTCTTCCTTGTCCTTTCATTTCTCCTGTCTCAGCTAGCTAGTTTCTTGAGAGGGGAGAGAACAGAGGCTTCTGCTATGGAGTTGAGGGGGGTCCTGCCTGCACCTTGGTGAGCTTACCCCCACGTGGCACCACTGGCAGAGAGGAGAATGTGTTCTACTTAAGAACGACTTCAGAGGAAGACCAGCGAGCAAGGTGGCAGCTAGCTGTACAAGTCAGTGACCACTCGCCCGCCTTACTGGCCCACTGAGTCACTCCTTCCACTGGGAGGGTGGGCATGTAGTTTCCTGGCAGCTGTTGCTATTCCGGGGGTCACAGTGGAAATGTAGGAAGAGGATATAAGTCTTTTTATCTCATCCCTTTTTGTTGATTGGGACCCGGGAGCAGTTACCTGGCAGGCCTGCCCAGGAGGACTGGTCAGAAGGCCTCAGAGGAGGCATGAGACAGAAGAGTGAGCCAGCATGAGGCCTGGTTGATGCATCCAGAGAATCAGAGAAAGCAGTTCAAAGAGCAGCTGGGCTCGTGGTCACCAACTTGCCTTGTTCCCAAATGATGTTAGCCCCCTAGTGTCTTCTTTTACTCAGAGAGCTGAGATTTCCTTTGGTTTCTTGAATTTCAGACAGGTCACTGCAGGTATTTAAGAATCTGACTTATCAATGGGTGGAAGTAAGACAATGGCTGGCGTTTTTATTGTTGTTGTTGTTGTTTGTTTGTTTGTTTGTTTTTTGTGGACACCAGGATCTTGAAGTGCCCAGGCTGCTCTTGAACATCTGGGCTCAAGCAATCCTCCTGCCTCAGCCTCTGAAAGAGTAGGGATTACAGGCATGACCCAACGCACCCCCCTAAAATTCTATCTCTTAAAGAAGTGATTTGTCTTTCAGAAATTCTACCTAGAGAGGGGCCAGGAGAGAAAGGGCAATAGGCAGTTATTCAGCTTGCCCCTTCCATCAGTTCTGGAACTTAGTCATTCTCTCGCGTCTCATTTTTCCTCTAGCTTTCAGATGTGCCAGGGACGTCTTAAACTCAACAAGACAGAAGAACACAAAATCCCAAACAACCCACCAGTATAAAACACACAAGCATAACAAACACAAGAAAACTCAACACTAGCTCCTCTTTCTCCAGCCAAACTGACAACCTGCTTGTTGGCAGATCTCTGAAATGTGGTCGGCGCTCACTGGCACTACTTCCTCACCACAGCCTTGCTCTTTGGCTCCCAGCATCTGGCCTCTCCCAAAGGGCTCAACTGAAACCTGTCTCCCAAAGGGCACATGTGGCGTCCTCATTGCCAAACCCGAAGCCGTTTCTTAGCTCCCACTCCATTTAATGTCCTTCTGAGGGTCATTCCTTTGACATTGTTGACTATATTTCATTTCTTTCTCTTCTGGTGATCAAATGCATGAGCTTAGGAATCAGACAGATCTGAACATAAATCCTAACTACTGCTAGTAATGTGACCCTGACCAGATAAAATACACACACACACACACACACACACACACACACGACATACACACAGATGTGTATCTTTTACTTTGCTCTATAGAAATGGGATCATATTTTATACTCTTGTCTGCTTTTTGCCTTACTCACTTAAGAGTTCATTGTGGAAATCCTTCCAAAAGAGTTGGTGTAGAACTCACTAATTCTTAAATATTATGGATGTATCACAAATTATTCAACCATTCCTGTATTGATAGATATTCCATTTGTTTCAGACATTTTCTACTCTGGGTTAGTTATTTCATCTTATGGGATAAATTCCCAGTTGGGGGAAGGCTGGATGAAAGGACACATGTATATTTAATTTACATTTAGTGGGTATATTTAATTTTAATAGATGTTGCCAGATGGCCTTCTAAAACACCATACCATTTCACATTCCACCAGCAGTGTATGAGTAGCTCTTCCTCAAAGCATTATAGTCCTGTTTAATTTTTAACAAACCTTGTGCATTTCCTCAACTACTATAGAAGTTGAGCATCTTTACAAATATTTATTAGCCATATTTGGATGTTGGGTTCTGTGAACCTGCTATTTATATCCTTATTCAAGTTACTTATCCTCCCTAAGCTTCAGTCCTTTTACAAAGTTATTATGAAGATTAAATAAAATATTTATGCGAAGGCTGTGCCCAAAGCCTGGCACAAATGACGTGCTTAATAAAATAGTAGCTGCTGGTAATTCCTTTAAATTCGTTTTTCCGTATTTAATCTTCATCTTCATACCTTTAAACGTGTATCTGTAAGCATTTTCCAAAATTCTGTCAAACTAATTTTTCTTTTTGACATCTTGCATTCTTTCTTTCTGAACAATCTCATCATTTCTATAATTTCAATGTTATAGTATCTATTCTGTTAAAAGACCAATTTGAACCTCTAATCCTGACTTATCTTTTTTTTTTTTTTTTTTTTTTTTTTTTTTTT
>NW_012105098.1:42610-47633 GCF_000951045.1 Mandrillus leucophaeus | reverse complement strand
TGCATCCTAAGATCCAAAAGCTGTCCACATTTACATTCCAACTTTCTTTTTAATTAAGAAGATCACAAAAATCAATAGAGAATTTACTAGCATAGAGGGCCATCCTGGAATGATTTGGGGACAGAATTTTGCTGCATTGACACAAAGAGGGCAGGGGAGGTGTTTACCAAACCATCTGTAACTGGCTGGGTGTTTCTCATTTATTTCAGATTCCATTCTCTCTATTCATTCTCCATCCCATCCCATCCTTAGACCCCAGCTCTTCCAGAATGTTAACTATGCCCCATAGCCATGAAATGAATTTTCCATAAGAGAACAATTTCCTACTTTTACGGTGCTAGAACAATTGTGTGCATTGTTAGAGACCCCTGTATGACTTTGACTTCGTCAGAAGAGAATAGTAACTCTCCATTGACAGCTCCCGGTGACTGAAAGTATAATGAAAGTCAATGCATTATTAATGACTCTTCTTTTTAATGACTCAATCACAGTGTGAAATGCTTTTCAAACATTTTATTTTATATAATTTTTCCACTTGGGAAAGTCTGCCCACAAATTAAGGGAACACAATAGCTGAATAAAACCAAAAATATTGTGCTGGATGTTCTCCAAACAAATTGTCCTTCAAAGAGATGGCCAGAAGTTCTGATCAATTTTTTTCCTGACAAGTGAGGGCCAGATAAAGGATATACCTAGATAAGGTTACCTGAGAACACAGATTGAGAACTGGGCTTTGGAATCTAAGAGCCCTGATACACCTGGCTTTATTATGTACTAACAATATGATCTTTGGCTCCTCTTGAAAAAGCTCTCAGAGTTGGTTTCTTCCTCTGTAAAATGAGCCAAATGAAGCCTCTGGAACAAGGATTGTGTGAAGCTTATTATGAGATAATGCATGTAAAGTGTATCTCCCTGGGCCTTGGGTTGTTGACTTCTTATTCTGTTCCAAGCACCCAGAGTGGAGAAAAAGGCAGGTAGAACAATTCCAGCAGCTGGCTGTCCATACTGCTCTGAGCTCTGTGACAGGTACCAGGAGAGGAAACAGTGGTGTGGGATGGACTGGGAAGGGAAATGGAAGCAAGAGAGAGGGAGACTGGCTGGCATAAAAACAGTAAGGTTTACATTCAGCACGATTACCTTTGAGATGTAAACACCAAACAACCTCTAAGGGTAAAAGAAGATTCCAGACACTGGTCAAGTTTATGTAGCTATGTAAGAATGACTTTAAAAGATTTTGAAACTAGTGTGTGTTTGTATTTTTAGTAACTTACTTTTTAAAAATTTGCATTTTAGGTGGGGGTCAAACCAATGGTTGTTGGTTATATTCTGCATTCCCTTTAACACTTTGTTTTATATATTAAAAGAGTATTTATGGGACGCAGTCATGAAAATGGCTACCAGTTACCGGGTGCCTCCTATATGCCAGGTCTTATGTTTTACACTGTTCATATATGAGCTCATTTAATCTTTCTACAATCCCTCAACGTATTATTATTCTCATTTTACTGACAGAAAAGCAGAAGCCCAGAAGACTAGGCAATTTCCCCCAGTTCACAAAGCTATTAAGTGGCAAAGGTGAGAATTCGAATTTAAGTTTTTGATCCATAAATCTCTGTTCTGACTCCAAAACCCATCATATACCACCACCAAAATAATGGATGAGACTACTATTTTGATATTGCTAATAACTGGAAGTGATAAATTAAGAAACGGAATCATATTTTAACCAGGGTTTGCTGTCTGGTTATTTTTCTAACACTGTTGCCTCTGAAGCAAAGGCAGGTAAACAATGTGTGGGTGTGTGTGTGTAAACTAGTAAATTCCACCTAATTTATTTGCATCCTTTCTACTGCTATTTCTAACCTCCATTTTTGAAACCATTTTAAGAGTCATTGTCTAGGGATGCAGCTACTTAAAGAGCAAAACAGTCAGGGTCATTTAAAATCTCTTAAGCAGAGAACATTGAAGTTTTCTTGTTTCTGGCTACCAGTAACAAATCTTCATTAAATCTTAAACACAGCATAAACAAAGCATGAACAGATTGTGAATGCTTCCTAATTCAACAAAGAGAGATTACAGTTTTGCAGACAGTGTTAAATGTTGAAACAGACCCCGAGGAAGTCATTTTAAGGCCCAGAGTATTTTCATGTATTTTGGCCTCTCTAAATCAGATTTTCCCAGAGGAACTAACATTGCCAAAAAATATGCATTTTTGTTTAAAGTTGTCTGGACAAGGATTTATGCTTCTGTGGCCATCTGCATTATCGCCCATGCAAGGCAATCAATACTGTCCTAATCCAGTCACATGCCTACTGATGCTTTATGTATATTTCACATACCTATCTACACAAGAGAAGGAAGTAATTGCAAAGATAAGGAAAAGCAAAAGTAACAGGACCCAGTTTGAGATTCGGTCCTTTGACTGCTGAGTCCAGACATGGATGGGTATGGGAACCCACCTGGGGTCTACTTGAATGAGGGAGAAAACTTACCCAGAGAGAATCCAAATTAGAATGTGCAAGTGTCAAAGCCTCATTCTACTGAGAAGAGAGGAAGCTTTGAGTAGAAACATCTAGCTTTTCTTTGGACAAGTCTTAGATTTATTTGGAGACATCTGTTATGGCTCCTTCTTGCTTTATTTTATGGTTCAGTATTCAGTTGACATAGTCCATGATACCAATATCCCTCTTAAAATATAGCCATCGTCCAAACTGAACTTGATACTTAGGTACAGCCAGAGTATGATGGCAATTACTGACTTTTTTTTTTTAACTTACAAAATTTACTGTTATTAATGTAGCTTAAGACCTTGGCTTTGCTTTTGTCTCTATGGAGAGTTTTAGTTACCTAAAGCCTCCGTGTATTTGTAATTCATATTTAGGCCTTGCGAAGATGCTCATTGTTCTGAAACCATGATTCCAAACTTAGCTGCATATTGGAATCACCTGGGAAGTTTCAAAATTGTTTCCTATGTCTCATTGCCAGAGAGGGATTTTGTTGGTTCAGAGTGTGGCCTGGATTTGGGGATTTTTAAAAGACTCCAGATGATTCCAAAGTGCCGGGAAGTTTGGGAACCACTGTTCTAACCTTTCAGTTCAAAGTGTGGTCCATGGCACTGGCATTACTTGGGAGTTTGCTAGAAATGCAGATGCTTGGGCTCTACTCAGACCTACTGAACTAGACTCTGAATTTTAACAGACTAGCTGAGTGATTCATGTGCACATTCAAAAACTATTAATATAATCCGGATTATAAGACTTACTTTTAAATTTTATTAAATTCCACTTTTTTCTTGAGCTTCAAGAAGCAGCTACAGCCTCATCATTGGGGCTCAGACCACATGTGAAACAACTGGGTTGCTCAAGTGGGTAGGGTTAAGGCTGATCAATGACAAATCTGGTGTCAGTATTAGACATTCAGGCTAATTCTGGATCAGAGTGAACACAGGAATCAGAAGAAGATTAAAATATAGTTTTAGCTCTTCGCTTGCAAAGCTGTGTTGAAGACCAAGATGGAATGCGCTCTTCCTTGTCCTTTCATTTCTCCTGTCTCAGCTAGCTAGTTTCTTGAGAGGGGAGAGAACAGAGGCTTCTGCTATGGAGTTGAGGGGGGTCCTGCCTGCACCTTGGTGAGCTTACCCCCACGTGGCACCACTGGCAGAGAGGAGAATGTGTTCTACTTAAGAACGACTTCAGAGGAAGACCAGCGAGCAAGGTGGCAGCTAGCTGTACAAGTCAGTGACCACTCGCCCGCCTTACTGGCCCACTGAGTCACTCCTTCCACTGGGAGGGTGGGCATGTAGTTTCCTGGCAGCTGTTGCTATTCCGGGGGTCACAGTGGAAATGTAGGAAGAGGATATAAGTCTTTTTATCTCATCCCTTTTTGTTGATTGGGACCCGGGAGCAGTTACCTGGCAGGCCTGCCCAGGAGGACTGGTCAGAAGGCCTCAGAGGAGGCATGAGACAGAAGAGTGAGCCAGCATGAGGCCTGGTTGATGCATCCAGAGAATCAGAGAAAGCAGTTCAAAGAGCAGCTGGGCTCGTGGTCACCAACTTGCCTTGTTCCCAAATGATGTTAGCCCCCTAGTGTCTTCTTTTACTCAGAGAGCTGAGATTTCCTTTGGTTTCTTGAATTTCAGACAGGTCACTGCAGGTATTTAAGAATCTGACTTATCAATGGGTGGAAGTAAGACAATGGCTGGCGTTTTTATTGTTGTTGTTGTTGTTTGTTTGTTTGTTTGTTTTTTGTGGACACCAGGATCTTGAAGTGCCCAGGCTGCTCTTGAACATCTGGGCTCAAGCAATCCTCCTGCCTCAGCCTCTGAAAGAGTAGGGATTACAGGCATGACCCAACGCACCCCCCTAAAATTCTATCTCTTAAAGAAGTGATTTGTCTTTCAGAAATTCTACCTAGAGAGGGGCCAGGAGAGAAAGGGCAATAGGCAGTTATTCAGCTTGCCCCTTCCATCAGTTCTGGAACTTAGTCATTCTCTCGCGTCTCATTTTTCCTCTAGCTTTCAGATGTGCCAGGGACGTCTTAAACTCAACAAGACAGAAGAACACAAAATCCCAAACAACCCACCAGTATAAAACACACAAGCATAACAAACACAAGAAAACTCAACACTAGCTCCTCTTTCTCCAGCCAAACTGACAACCTGCTTGTTGGCAGATCTCTGAAATGTGGTCGGCGCTCACTGGCACTACTTCCTCACCACAGCCTTGCTCTTTGGCTCCCAGCATCTGGCCTCTCCCAAAGGGCTCAACTGAAACCTGTCTCCCAAAGGGCACATGTGGCGTCCTCATTGCCAAACCCGAAGCCGTTTCTTAGCTCCCACTCCATTTAATGTCCTTCTGAGGGTCATTCCTTTGACATTGTTGACTATATTTCATTTCTTTCTCTTCTGGTGATCAAATGCATGAGCTTAGGAATCAGACAGATCTGAACATAAATCCTAACTACTGCTAGTAATGTGACCCTGACCAGATAAAATACACACACACACACACACACACACACACAC
>NW_012105098.1:37868-38590 GCF_000951045.1 Mandrillus leucophaeus | reverse complement strand
GTTCCTTATTATATTTTCTTTCTTTTCTGTGTTTGCCAGTCTATTTCTTATCTGGTAACTTGTAAGTACTCCTTTATTTATTTATTTATTTTTATTTTGGAATTAATGCATGACTGGGGGTGGAGATTAGGGAAAATTGAATCTGGAGAAAGAAAGGAGCCAGTTGTCTTAGATTCTCAGAGGTAGCAATGGGACCATGGGACTGGTAGCAATGGTGGCCATGGGACTGGTCCGTTCCATGGTTGCCTTTGATTTGCTTCCCATGCAGTAGTATGTGAACACATGTTTTATAAGTTGGCCAACGTTTACCAGTCAGGATCCTTTATATAAGCATCTGGCTTCTCTTGAAAGAAGGAACATCAGCAAGAGTGGATTGGCATTCCTGGATGGTATACGGATGGATGTGAGATATGACAAGGTTTCTCTTCAAACAGCCTGTTCAACCTTTTGTTCTTTGATTCCCAGTACCCTCCCCCCATCTATTTCATCTTCTTTCCTTCTTTCTGCCTTTACTACATGCCCAGGCGTGCCACAGCACCAGTGGCGTTATCAGCACCAGCTCACATTCCTTTGCAGATGACCCCTTCCTGCTCTCCCCTCTCTCCCTTACGTACCCGCCTTATCTAAAAAAAAAAAAAAAAAGTTTAAATGTTTAGCCAATTGGGTCTAGCATAGATTGTGAGGTCTGACCCCAGCCAATGGGGAAAGGACACAGAGGCAGG
>NW_012105098.1:2915-36863 GCF_000951045.1 Mandrillus leucophaeus | reverse complement strand
TTAGCCAGGATGGTCTCGATCTCCTGACCTCGTGATCCACCCGCCTTGGCCTCCCAAAGTGCTGGGATTACAGGCGTGAGCCACCGTGCCTGGCCGACTTATCTTTTAAGAGCAGAATTGACAGTTTCAATACTATGCTGTACCCCACAGATTTATGTTACCATCTACTCCCTACCCCAACAGCAAACTCTGCCTCACAGGAGCACAACATTCCCATCTGTGCTCCTGTTTTCCTAAAGGCACCCTTTTCTCCAAGACCTATGGGCTTGAGATCGTAAAGTCATCATGCCGCCTTGCCCTAGACATTCATGTCACTAGCGAAGCTCCATAAATCCCCTTTACAATGGCTCTTATAACTGTCCTCTCTTTCTTAATTCCATTGTTTTTACTCTAGTTCACTCCATCAACAACAATCAAAACAGCTAACTAACCAGTTTTTCATCTGCCAGCTTCTCACTTTTTCAATCTTTTTGTTACATTCCAGGGGAAATCTTCTAAAACCACAACAGAATCATGTCACTCACTTAGAACCATTTATCAGTTTCTTCTATTACAGAGTAACATTCTCACTGGCCTTGGAGAACACTGCCCCAATTCCTTTATGCACCCTTTTTTTTCATTCCCCCCGTCTCTTTCGTTTCTACCAATAAACCAGTTCTGATCACTCACAAGTGTTTTTGCTCTTCTAGCTTAACAGCCTACGATGCCTCTTCCTTCTCCACCTGTTGGAATTTTATTTCTTTTCAGAGCCTCTCTGTTAAGATCTTCCACATTTACTCAGCTAGAAGGAATCAACTACTCTAGCAGTTTCCTATAGCATCCCCCAATTTAATTATTCGGTAATATTTATTATTATAGTAGGTCATTTTCACAATTCTTCTTGGCCTTTCCTCACCACGAGCTTCCTGAAGGCCAGAATTTACTTTTTGTTCCTTATTATATTTTCTTTCTTTTCTGTGTTTGCCAGTCTATTTCTTATCTGGTAACTTGTAAGTACTCCTTTATTTATTTATTTATTTTTATTTTGGAATTAATGCATGACTGGGGGTGGAGATTAGGGAAAATTGAATCTGGAGAAAGAAAGGAGCCAGTTGTCTTAGATTCTCAGAGGTAGCAATGGGACCATGGGACTGGTAGCAATGGTGGCCATGGGACTGGTCCGTTCCATGGTTGCCTTTGATTTGCTTCCCATGCAGTAGTATGTGAACACATGTTTTATAAGTTGGCCAACGTTTACCAGTCAGGATCCTTTATATAAGCATCTGGCTTCTCTTGAAAGAAGGAACATCAGCAAGAGTGGATTGGCATTCCTGGATGGTATACGGATGGATGTGAGATATGACAAGGTTTCTCTTCAAACAGCCTGTTCAACCTTTTGTTCTTTGATTCCCAGTACCCTCCCCCCATCTATTTCATCTTCTTTCCTTCTTTCTGCCTTTACTACATGCCCAGGCGTGCCACAGCACCAGTGGCGTTATCAGCACCAGCTCACATTCCTTTGCAGATGACCCCTTCCTGCTCTCCCCTCTCTCCCTTACGTACCCGCCTTATCTAAAAAAAAAAAAAAAGTTTAAATGTTTAGCCAATTGGGTCTAGCATAGATTGTGAGGTCTGACCCCAGCCAATGGGGAAAGGACACAGAGGCAGGATTTGTGTCAGGAATAAAAACTTCCACTCTCCTTTGGTCTGTGTGCCCTCATGGCAACTGGCCATGCAGGAGGCACCCCTCTCCACAGAAGTAAATTTGCTTTGCTGAAAAATCCTTCGTCTGAGTGCTCGTTTTCTTACGACTCTGAGCTTTATTTCTAACAATGGAGATGAACAACTGTAGCCTTCCTTGGGCCGGCACAGTCTCTCATCCTGGCTGTAGCCTCCACCTACATCCCATGCTCTTGAACATTACCTGCATGGCACCTATGGGTATCTGAGTCCGTAATCACAGCACTAGCTCCATGTGTGACCCTGGGCTGGTCAATTGATCCTTGGGCCTCGTGTTCTCATCTGTTCATACTTTATAATGACACAACTTTAGTTTATCAAGAGTTCTTTTTGTTTTTTTTTCCTTCCCATGGATCTCATGTTTAAAATATTTTCTCCATGAAACAGTGCACCTATTGAACATATTTACATTGTTCCACTTACACTGTCCACTTTTTCCAAAATGATTCCGATTTTAAGCAATAGTCCAGAACTACCTGGTTATAATTGTGTTATGAAATCTCATAATTTTTATCATGTTTATTTTGCTAACTAAGCAACAGTTAAGAAGGTACACAAATAAATGCTTATGTACTGTTTGTTGCTATTGTTTGCTGTGGTTTTTGTTGGTTCACTCCCTTCTATCCCAGTCACAAGTCCAGTCAGGTTACTGTGACAGCCTGACATGGGCCTCTGTTATCAGTGACTGGGTCCACCAGGTCTGACAATTCCTGTAATACCATTAGGGGCCAGTCAGAGCTATTACAATGCTGAATTGATAAAACTGTGTGTGTGTGTGTGTGTGTGTGTGTGTGCATGCACACATGTGTCTATATAAAGAGACTTGAGTAGTATGTGTGGTAACCTTGTCATGAATGTATGGATAATACTTACTATTGAAATAACCAAATAAACAACTATAGACAGTAACATATAAGGTAAAATTTGAACCCTTTCCACTCTCAATCTCATTCCCAGTTATTTCTTAATTGTTCTGAATGTAAGTATCTAATCTTTTTCTTTCCCTTGTGTGCATTTAAAGAAATTGTGAACATGCTATAAATTCTATCTTTTGATTTGTTCTTTCCCCATTACTTCACAATGTGAACGGGATAGCCTTCCATTCCAGGACATTTTCATCTGCCTCATTCTTCTTAATTGCTTCCTATCATTCCAATGAAGGCGAGTATCATAAAGTATTTAGCTAGTTTCCTGCTGATAGACATTTAGTTTGTTTCCAATCCTCTTTCCAATTTAATGATCAGTTTTCTTGATGAAGAAGGTGGAGGTAAAATAGTTATTACCCGACAGTGTTTCTGGCCAAAATGTTAACTACTGATAGGTATTTGAAAGTCAACTCCCTGTATTCTTGCAACATCCTCTGAATTATTCTGTATTCTGAATTATTTGTAACTGAATTATTCTGTAGTTTACTTTTTCATAAATGAGAATCTGGACTTAATATCAGCTACCCTTTTTATTCATAAAAAAAATAACTCATGTTCTGAGCACTTATTATGTGCCATGCCCATGCTAAATACTTTAGATACATTATCCCATTTAATCCTTCCAGTAGTCCTAAAGGCAAATACTGTACTATTATGTCCATTTTGCAGAAATATAGGCAACTAATTTGCCCAAAGTATCATAGGTATTAAAAACGGGAGAGTTTGGACACACACAAACCCAAGTTAGAAGCTATGCTCTTAACTTTGATTGATGAGGGCACAGGAGACTTCTCTCAGGGTCTGTTTTCTTCCCTGAATCCTCATGTCGTGAAACTCTAAGAGCAGAGTGAGGAAGAGAAGAAAGGGCTTCCATATGTGCTAGGCTAAGAGTGTAATCAGGGGCAGACTGTTGCTAAAACCAGGGTTGTAGAAGCAGCAAACTAAAAGCTCATTTCTGTTACAACTTTGGAGCCCGCTATAATGCTTTCAAATTAGAAACTTTTATTAGACCATGTTGTGTTGCTATAAAGGAGTACCCGAGACTGGATAATTTATTTTAAAAAGAGGTTTACTTGACTCTTGGTTCTGCAGAATGTCCAAGCATGGCAACAGCACCTGCTCAGCTTCTGGAGAGGCCACAGGAGGATTTAACTTATGGCAGAAAGCAGAGGGGAGCAGGCATGTCACATCGTGAGAGGGGGAGCAATGAGAAGCAGGGTCTCTTTTAAACAACTAGGAAAGGGCACGAACTCATTCATAAGGCACCCCACCCCATGACCCAAACACTTCCCACTAGGCCCCCACTCCAACACTGGGGATCACATTTCAACATGAGATTTGGACAGCAAATATTCAAACTATATCAAAGCTCTGCACCAAAGCTCTATGCTGATCTCTTGAGAACAAACTTATGCTTGTTGCAAAAACACAGCCTATAGTACGGAAAGCTTTGGATTCTGAAGCTATGGTTTTGCTGTGGACCAGTTATGACCATGGTTTCCCCCAGATAAGGCTTGGATCTCTTGGTCTCTGACAGACATTTTTATTTTGAAATAATTTCAGACTTACAGAAAATGTTCAAAAATAGTGCAAATAATTCCCATTTCCATTTATCTTCCACACAGAATCCTCAAATGTTAACATTGTTCCAAGTTTGTTCTGTTGTTCTCTCTCCTCTCTCCTTACACACACACGTATGTGTTTGAGTTTAGTAAATATCATTATCATATCATTATTTCTATTTCCCAACTTTTGGGGAATAAGTTATGAATATAATGCCTTTTACTCCTAAATATTTCATTGCATATTAAGAAACAGAGACACCTCTTATATAACTATAGTATAATTATTAACATTAGTAATAGTAATCTTATCTAATTTATGCACCTTGTTCAAATTTTGCCAGTTGTCCTACTAATGTCCTTTAAAGTAAAATAATTTTCTTTTTTTTCTGGTCTAGGATCCAGTACAAGATAATATATTACATTTTGTTGTCATTTGTTTTTAGTCTTCTAAAATATGGAAAAGTTCCTCACAAAAAGTCTGTTTGTCTTTTGTGACTTTGACATTTTTGAAGTGTATAAGCCAGTAATTTTCTGGAATATCCCTAATTTTGATCTTAGGATATCCCTCATTTTGATCTGTTCAGTTTTTTCTCATGGTCGGACACAGATTATGCATTTTTGCAAGGAATATCACAGAGCAATGTTGTGTCCTTCTTGGTGTGTGATATCAGGAGGCATGAAATGGATGTTTATTTATCTCATTACAGGTAATGGTAAGTTTCAAGACATGATTAGGATGGTATCTACCAAATTTCCTTCTTATAAAGCTATTATTTTATTTCTGCAATTAATGTATATCTTTGGAGAGATACTTTGGAGAGATAATGTTTGTCATCCAACTTTTTACCCAATAGTTTTACCAATCATTGATGATTCTTATGCGAAACATTATTTCTATGTTGCTTATCAAATGAGTGCTGAGACTCTTGCTTTAAAACTTTTACTTACAAAGAGCTTACTGAACAATAATAAAAAAATTTTGGCCGGGCGCGGTGGCTCAAGCCTGTAATCTCAGCACTTTGGGAGGCCGAGACTGGCGGATCACGAGGTCAGGAGATCGAGACCATCCTGGCTAACACGGTGAAATCTCGTCTCTACTAAAAAATACAAAAAAAAAAAAAAAAACTAGCCGGGTGAGGTGGCAGGCACCTGTAATCCCAGCTACTCGGGAAGCTGAGGCAGGAGAATGGTGTGAACCCGGGAGGCAGAGCTTGCAGTGAGCCGAGATCACGCCACTGCACTCCAGCCTGGGGACTCCGGCTCAAAAAAAAAAAAAAAAAAAAAAATTTTAGTCACCTCAGTACCATGTAGATAAGTGCATCATTCAAATTCGATTACCCATATTTAACTTTGCAAGGTATAATTATGGATACTATTTACTACTGAGATTAAGAGTAAATATATAAGAAAGATATAGCTCTTAACATACTATTTCTTTAAACAGATTTGATTAGAAATTTTACTTTGTGAAAAACTACTCAAACTTCCAATGTTAAAGATGAAGGTCATTCACATTGGAATTTACACTGTTTTAATGGCTTATGTATAGTTGAGGTCCATTTACGTGCCAAATATCAAACATTTAGATTCAAGGAAGAAGGCCAACTGAATTTCAGGATTGTTCTCAAGGGGACAAATAAAAGAAATATAGACATTCAGCACTTCTTGGCTACAAAATTAACCCCAGGGATTAACTTTCCACAGCACACATAGCCTGTGCTCTCTCCAGCCCTGGTTTCATGGTCCCTACTCAGAGCTCAGCAACTCCACTGAAGCCTTCAGGAAACCACTGAATCATTTCGGTCAGACTGGCTTGATTGGGCCTCTGTGTGCTTTGCTGTTTTCCCAAAGCCTGGAAAGTTTTAATCTAAACAATCGTTCTTTAACTCATGAACAGCTTTTCACCTCCCCCTTTGGATTTTGGGTCTGTCACTTCTCTCTCCTATACAAAACAATGTGGTAACAGGCATACTCATTAAAACTGGTCCATATCTCTACACATTTAGCTGTTATCATTCCTGCCTTACAAACAGATGGAAAACTGCAGGAGATAACTTGTGTGCATTGGAAGCCTTTCCTATTGAGAGTACAAAGTTATTTTTCATACAAACTCGTGTGTTCAACAACCAGTTGAGGAAAACTGTATAGATTAAATGCGAAAAAAAAAAAGGAATGCAGAATTTCTGGAATTTGCTTCATTGATTTTGTCAAGTTACACATCTCCAGGGAAAAGGGGGTGGCCATTATCTTTTCCTCTAGGTCCTCTCTTCATTCTCTCTTCCCTCTAGCAGGGGGAAAGGCAGAACTTAATTAGGGAGGACACTGATAGCTGATGATTACCAAACTAATGCTGGCATCACCTTAATTGGCACCTAGCACATTGTGTTGCTGAGTAAGAGAAATTTCTTCCTTTAATTTGCCCTTCTGAAGCATCTAAAGATCTGGCAATTTGCCTTGCCTTCTTCTAGTGCCAGCAAGCACTAATTACTTTATTATTTGATTTACTTCTTAATGAATTGGTGACTTGATTTAAAAAATACTTATTATGTATTTGTGTGGTATCAAGAACTAAGCTATAGAGTAGAATACAATAAAAAGTAAGACAGAATATCTGCCTTGGGAAGAAACAGACATGAGAGAAGTAAAATATTATAATATTCTATATAGAGTATTATGGGACCATGGAGAAAAGAACAATTTATTCTATCTGCAAAAATAAGAGAAAGCTTCAAAGAGAAAGTGATATTTTGGCTAGGTATTGAAGAATGAGAGGAGTTCCTTAGAATAAGAAGGGAATAAAGATTTTAAGCATGTACTTAGAGGTACATAAAAGTATAGTGTATTCAGACAAAGGTTTAGAGTCCAATGTGGCTTAAGCTAATGCCATTTGGAGACTACTCAAAGCAGCAAGGATAGTTAGGTAGAGTGTAGAATTGGAATCAAGACTAAGGCAGGTTTCCATTTAATGTCTATGTTTTACTAGCATAGTATGGCCAGGTTAATTTATTTAATCTTTCTAACCCTGTATTATCTCATCTGTAAAATGAAGATAATACTCATTTCTCAGGGTTGTTGTAAAGATTCAATGGGAATGTTTATAAGGTGCTTGGGAGAAAGCCTGGGAAAGAGTGACTTTTTATTATTTTATTTTATTTATTTATTTATTTTTACTATGCTTTCGTCTACTTCCCCTACCAGGTGGAAAGGTAAGAATGGCAACTGATAAGGCTGGAACTAGAATCGGGGCCTAACATTGAAAGCCTAAAATGCCTTGCTCTGGGGTACGGATTTCATGCTGTCTGATCAGCTTTCTTTCAACAAATTAGATTTGCTTGAAGCTCCAAAATTCTACTCATTTGGGTTCACTCCAATGCAAACAAATTCCATTTCCTTGAGAGCTGCCAATCATGGCTAAGTGTATATCTGATATCTAAATAACATGGTTCACTGGAAGGCATGACTATAGTAAAAAAGAGAATGGCACAACTCAGAAAAGCAAAAAGAATCAACAACAATTTAAGGAAGTGTTAATCAGCATTCAGGAAGTGAGGCTTGAGAAAATACATATTACCACACGCACGCATGAACTTAAAGGACAAAACTGTGTTAGACAAATTGAGTTAGATCCTCAGTGATTCCAGGATCTTGCGGAAACAGAGAGGTCCTCAGCTAAGGGAAAGGTGAAATCCAGTCAAGCAGAGAAAGGGCTTGGTGAGTGACTTTCCTTTCACATTGCACTCAGATAACATTAAGGAAATTTCATCCAACAGGAAGATCAACTATGGCTAGCCCATTTTGCACTATATCCCAAGGGAACCTACATGTAGTTTATGTGATCAAAGACATTCAGGGGAAATATTAGAATATTTTAATAAAGAATGATCAATAAATAGTGGCCGGCATTGGTTCACTTTCTGTATGTTTTACTGCCCAATAAACCAAAGAGAAAAAATATATTTTCAGAGCAGAAAGGGGATAATAGAATAGTAGGTAAAGACTTAGAAGAAAATTGTAAGAAATCCAGGTAGTTAATGAAATCTATATTTTAAGTTGTTTTTTTATGCATATTTTAGGATACACAATAAAAACTATGTGATAATGGTTAACTAATAGTATTAAGGATGTGACAATGGCATAGTTGTAAGAATGTGCAGAGAATAGCAATGTTTGATAGCCAAAACAAAAGCAAAAACAAAACAAACAGCAATAACAAAAAACCCATTGCAGATAATAACAGGAAAATAAGTAAATCATTATTCTCTCATTTGGTAGAACTACATGCTGGTATTCAAATATGTTTTACAGAACTACCATTTGACACAGCAATTCCATTACTGGATACATATCCAAAAGAAAACAACTAGTTCTACCAAAATGACACAGGCACTCGCATGTTCATGACAGCACTATTGATGATAGTAAAAACGTAAAATCAACCTAGGTGCCCATCAGTAGTGGATTGGATAAAGAAAATTTGGTACGTATATACCATAGAATCCTATGGAGCCACAAAAGAGAACAAAATCATGTCTTTTGCAGCAACATGGATAGGGCTGGAGGTGATTATCCTAAGCATATTAACTCGGTTACAGAAAACCAAATACTGCACGTTCTCACTTACAAGTGGGAGCTAAATATTGGGTACTCATAGGCATAAAGATGACACAATCGACATTGGGGAGTACTAGAGTGGGGAGGGAAAGAGGGGGACAAGAGTTGAAAAGCTAACTGGTGGGTACTGTGCTCAGTACCTGGTGATTGGATCATTTGTTTCTCAAACCTCAGCATCATGCAATATACTCAGGCAACAAACCTGTACATGTATCCCCTGAATCTAAAATACAAATTGAAAACAAAAACAAAGTGAAATTAACAAAAAATTGTTTTGGAAAGTAATATTTTAGTAGCCAAAGAGAATATCATCAAATAATCTAAGTAAACAACGAAATAATTAAAGAGAGATAAAGTGACTACATATAAATGAAAAGCATGCATCGTAGAAAATGTAACAAAGTTAAAGGAAAAGTGTCAGGCTGGAGAGATTATCTTTGAACTATTTATTAAAACTACTTACAGGAATTTATCCTATATACATGCTTTCACATGGTCATAAAAACACATATGCACACTCACACTTTTGGGAAGATTGGGAAGATTGAACATTGGATATTTGACATTTAGTAATCAGTGTTAATTTGTTAAGTTGTGATGGTGCTATTTGGTTTTGATTTTTAAAGTCCTTTTTTAGGGATATAATCAGACACATTTATAGATAAAATAATATGATGACTGGCATTTGCTTCAAAATAACCCAGTGTTTTAAGGGCTTGGAGAGAAGCTGAAGTTCATAGATCGGAAGTTCATAGATCAGATGATTTGGTGATTATTGAAGCTTTGTGATAGGCACAGAATGGTTTAGTACTATGTATGCTTTTTCTACTTTTGTGTACGTTGAAAGTGTCCTGTAATAGAATTGTTTAAAGCAATATACAGAATGGTGTATATAGTATGCTTCTGTTTACATAAAGGAAATGTATGTTGTGTATGTAGTTTTTCATTTATGCTTATGTTTATATAAAAACACAGCTGTAAGGATAGACAAGAAAGTAGGAATAGCAGTTGCCTATCAGGAAGATAATTATTTGACTTGGAGGTGTTTTAGGAAGGAAACTTATTGTTCATGGTATATATACATCTACTATTTAAATTATCTACAAGTATCTATATTCCATTATATGCCTGTCTGTATGTATGTATGTGTATGTATATATAGTATGTATGTGTATGTATATATAGTATGTATATGTAATACACTGACTTGTATATACAGACACACATACATACACATACAATAGAAAATGATTTATTCAAGATATTAATTTACTCATTTTCTCTAGTGCATGTATTCATCTATCTATGCCTTTAGCATACATATTTGCATATATGCATGTGTTTGTATTTATACACATTTGTATATTTTTATGTTTGCATATATGGTGAAATTTGTGTGTAAAACTTTTATGTATTCTCAGTTAAGATCAGAAATAATTTTGTAATCTGCTTTTATCATTTTCTCCTTAATATACCAGTCAAAACCTGATTTTCTGAAAAGCATAAATTTAAAAAGTTTTCATTGAAAGAATGGAGACATTTTGCCTTTTAAAAAATGACATGCAATAACTGAAGTTGATTTCTTACTGGAGTAATGTGTGGAATGTTTCTCCTCTGTTTTGTAGAATCCCTGCTAGTGCTCTCACCTTCTCTGGGGTTTTTTTCTCTCATTTCTCTTAATGAACAAGTCAAGGAATAAGGTGTGTGTTGTTGCTCACTATACTCCTGCCTGCCACCACCTCTTCCACTGGCTGCAGTGGATGGGGAGGCTTTGAAAGAGATAAATGAATGTCTGTATGTATGTTGGATACTCTAAAGCTCAACTTCCTGAATGTGGCATTTTTTCCAACCAAAAATGTGTATGAGCAGACTAATACATTTTAAAATATCAATTTGCAAAAATGTTTTGTATTTCATGACTAAAACTCTTCTGCAAATCTGTCCCATAATTGTGTTCTTATACTTTTCACTCATTCCACTTATTTTGTGGGTCTAATGAGATGATATTTGTGATGCATTAGTTAAGTTGGTAATAATGGGTAGCTTATCATGAAAATAATGAATATCTAGGACAAAGGTAAAATATCATTAGGACCAGTAACTTTTACCCACTGTCCTGTCGAAATTTACATGGTGAGTGATGTCAGCAAAAATGGTGGAAAAAAAGTAGTTTCAATGGCCTGTTCCTTTTGGAAACCAAGAAATCAAGTTAAAAGTGTCAGAATCAACTTTGTCAGTATGCTGGAAAATAGTCAAATGTTTACAGCAAATAAGTGAATGTTTAATCAAAAAAAAAAAAAAAAAGAGGCAACTTTAAAAATGAGTGGACAAGCACAGTGACTCATGCCTGTAATCTCAGCACTTTGGGAGGCCAAGGTGGGAACATTCCTTAAGGTCAGCAGTTTGAGACCAGCCTGAGCAACATGGCAAGACCCCATCTTTACTTAAAATAAAATAATTGTTTAAAAATGATATAAAAACGTCAAGGTGTTTTTACATGCCCTTTCTATACTCCCATGCCCAGCTTGGTAGAATTCTTGAAGCCCACGTTCCCAGGGTGAGACCCTGTCCCTGATTTTGTAGGGAGAAAGCGAGACTTTATTCAAACAAATCTTGGGGCTTGCCTGAGGGACTAATATAAGTTGTTTGTCTTTGTTTTGTCTAAACTTGAACTCATTCAGGGTGAAAAAGCAGTGGATATTTCTTGAAAATATTATAGGGTCAATGAACAACCTCCAGCCACCTGGGGCAAAAGATTGCAGTTGAGGCAAACAATGAACTGCAATCCTGGGAGGAAAAACTGGAAAGATAGTTTATCTGGGAAACTAAGTCATTCCAAAGTGTCTTTATATACTAGAGAGATTAAAAACTGCATGCACACCCAGTGCAGGACACCTGTTAGAAATGACATGAGAAGACCTTGAGCTATCAACGCGGGCTGATTGCTAGGCCAATGCAAGCAGGATGGGAAGGTTAAGGCAGAATTTTAAATGGCATAGCTAAGCAATCAAGGAGTGCCCTAACACAGAGCTAATTTCACCAGATGATTTCAATAAAAGATTCAAGTCGGTAGAAGAAAGAATCAACAAACTGGAAGTGGGTCCATTGAAATGATCTTATTTGAAAATCAGAGAGAAATAAGAATGAGGAAAAATGAATAAAGCCTAAAAAACCTATAATATGTATGTGTATGTAATACACTGACTTGTATATATACCTCAAGCATATTATCATGTGCATGATGGGAATTACAGAAAAATAGGAGAGAGAAAAAGAGGCAAAAGAACAGCCAAATAAATAATGGCCAAAACTCTCCATATTTGGTAATGATGTAAAAATCTACATATATAAGAAGCTCAATGAATCCCGAGAAGGATCAACACAAAGAGACTCACAGTGAGACACATTATAACCAAACTGTTAAACACCACAAACAAAGATAAACTCTGAAAAGCAACAAGGGAGCAGTGACTTGTGTCCAAGAGATGTTCAACAAGATTAAAAGCAGATTTCTCTTTCCATGGAAGCCAGAGAGAGTGACATAATATATTTAAAGCACTGAAATGAAAAGACAGAAACAACAACAAACTATCAACCAAGAATTCTATATCTGACAAAATTATCCCTTATAAATGGAGAAATGAAGACATTTCCAGATGGACAAAAACTGAGGAAGTTAATAGTAGACCTGCCCTATAGGAAATATTAAACAGAATTCTTCAGGCTAAAATGACAGCAAGTTGAAGTCATACGAAGAAATAATGAACTCTGGTGAAGGTAAATGTGTAGGTAAATATAAAAGCCAATATTATTGTATCTTTAGTTTATAACTCCTCTTTTGATTTCTTATATGATTTAAAAGGCAAATGCATAAAAAGTATAAATATATGGTTAATGGTCTCACAGTACATAAAGATGGAATTTATAACAATAACAACATAAAGTGGGCAAAAGCTGCATTTGGACAGTCTTTTTTTCTGCTATTGAATCTAAATTGATATCAATTCAAAATACATTACTGTAAATTTAGGATACTAATTATAATTCCCACAGTAACCACTAAGAAAATACCTTTAAAAAACACACAAAAAGAAATAAGGAACAAGTAATAATGATACAATAAAAAAAAAGTCAGTTAACCCCAAAAGAAAGGAATAATGAAGGAAATAAGAAACAAAAAACATATAACATATACAGAAAACAAATAGCAAAATGACAGAATTAAGACCCTCCTTATGAGAAATTATTTTGAATGTTCATGGAAAAACTTTTCCAAAGGCAGAAATGGTCAGACAGATAAAAACACATGATCCCAGAGATTACTTTAGATCTAAAGATAAATGTGGGTTCAAGCAAAAATACAGATAAAGATACTTGCATTGAAGCAAGTAGTAACCAAAAGAAAGCCAGGGTGGCTATACTAATATCACACAAAATGATCTTTTATTCAAAAGGTATAAAAGAGAGAAAGAAGGACATTATATATTAATAAAAGAGTCTATTCTTTAAGAAGCCATAGTATTTATAAACATATAGGCAACAAACAACAGAGCCAAAAGATATGAAGCAAACACTGATGGACTTGAAGGGAGAAATAGATAGTTCTAAAATAACTGTTAGAGATTTAAATATCCCACTTTCAGTAATGGATAGAGCACTTAAATGGAGACCAAGAAGGATATAGAGAACTTGAACAACACTATTCACAAATTAGACCTAACAGACATTTTGAACACTCCATTCCACAACTGAATACACATTCTTCTCAATTTCTCCTGGGCCTGTTTCCAGAATACACCATATGGTAGGCCACAAAAACAATTTTCAATTAATTTGAAAAGACTGAAATCATATAAGTGATCTTCTCTGACCACAATGACATGAAGTTAGAAACCAATAACAACAACAACAACAAAAACTGGAAAGTCCACAAATATGTGAAAAATAAAATTAAATAACACATTCTTAAATACCAATAGACCAAAGAACAAATGACTATGGTAAGTTGCAAAATTCCTACACATGAATGAAAATAAAAACACACATACACAAACTTATGGGATGCAGAAAAAGCAGTGCTTAGAGGGTGACTTGTAGTTATAAATGCCTAGATTACAAATAAAGAAAGATCTCAAATCAATAATCCAATTTTACACTTTAAGAAAGTAGAAAATAGTAAGCAAACTAAGCCCAAGGCTTGTATTAAAAAGGAAATAATAATTATTAGAACAGAGATAAAGGAAATAGAGGATAGAAAAACATTAGAGTAAGCCTAATTCCCCTGACTAATTGAAAGTGGTGATATTTCTATAGACCTTCTACAACAAAAAGATCATAAGAGAATATTTGAACTATTACAGAACGGAAATAAAAATGACAAGTCTCTAGAAATATACTAAGTAGCAAAACTGACTCAAGAAGAAACATTAGTATTAGGGTTCTCCAGTGAAACAGAGCTAATAAGATATGTATATCTCTGTCTATCTGTCCATCTAATCAATCTCTCTCTCTCTCTCTCTCTCTCTCTCTCTCTCTCTGTCTTTCTCTCTATCAAGATATTTATTACAAAGAATTGGTTCACTTGATAATGGAGGCTGAAAAGATCAAAGATCTGGAGAAGCAAAAGAGTTGAGAGTATAAATTCCAGTCCGAAGCCTTTTTGAGTCTGGCAGGCTTCAGACTCAAAAACAGCCAGTGTTTCAGTTTGAGTCTAAAGGCAGAAAAATACCAACGTTTCAGCTCAAGGTAGTCAAGCAGAAGAGTTTCTTTTTATTTCTTTTTTTTTGTACTGTTGAGGCAGTTGACTGTTGTTTCAGTTGGTTGGTTGAGGCCCAAACACATTAGGGAGGAAGGGCAGCCTGCTTTACTCAGTCTACTGATTCAAATGTTAATCAGTCTAATCCAGAGACACTGTTACAAAAACAACCAGAATAATGTTTGGCCAAATGTTTGGGACCAGTCAAGCTGATACATAAAATTAACCATCAGAGATATAGTTAATAAAACTTAAAGTTAGACCCTTGAAAAGATAAACAAAATTGACAAATCTTTAGCAAGACGAAGAAATAAATAGAAGTTGCACTTAACTGAAATCAGAAAAAAATAGAAGTTGCACTTAATTACAATCAGAAATGAAGATGGTGACATTTCTATAGACCTTCTACCACAAAAAGATCATAAGAGACTATTTGAACTATTGTATGCTAACAAATTACAGAACACAGATGCAATTGACAAATCCCTAGAAACATACCGGTAGCAAAACTGACTCATGAAGAAACAAAATTTGAACAGATTTATATAACAAAAAATTATACCAGTAATTAAGCACCTCCCAACAAAGAAAAGCCTGAGACCGGATGGTTTTACTGGTGAATCTACTCAACATTTTAAGCAATTAACACCAATCCTTCTCAAACTTTTCCCAAAAATAGAAGAGGGAACGTGTTCTAACTCATTCTATGTGACCAGCTTATCCTGACAAAGCCAGACAAAGACCTCACTGGAAAAGAAAATTATGGACCAAAATCCCTTATGATTATAGATGAAGAAATCCTCAAGAAATACTAGCAAGCTCAATTTAATAGCATATTAAAAGGATTATACATTATGACTAAATGGGATTTATCACAGAAATGCCAGAGTCATTCAATAAGATAAGAGCAATCAATGTAATACACCACATTAATAGAACAAAGGAAAAATCGTGATTATCTTAATCAGTGCAGAAAAAGAATTTGACACAATCCAAAACCTTTCATGAGAAAAACACTCAAAAACTAGAAATGGGAGAAACTTTCTCAACCTGATAAAGGACATTTATGAAAAACTGATGATTAATACCATGATCAATGGTGAAAGGCTGAAAACTTTCTCTTTAAAATTAAGAACAAGACAAGGATGTTTGCTTTCAATACTGCTGCTCAACATTGTACTGAAAGTTCCAGACAGAACTTGTAGGCAAGAAAAAATAAAGAGCATTAAAATTGGAAAGGAAGAAGTAAAACTATCTCTAATTGCAGATAACAGATTCTCTATATTAAAAATACCAAAAATTCACAAAAAGAGAAAACTGCTGACTGAAGTCAGCAAAGTGGCAGGGCACAAGATCAATACACACAAGTCAGTTGTTTCTATATACCAGTGATGAACAACCTGAAAAGAAAATTAAGAAAATACTTCTCTTTAGAATAAGAGCAAAGGAATAAAATATCCTGGAATAAATTCAAATGATAAATGAATTGTGCACGTAAAACAATAAAACATTGCTGAAAGTAATTAAATAAGCTATAAATAAACAGAAGGCATCTAATTATGAATTAGAAGACTTAAAATTGTTATGATGGCAAAAATACCCAATGCTATGTATAGATTCTATGAAATCCCTCTCACAATTCCAATTGTCCTTTTTTACAGAAATGAGAAGGTCACCTACTAGGATGGCATTAATCCAAAAACTGAAAATAACAAATGTTGATGAAGACGTGGAGAAACTGGAACCTTTATGCAATGCTAATGGGAATGTAAAATGATACAGCCTCTGCAGGAAACAGTTTGGCATTTCCTTAAAAGGCTAAATGTAGAATTATGTCATCCCCAGAATTTTCACTCCTAGGTAAATACCCCAAAGAGTGAACAACAGGTACTCAATCAATACATGTGCATTGAAGCACTATGCACAATAGCCAAACTGTGGAAAGGCATGAATGGAGAAATAAATTGTGGTATACAATGGAATATTTTTTAGCCATAAAAAGGAATGAAATACTGATATATGCTATACTGTAGGTGAACCCCAAAAAAGTTATGCTAAGTGAATGAAGCCAGACAGAATAGGTCCCATATTGTATGATCTCAATTATATGAAATACCTAGAATTGATAAATCCATTGTTATGGAAATTAGTTTTTTCATTGTCAGGGGGCCGTAATCCCAGCATTTTGGGAGACCGAGGTGGATGGATCACCTGAGGTCAGGAGTTTGAGACCAGCCTGGCCAACATGGTGAAACCCTGTCTCTACTAAAAATAAAACAAATTGCTGAGCGTGGTGACTCATGCCTGTAATCCCAGGAATCTGAGGAAGGAATGCTGAGGCAGGAGAATCGCTTAAACTCGGGAGGTGGAGGTTGCGATGAGCCAAGATTGTGCCACTGCACTCCAGCCTGGCAACACTGCAAGACTCCATCTCAAAAAAACAAAACAAAACAAAAGAAAAAACATTGTCAGGGGCTAGAGGAGGGGGAAATAGCTAATGAAATAATTACTTATTGAGTAAGGAATTCCCTTCAGGGTGACAAAAATGTTTTGGAACTAGACAGATGTTCATGTAGTTGCACAGCATTTTGAGTATACTAAATGCCATTGAATCTTTCACTCAGAATGGTTAATTCATGTTCTTGAATGTATCTGAATTTATACAAAACTAAACACAATACATGTCTTCTTTGCTTCAGATTCTGTTTACCAGACTTCTTGGTGAGAGGAAATAGATTCTCAGAGTCTGACAGACCTGGATTCAAATTCCTCATTCATTCATTTTATCCATTTGATAAGATAAAAATATCACCACAACAAATTATCATAGGGATTAAATAAGATAAACAGGTGCATTAATGAAGGGTAAGTAATACTAGCTTCAATTGCTAGTGTTTCTTTCTAATGCAGCAGTCCATTGTGGGTATTGATGAGTAGGGAGACATTATCTATGGTCATCAGGCACTCACTCCTTAGATCCCTGTAGTACTCTTCTCCTATCAAACAGCAAGCAGAGAAAGACATGGTAGGTCACTTATGGAAAGATTCTGTGAGATGGTACTGGATAATGGAATACATCACTTCTTTCCAAACTCCACTGATGGTAACTCACTGTCATTGCCGTGCCTAGTCACAGCAGAGGCTGAAACATGTAGACTGTGTTTCAGGAAGAACCAAAAACAATTTGGGCGAGAAAAAAACAACTCTTGAGATATTGTACATGTCTGAAGCTTCTTTTTCAGTTTGCGATAAGCACTTAATAAATATGAACTCCCTTCTTTGTGGATAAGTCCCATGGCAGCTTCTGCAAAGGTGTTTCAAAATGCATGCCGTCCTGATGACAGGGCACTCGTTGTGGCCTTATGGCAAAGTCAGTTGATAGGGCTGCCAGGCAGACAGTGAGCAGAACTCTTTCTGGACTCTGTTCCTGCTTGTTCTTTTTTTCTTTTGTATTTTGGAACTTCCCTTGACTTTGGTCCAATTTAGTTTCCCAGTGTCTAACTTGCATGTACCCTTCTTTCACAGCTTGCTCACCTTTAGCTTCTATCTGACGAGGTCTTTGTGTTTTGATTTTGCCCTCTCAATAAACTATTTCTAGTCCTTAGCTCAGTAGTTTCACTGAGCAGGCCCATAAACTCCCTTTTGCCATTTCCACTTCCCAGTCATATCTTGAAGACTTATAACTTAAACACATTAATTTATGCTTGGGATGATTGTCAAAATTTCTCTATTCCTACATCTTGTAATTAGGTTAGCTGATTTTTAAAACAAATCCTCTAAGAATTATTTTTATGAAGGCCATCTGGTAAAACAAATTAATCTCCAAGGAATGGTAATCAGACTAATTACTAATTAGATGTCCTCCTTGATTCTATTAGTTGTAGATTGGAAAGTGTTTGCCATATACATTAATTTTTGCAAAGATAGTGAGAAAACATTATTTTTTTCCCCTGCAAGAGTATAAGTGAATCCATTTGCATGTATAATGTATGTGTGTGGTGATATTAAAAGATACGCTTTTCCTTTTTTTTTTTTTTTTTTTTTTGAGACAGTGTCTTGCTCTGTTGCCCAGGCTGGAGTGCAGTTGTGCAATCTTGGCTCACTGCAACCTCTGCCTCCTGGGTTCAAGTGATTCTCCTACCTCAGCCTCCCGAGTAACTGGGACTACAGGCGCCCGCCACCATGCCCAGCTAATTTTTGTATTTTTAGTAGAGACAGGGATTCACCGTGTTGGCCAGGATGGTCTCGATCTCTTCACCTTGTGATCTGCCCTCCTCGGCCTCCCAAAGTTCTGGGATTACAGGCGTGAGCCACTGCACCCAGCCATTACACACAGTCTTTAAACTTTAGGGGTTGAAATTTATTCTAACCTATTGTTGGTGTCTCAGTTTCATTATTCTTCAAATGGTTTTGTGGTTCATGGAACTTTAGAAATATGTTTTTAAACATACAAAAAGAAAAAATGCCAGTGAATTCAACTCAATCAAATATGGCAAATGAGTTTTAATTTTATATACCAAGGGTCTGATAGGAACTACCTTGAGTATATTGTAGAGAAGGCCTGGGTGGGAGGGGGATATTTACCATGCACTCACTATGCTCCTCTGTAATGGACCGAGTAGTGATTCACAAAAATGGAGGCACAAATAATAAAAAATTGTTTATGCTGACCATGAACATGTGAGCCTCAAAATAAGATAAAATAAATCAGAATCAGACAAACTTTAGGGGAAACCCCAGTTTTTTATTGAAATCTCTTTGTGCCAAGGTAGTTAAGTGAAAGAATGGATGAAAACCAAAATTCGTACTCTTTCCCCCTTCAACTATTTAACCTGAGGTAATTATTCACTTATGGAAGGGAGTGAGTATTTTTGGTCAAAGTAACTTAGGTTTTATGAGTGATTTCTTCCTGTGGTTTTATACATATTTGTAGAGAGTATGAATGACATTCTCCCTGAATTTGTCTTCTATTTAGTGGTGGATTGGTTTCACAGTTGTATGAGACCTCAGGGATCTTCCTTTTTCCCCTTTTGTTATGAATTCTCCTTTTATAATAGAAGTGTGAAAAAAGTCTGCCTATTAGAAATGTAACCTTGGAATCCATGAATCCATACTTGGAATCCATATTTTTAAGAAATGAAATGTGGTATCAAGGAAGGAATTTTGTCTGGAAAGTCAGATCTGAATTCCGGTCCTGCCTCTCTGCCAATGAGCCCTGTGATTGTGGCTGAGTTGTTCCATGGTCTCCAGTGACCTCAACTACAAAATAAGAGCTTAGGGTTCAGTTTTTAGCTAGAATAATGCTGTATGTTGATGTTGACATTCTGCCATTCTACATTGATATATTGCTTAATTTGCCTTTGCCACTTATTGAGCACAAGGGGGCAGTAACTGGCAGATTGCCCCCTTTATTTCTTCTTGACAAACAGCCAATTTCTTTGGCAGCTGAGAATTGTTATTCTTGACCATCCTGCCATCATTGACAGTTGCATTTGACAGGACCATTGGCATGCAATAGCATTCCACTCTTAAAAGTAAAGTCTATAATACTGAAAGAAAAATAAAAACATATGATATTCAACTTTTACAAAAGAGTACATATAATATACTTTATCTGTCAATGTAAAAATGGTCAGAAACGTTTTAGACATATTTGATTTTCCTTTCCATGAAGGCTTCATCTTTGTAAGGATTTTAAAAAATATAGAGAAAAAAACCCATAAGGACTCTCAATCCAATGGTCTAAAATGGAATTAATTTTGTCTCCATCAATTGCTATTTCTTTGCGAATATTTCTTATCTTGGTGAATGATGCCACCATTTAGCCTCTGGCCCAAGCCATAAACCTGTGAGTTGTCCCTCTTGGCTTTTCTTTTCCCACACCCCTCCATCATCTTGCATTATATCTAATTGATTCAATAAATCTGGTTGATTCTACTTTCTGTGTATTTTTATTGTTTTTCCTTTCTTCTCCACTGGAAACTTTTATGACTCTAGTTTATGCTCTCATCTGGGTCATTGCCAGTGTCCCCAAGTTGTATCCCCAGTGTCTAATCCCATCACACTCCCTCCTTTACCCTCACCCCAGGCTACCCTTGAACAGGTAGAGCAGGGAATGCCATGTAGACTTCATGTAGCCAAGTTGGAGGCCCTTTCCAGTTCATCCCTTTGACTTGATTTTAAATAATACCTGAATAGGATTTCAGAACTTCGTTTTGTTTACTGTGATGCTCATGCTTGTGCATCTTCTGTTCAATGTGACCAAGAACAATATCTCTATAGTGAATTGTACCAATGCTCCAGGAAATAATTACCCCGTTGTTGTTTTTTTTAATTTTAGTTTGGTTTCATTGCTCTAAAATAACATCAAGCAATGTGCTATAAAACAGAAATATGTCTTGAGAAATAGTTCTTTCTCTCTCTCAGTTTAAAAAGGGTTCGATTTTTTACTCCTTCAGGCAAGTACAAATTTCACATATTCTGAGATCTCATGAAACCTATAGCCAAAGATGTAGATGTAACCTGAATTCTTCCCCTTCAGCTCAGTCTTTGACTGTATACCAGCTCATCCCTATCCTCGAGAAGAAGCTTACATCTTATCTTCTCTCTGAAACCCGTATACAACACCCAATTCAGTAATTTTGCTGTGAACTCCTAATGTTCTTCATTTTTCTATATATCAGCAGCTAATGCCTGTTTTGTATGAGCTTTCTCTATATGTATTGTGATTTACCAAAAACGCTATCAACTCTTTGATGCCTTAGACCTTGCAGTTAAGCTCTCAGATTCCCTTGTTTAACTGATGGCCCAGATAACAAATGCTTGAAATTGAAGTAACACTCTCCTTAGCCTCGAACCCTCTGTGTCATCACATTAGCTGACCTTAATCAGGGCATTAAAAACACCTAAATAGAGACTGCTGCCTTCGAAGGAGGTCCTTTTTTCCTTGGAATTTTTTAATAAATCCCACTGTCAAAGTCATTAACCACAAGGGAAGTAGAAAAGGTGCTGTTGGTCTTTAGCACAATTAAAGAACCTATTAGCTAAATCCCTGGCAGGCCAAATATGAAGGCAATATAGGTAAGTCTTATTATACTCTGAAAATCAGGATTAGATATTTACAAGTTTGCAGAGCTTGACTTTTCTTGCAAAGAGTATTCAAGCTGTTTTTAAAGACTTCCTTCTGCTCCTATGTAAAAGGGCATTCATAAGGCCTCCTTCCACAGGTGGACAAATTGTTCATCTTTGGACTTACTGATAAAAATGTTGGCTCTTCTGAGGTAGTAGCAGAGACAGGGTAGTTAGCCGTGAACGGTAACTGTATCCTCACCTCCTGATAATAGAAGTTTCAAGATGTAAGAGTGTGATAACACGCAGTCTTTCACCCCATTGGTCCTTGTTGTCAATAGCTCTGGATAGTTAAGAATGTATTTGCTTCCTTCTGTTGCCAGGGTTCATTGTTTGTACCTTGCAGATCTGAACATTTGGCCAAAGTCTATGACCTTTTGAGGTACAAGGAAATGGATTTTTAGTTAAGAATATTTACAAAATGAAAATTGCAAAACCTTGTCCCAGCTAAGGCTTGAAACACATCTGTGTTTGTTCACGGCTTGTAACATTTGAGGCTCCCCATCATGTTAAATCCTTCCTTTTTATTTTAAAGTGTGTCTTCTCATATGCCTTTGTTCTCCTTTACATTTGAGATGATGGTCTAGGTTTTCAGGCAGCTCTGGGAAGGCAGCTGTTAAATTTTAAGCTAGTGCTAGGTAACCTCCACGGTGAAATATGCCACTATTTAACAGATGACTACTGTGCTATGGACAGCAGTGCCCCAGGAGAGAGGGGGTGTTTGTTCCAGAATTTAATCAAGCTATGACCTGTCTGCATCCTAACTTATGCAGTGTAATCACTTGTATCATTCATGGCATGTCTTCCATTAATCAGAGATAGTGCAGGTACCAAGGGAACAGGGGTTCCATTAGCATGACATATGGTGGCCTTCCCAAAGTTCTGGATGTTTTGGAAGATGGTTGCAGGCTTTGCACCAATCATACAAGAGCTGCTTAATGACTTAGATATTAGTAAACTTTTTCCCGGGCAGTTAATATATTCCCCATTTCCTCGTAGTAAGTATAGTTGGGTTCTTGATGTGACATTTTTATATCCATCACCTTCAGGTCCAAACTGTTTGATTTGCTGCTTCATCTTGGACTCCTCTATATCTGCTTCTAGAGAACAAGTATATAAAAAAGAAAGTATCTTTTCTTAATTGCAAAAATGATGAATGAGGTAGGCCATCAGGACGGGTTTTCATATTTTCAGAGATACTGAAAATACATTTACATTCGTTTTCAGAACAAAATGAGAAAGTTGTTTTGGAAAAAAAAAATGTTACAAGTTTGGTCACTTTGGAAATGTCTTCGTAAACACTCATCTTGATAATAGAATTTATCTTTGCTAGTCTTATATAACAATCTTGTTGCTTTAAAATTGAAATTTGTAATAAATTTACATTTCCAGCTTTATATACAGTCCCCTCTACCTCCCCAGGGATTCATAGATATGTTAAAATACATCTAAAATAATGCTAAAGCATTACATTTTTTACCTATTGGATAAGATAATATAAAAGATGTTTTATCTGTTTCACACAATTTTAAATTTTAAAAATATAAAGACCTTATATTATTTAAAATTTATTAACAACTTATACACTCCCTTCTCCTGACAAGTCCCCATATATTCTTAAAGATAAATTTTCTATAACCATTTTTTAAAGTAAACAGTATATGCTTCTATCTATCTTGGCTATCACCCATTTATGTTGGAAGAAAAGTGTTGGGTTCCAGAACTGAATATTGTACTCACATTTGGATAAGACAAGGACAGGGCTCTAAGAAAAAAAGCAAGAGAGAGTTGTGTGCATCACAAGGATGATGCCTCTCCCCTGTGTCCCCATCTCCAAGACCAAGCATATGCAGAAATAGCCACAGGTGGCTAGAGAAGAAAGATCAGAAGACATCCAGGAGCACATGGCAAGGCAGGAACTATTCCACGTTGCGGGGTGCTGGAAATGGGTTGAACTGTTGGAGAGCAAATCAGAAATACAGTGAATTCCCAAAATATTGGGACAACCACAGCATGACTTTGGCTATTGTAGGGGTTTAAAATATCTTTGCCTCACTCGTCTTAGGTTCATGGCTGAGGTCCCTACAACAAAAACAGATTAATAAGAGAAATGTATATGAATTTATTTAATGTACATTTTACATAACACAGAAGCCTTCATAGAGAAATGAAGACCTGAAGAAATGGTAAACTTTTGTATTTTTCTGCTGGGTTTGACGAAGAGTGGACACTCATGGTGATGTATGACTGGAGGAAGAAAGGTTTTAACCTAATAATAATAAACTGTGAGAAACTTAGAAAGGCCTGTTTGTTCACGTTATTTTCTGTGTCCTTGTGACTTCTGAGATAAGAATATTCCCTTTTTCTGGGTACAGGGATTGCACCTCTTACATGAGGGTCTGATGACTTCACAAAGGTGAGAAGGTGAGACTGATCCCCTTATTTGTCCATTCTTATGCTGCTAATAAAGACATACCTGCCACTGGATAATTTATAAAGGAAAGAGATTTAACTGACTCACAGTTTGGCATGATTGGAAGCCTCAGGAAGCTTACAATCATGGTGGAAGGGGAAGCAAACACGTCCTTCTTCACATGGTGGCAGCAAGGAGAAGTGCCAAGCAAAAGCGGAAAAAGCCCCTTGTAAAACCTTCAGATCTCATGAAAATTCACTCACTATCATGAGAACAGCATGAGGGTAACTGTCCCCATGATTAAATTGCCTCCCACCAGGCCCCTCCCACAACAAACAGGGGTTACAGGAACTACAATTCAAGATGAGATTTGGGTAGGGACATAGCCAAACTATATCACCGCCCCCTACTTCTGCTGTTTTCTCATATGCCAGCATGCCATATTTTGGGGTGGTGTGTCCTGAACTCCATCACTATCATGTGATGGATGATTGGGTTATATTTTCTATCCAGCCCTTACTCTCAACCTGAGATAGCTAAAGTTCATTAAAATAGTTTTTTGCTTCTACTATGTGTCAGGGACTGGCCTAGGTACTTGACACATATCAGTTAATGAAATAGAGTTATCACTATCCTTGTGGAGTTTACAGAAAATAAATAGTAAACATAATGAATAACTAAATTATATAGTATGTTAAAATTGGTAAGTAGAATGTATTTTTTAAAAAATGAAGATGAGAAGGATCAGAAGGGTCAAATAATTAGGGCCAAAGTCCAAGGTGGGGATGCCAGTGCACAGTATTTAATGGGGTGGTCTGTTAGGATAGGTCTCATTAGGAAGGTAGTAGTTTAGATAAATTCTTGAAAGAAGTTAGGGAATTTGACAAGCAGATACCTGTGGCAAGAGCATTCCAGGAAGTCAGAACAGTGACAACAAAGACTCAGCCAGGACACTGGGGACCAGAGGGAGAGAGAAGGGGATGAGTCCAGAGGCGCAATACCAGATCTGATCAGGTAAGTCCATGCAATGACCTTGACTTTTACTCTGAGTGAAACAAAGCAGTTTTAGCATTTTCAGCAGAGGAGATAAACACTCTGATTTATGTTTTCAAAAAGATCCTTCTGGCAGTTGAATGAGAATAGACATAGATAGATTTTTGACATCATTGCTACTTGTCTGGAGTTCTCATTATGACACAAGACCTAGAATTGTCGCCATAAATATTTAAATCAGAGTGACCAAACATGACCTGGTGGTGTCAAACCACAATCTGGACAGAAATTAATTGCATCACACAGCTAAACCTGAGGGTCTCCCTGCTGGCCGTATCAGTGGACTTGCCCTGATCATTTTCTTAATCTTACATAAACACACCACATTATATGCAACTGAATTCCTCAGATGCCACTTATTATTTTATGGCAGTTTTACTGAATGCATCAAAACCCTTAAAAGTGTTCTTATTCTTTGACATAACAATTACATTCTTAGAAATTTCCTTAAAGAAAATTATCTAAAATTCAGAAAAAAATACCAAAAAATATTTACCAAAGTATAATAGTATATAATAGTATGTGTGTATACATGTATATATATGATAGTGATAAATTAGAAATGATCTAAACATATAGATAAAGAAATGGTTAAACTACTATAGTGTATTTATAAGGTAAAACACTATACACCATTGAAAACAATGTTAATTATTGGAAAATTCTTATGAAATAATGCAAATAAAAGTAGGAAACAAAAAATACAGAAAAAATCTAAAAGGAAATGCAACAGATGTTAGCAGAGTCTGTTCGATTGTGTGAAATATTTTTCTTTATGTTTTTCTGTATTTACCCTTCTTCTAGCCCCCATTTTCAAATTATTTTATTAAGTTTTTTCCAGAAGATACCATAATGAAAAAGCTTAGAGACGATCCCAAGGTCAAGTTCAGAGTGTATGATAAAGTCTCTTTGGGCTTGTGCAGGGTAGGGGTGGTGTATCTGTAGGTGATTTAGGGTGATGTTTGGAATCTGGAGATCTCAGTCTACATGAATACATTGCTCATCTGGCACTTGGGTAGGTTATGCTTTCTGAGGTAGTTCATCTTCAAAGAAATGATCATATCCTTTAAAAACAGTATCAGTCAGGTGCAGTAGCTCATGTCTGTAATCCCAGCCCTTGGGAAGGCAGAGGTGAGACAACTGTTTGAACCCAGGAGTTCAGGACCAACCTGGGTGACATAGCAAGACCCCATTCTTCACACAGAAAAAATAAAATACATAAAAATAAAAGTAATATCAAAGAAATGAAAACACAATATTTCTGAGAAATACACATCTTTCTCCTTGAGAGTCAGTCTAGCTTCTGTGTTAGTGGTTCTCAAAGGGGGCCTAAAACTTGTTAGTAATGCAAATAATTTTAGGACTCTATCCTCTATTACCTACTGAAACAGAAACTGTGAAGGCAATCTATTGATGGGACTCAGGACATGCTACCCCAAGATGCTGCACCTTTGGCATTGGAGAAAACAGCAGATGTAGGAGGGTCGCTCTTGGTTTTTCCTCTCCCTTGGAAAATCATAAGACCCTTATTTGAGAGGTGCCTTCCCTATACCCAGAAGAAACATCCTTATCTCTGAAGACACAGGGACATAGAAGAATCTGAGCAAACAGGCCTTGATAAGTTTCCCTGAGTTTTTCACCTCCTTTATCCAGTCATACTTCTCCAAGACTGTCCACTCTTCAAACCTAAGCATAAAAGTACACAAGCTTATCTGTTTCTTTGGGTCTTCATTTTCTCATGCAATCTTCTATGTCATGTAAAACTTATATTAAATAAATCTGCATTTATTTAATAACTTCTTTATATGGAGCCTCCACCATGAACCGAGCAATGGGCCAGGCAAAGACATCTTTTCCTCCCCTGCAACGTGTTTTAACAAGCCCTCCAGGTGATTGTCAGGCACGGCTCTAAATTTGACAAGCACTGCTTGGTGTTGAGTATTCAGAAGTGACAGACTTTGTTAGACTCTGGGCTCAGCAGGCAGCCCTCACTTCAGAAGGTCCTTCCGTGAGAACAGATGGAAAATGCAGAAGGGCCTCTCCCTATCAGAAGGAGAACTGAGTCCCAGTCCAGGTGTAGAATAGTGGTTGGAAATGTAGAGGAGGGCTGATGGAAGATTATAAGCAGACCATTTCCAGAGCAACAAAAAATGTAGGACTGCTTCCTACTTCAGGTTATATTTCTAGTAACCCAAACTGATGTTAGATGATCATAGCAAGAAAAAAAAAAGTGCCAAAGCTAATTCAGGAACCTGCCACCTGTTTGGGGTGGGGTAGTCAATATCACAGGTAGAATGGAAAACTTCCTTTGCACTTCTGACTAATGGATTCAAGTGACAACATTCAAACTGGGCTGTTAAATCCTCCTCTATGACATTGTGGAATCGCTAGGTTTTAGAAGCTCAAAAGGCATCTCAAGTTTAGAGTCCAAAAGTAAACTTGCTCTTCTCAGCAAGCCTCTTATTGCCCTGAAGTAATTTCTCAGATGGGCTTATGTGTCTTCTGCCCCTGGCTATCTCTTACCTGTAGCTTTAATAAAACCTTCTACATGCACTGCTGTCATTCTTTTTTTCCTTGAAAACGGAGGCAAAAATACTTCAACTTTGATTCCTTATGAAAAGGGAAAATCGTGACATCTTCTTAATATGAAAAACCAGACAAGGTTGTTAATATTTAATTATCTAAACCAGATGCAGTAACACATGTGAATGTGTTCATAAGTTTGGGACAGGTTATGCATTTGATTTACTCCTCTACAACTTTCCAAGTGTATTTTCATTATTTTACAGAAGCTCATATAAATAACTGATAAAATCGACTTGTTAAAAAATTAATTGGATTTGTAATATAAAGAATCCTTTTTACGCATAGTAATATTTGTTCATTACAGATTTTATCTTTAATTTTTAAACTTCTGTTATTTTGAACCTGGTGAGGTCTACTTGGTTGAATTATTAATGAACCACATGCCAACTAAAGTTGATGTGATTCTTTCATAAATCAGAGTATGCATTTATAATGCATATCAACTTTTTTCTAGAAGATACTATGTGTGAAAATGTATTAATTTAAAGGAATTAGTTAACTTCAAAGAGATGCTTTACAAAATTTTATCTTAAAAATTAAAAAAGAAAAGAAAGTAAGTAACTGAGCTTTGGACACTGTATGCCCAGTCCTCAAAACATAAGCTCTAAACCATATAAAACTTTATTTGGTCATTTACTCAAAATAGTATCAAATGGGACCATCTTTCCAACCAGACTTTCTTCTCTTCTCTTGCAAAATTTCTCTTCTCGTGTCATTTTCTAGAACTTGCTTTATGAATACCTTTTCCTGTACTTTCTGAGAGTATCAGATTGCAAATACATATTCATATATGTATGCATATGTGCAAACATGCACACACATACATACACACATAAAACTTCTTCAGGGTAATTTTCAGATGACAAAACAAAGCAACTCTTCCTCTGCTTTTGACTCTATACATAATTTTTTTAAGTGTGTTATTCTTGCAATAGTAGTTAAAAAGAAAATAGTATATATCGACCTGAAAGTATATCTCCGCAGCTCACAGAGGAGTCTTATTTCACTATGATAAAAACAAAATTAAGGTTATAGTTAATAGGTAAAAGCAAAGATCTTAATCAGGGTAAGTTCAAAATACTAAAGAAATGGGTATTGTGTAGGAAATTGGAAAAGTTTGAACTGATTGAGTGAACTCTCCAGTGCTGTTTACGCAGGCATATCATTTTTGTCCAGGTTAAAAGAATATTTAAATATTATTTTAATGCAAAATGCAAGGATGCATTTGCTGCTAAAGTAATGCATTATTTAACATAGCTGAATAAATCCAGTTAAATCATTTGAGAGAGTGCACATAATAAAATAATGCTTCAGCCTAATCAATCTAAGGCTTTTATTTACTCTAGATCTATAATTCCATATGCTTAGAAGGAAGATTTTTATGCTCTAAAAATTAGGCACAAGTAAAATTTTTCCTAGAGTATGAAATAGGGATCTAAATTTGGGCCTCACAGGCCAGCATTACAATTACAATATATGTGATGAATTAATGTGATTAATTTATAATTGATTTAGATAAAAACGAGCTTTAAATATGGGATTCCTAATACAAATGTGCAGTAGTCACATTTTACCAAGGAAAGAGGTTGTTCCTACAGCCCCTTTGCAAGAAGCCTTTCATGAGAGGATATATGACGTGAATATTGTTATTACTGATTTCGGTCTTCTTATGTCAGCTTTTCAGCTATCCTTTATAGTTGCTTTGATATATGTTTCTTCTATCAGTTTGTGTAAAGAAGCCATCCCTCCATGACCTTTGTATGAATCATGGTCCTTTTCTCTTGGGGATAGAAGCTGAGACCACAGATCTCTTTGCACAGCAACTCAGATCACTTGTCCATGAAGTTAGAATGGAGGAGAAATTACTGGCAGGAAACTCAGAAGTCTGCCTTTAGCAAGGAGGAAGAGGAAGCTCAACTTCTCCTCTTGGCGCCACTTCTCTTAGTCTGGGACCTGTAACGTGTGGTGAGAGGTAGTGAAACCCAATGGGTAGATGCTCTTTAGGCTTGAGTAATATAGAACTCTTGAATAATTGGTAGAAATGAAAGTAGAGTTCCTTCAAGTAGGAACACAAAGCTGTTTACCTAGAGCAATGGTTCCCAGAGTGCAGCCCTCAGATTGGCATCTTCTACGTCAACCTGACCTTCTTAGAAGTACAAAATTTCCAGCCTCACTCCAAGCCCAGAGCATGAGAAACTCCAGGTATGGGACCCAGCAGTTTGTTTTGGTAAACTCTCCAGGTGATTCTGATGCATTCTTATATTTGAAAATCATATTCTTTAAAGGGTCACTAGCCTCTTTTCTGCTGCCTCTTTCAGCTAAAGAGCATTCAGTCTTTTAAGCTCAGTTTCATCTCCTCCTTTCTCCTCCAAAGGGAATTGTTTCCTTGACAGGTAGTTAGTTTAGATTTTTGAAATGCAGAATTGAGAGAAAGGGGAGGAGAACTGGGTCAGAACTGAGAGAGAAAATTTCTCAAGAGCTTGGAGGAGATCAGCGCTGGAAGAAAAGTTTCAGGTAGGGGGAAAATAGACATGTAGCCATCGAGTCTGAAGTCATCTGAGGTTTGAATCTTGGCTCTGCCACTTAGATGATGCAGGGCTTTGGTCTACTTATGGGGCTTCTCTAGGACTCAGTTTCCTCATCTGTACAGTGGAGATAAAACAACAGTCATTTCCTCAAAGGCGTATTAGAAGGTTCAGTTAGTTAATGTATTATGTAGAGTATGGCACGATGTTCAATATCCATTAGGTATCATTGCTGGATGAAGTATATTCTATTAATTGTGTTCAAAAAAAGGGAGTAACGAATCTCAGTGATTTGAACTTCACTTGTTGATCGCTGGACTGGTTATTTTCCTTAAAAAAATGCAAATAAAATTCTCTGTTGTTACAAAGCTATTGTAGGTCCTCAATTATCATTCTCTCTGCTCCAACTCTTTGAAAAGCTCTTTCCAAAGCAGAGGGACATAAGTTCTTTGTCCATGTTCCCTCATGAACAAACTGAAGGCTTCTTTGCCTCCTACTATATGCGTCTCTTATTTTTAAAGCTGACTTCTTAAAGATGTCAACTAGCTTTCTTGTGTACAGGTCTTAAAACATGATTTCTTCAGCACTTGATTGAATATCCAGTGAAGATTTCTGTAATAACTTTCTAAGTTCTTTTTTTCCTCTATCATAGAGTTCCATTGGCCAATAAGAAGAGCATTTTGAATCACCAACATAGATTTTTATTTTTGACCTCTTTACTCTATTAATGGGCAAAATAGTAAAACACTACATAGTGTGGTGGAAACAGCAAGGTATTTGGAGCCAGAGAAGGTAGTTCTGACTCAACCTCTAATTAGCTTTTTGACTCAGGGAAGTCATTTATCCTCTTGGATCAATTTTCTCACTTAGTTTAGCTTTCAGCTAGGACAACAGAATCTTACAGGGATGAAGAGACAATCAAATGGGGGAAAAGTGATTTTTTAAAAAACTACAAAGTGCCATTCAAATGTTAGTTATTGAGAGTTAATGATAATTGACATTCACTGAGTGTGGATGAGGAGCGAGGCACTATGGAACGTCGCATATATACATATCTATATTTATTTACAAATAGATATAAGATTACTGCAACGTATATTACGTTCAATTTGTTAAACTTACACAGCTAGTAAATAAAACTTAGAAAATGTAATTTTCTTAACTCACGTTTAAACATTTAAACCCCGATTAGAAACATGATCAGCTTTAGTCTGAAAATAAGAGAAAACTCTGACACAATCTGACGAAAACAATAAGGATACTTGCTATCGCTTATAATATGAAGTTCAGAGACACAGCGGATGCCAGAGTGTCTTTAACCATATTCTTATAGTTGCCATCTTTTATGGCAAGCATCACAGAAGGCTGTGTTAGAAATTTCTAAAGCTGGGAAAGGCTTCAGCAGTCAGAGTCTAGACTGTTTTCTTATAGCAGGGAAAATCAAGATTGGAGTTTCAAGGAACTAACTCATGATAGCACCAGGGGATGGTCTCTTCATCCAATCCCTGATTGGAAAACAACCCTAGGCCATGACAGTGACAGGGATTTAGTTTGCTTAGTGACTTGCTCTTTATAATTTTTAGATAAATCTGTATTTTGCTTCATTCTTCTCTCACCAGAGAGGTTGAGTTTTTCAAACACTTTTCTTGTTATTTCTCAGTTCAAAGAGCAACATGAGAAAGACATGCTCTTACTAGGTCATTCCAAGTTGGGTTTTTTTTTTTTCCCATCTATTATTTATAATCAGATTTGTATCTCCATTGTAGAAAGTCTTATTTGTCTTTCTGTCTGTTAAAATACCAGTAGGTTCTCTATTCTGCTAATGTAGTTTTTCTTTTTATTGCTGTTCCTTTGAGCTGGGACACATTCTATTGTTTTGTTTTAATTCTGTGATTTTAAATCTGTATATCAAAATTGTAGTCCTACTAGGCATGTAAATATTATGATAAATACATTAGTAATGCAAAGACAGCCTACAAAATAGTTTGCTCTAAAGATATTTGTGACTGTGATAATGACTAATTTCAGATACCCTGCATCATAATTTTCTTGAAATATGTAAATGACTTCCCTCTCTAAATTTCTTATGTAGAAACACACACACACACACACACACACACACACACACACACATTTAGCAGGTTGAAATGAGGTTCTCGAATCAGTCATCAGCACAAAGGTTGTTGATGCCAAACCCAAACAGTACAATTGTGAGTGCAGCTGGTCAGGTCTTCAATACCATTCCCTTCTCCTCAGCATTCTTCAGGCCCAGTGGGTCTATTTGCATTTCCTAGAACACGCCTTGCACTTTCTAGCCTCCAGACCATTTCTCCCAGTTTGTCCTTCACTTAGGATGTCTACTTTTAGTATCTCCAACTAACAGAACCACCCTTTCACCCACCCTTTCACCCCTAGGGTTGAAATATACATTTTCTTAACATCTCAGACAAGCCCAGGCCAGCCAAAAACCCCGAGGGCCAGTTATCTTTTGCATTTCTTGAGCTCTGGTTGAGCAGCCCTGTTTGTAAAATGTTAATCTCAAGCACAGAGTTTGAGAGGAAGGGATTCCTGTTTTGCAAGTCATTGTAATTTTCCCCCCAGGTAGCACTGTGCCTTTAGATGAAGCTCAGTAGGTGAAGTCTTAATAAACTATTTTTTGGATTGATGGTATGATTAGAAGTAAGAAGACAATTTTGGCTTAAGTAAGAGAAAATTACAAACTAGAATTAATTGTGTGTTTTAACCAAAAAAAAAGAAAAAAGGTGTGGAATTGATCTTTTGTTTACTGTAAACATGCTTTCCTTTGAAAACCTTTCACAGAGACTGAGTAATTCTGTGCTATCTCTTTGACCCATCTTTTCCCTGTACCCTCTCTTCTCTTTCTGCATCACCCTCCTGAGGGGCCAAGCCTTCTTTTTAGGTTGCTGTCTTCCTCTTCAATGTTTTTATATATTTTTCTTCTTAGAAGTTTTGGGAAGAATTCAGTTACATTTCAAAAGTCTTGCTTCTTCAGAATTAAACCTTTAGCCCTGTGCCTTTTGACTGACTCTAAAAGTGCATGTGTGGCCTGCGGGGACAGTTGCCAGAGCGACACCCCACTTCCAGTGTGCCCCTCTCCTGTCCTTCAACATTCCATTTTTCCTTTTAACCTAGCGCTGTTGCTTTAAAAAACAAGTTGATTTTCAACAGGTCTTTTGACTTTGATGATTTCCCAAGTTATTGCGTGTGTGAGGTGGGGAGGGTGTATGTGAACTTGTTCTTTCCTGGGTTAGTGACTAGCCCGAGAGAGTTTAAGGAGCTAAACACAACTGTTTCCTTGAGTATGAGAATTATGATTGAATATAGCTCTATTTTTCTCCACTCTTGTCTTCAGCATAGTCTTCTCACTGTCTCCATCTTTCTGAAACATCTATAACAGTTTTGACCCTGAACTTTATTCTCTCAACCAGTCTTATCAATGTTGTACCGTTTTGAAGTTAGGAGGTCATAAAGCCATTAAATAATGTGGAAGATTCATCGATGGCTTTGAAGAGCTTTACAAAATATACTGAGTATTCTCAAAAATCAAATCAGATCGGGTTAGAATTTTAAGAATTTATTTGGCATATAAAAGAACAGTTTTTGTTTTGTTTTGTTTGGTTGGTTGGTTTTGATTTGTTTTTTTCTA